>NW_028270180.1:39830806-40133836 GCF_037043375.1 Chiloscyllium plagiosum
TGTAACTGCGTGTTTTTCCTCTGGATGCTCTTGTTCCATGTCATAATCCAATAGCGTGCAGGATAGGTCTACTGGCAATATAAATAGGCTATCTATCGTACAGTGCCCAGGGGTGCTTAGATTAGCTGGGTTAACGATTGTAAAAGGCATATGTTGTCATTGGGGGTGGGGTGAGGGAGTATACGTGGGTGGCATGTCCTTTGAAGGTTCGACGCTTCATTATGGACTTCAGGGTTTCTTTGGTGTTACTGATTGGCCATATTGGAAATGGTTGTGCTAATGCACTTGCTATCCTTTTACAACTAACGTAAATCACATAGCCAAGGGCTGAAGCTTGCGAAAGAGGGATAGAAAATTCTACCACCGTGAAGAGATGAGGTTCTAGGAACTCATAGGGCATGGAAACAGATTTTCAGGTCCAACCAGTCCATGCCGACTGGACTCGCAAACTGAGATTATCCCGCCTGCCTGAACGTGGCCCATATACCTCCAAATCTTCTTATTCATTACAAGTCCAAATAACTTTCAGACAACTGGAACTGCATTAGAATTCAATTTTCCCTTTGAAACCTCATTCCACACACCACACACTGTTCAAAAAAATTGTCACTCCTGTATTTTTATAATTTCTCTCCTCTACATTAAAAGTCTGCCACCTTAATTTTAATCCATCATATCCAGGGAAATGCGCCTTCCAATTACCTTTTCGGACCCGTAATGATGATATGAACATTTCTGAAAAGTTACCCCTTAACTTCCTACGCTTCAGTGGAAAGAAGTCTCAGAATATTCAGCTTCTTCTTACAATTGAAACTCTCCATTCCTGGCAACATCCTGGTAAATCCTTTTGTGAACTCAGTTTACTAATACCCATTCAATAACAGAATGACCAGAACTTCAGAACATCAGTACAAACACATGACATCGCT
The DNA here is from genome assembly GCF_037043375.1 of Chiloscyllium plagiosum. Lineage (NCBI taxonomy): Eukaryota > Metazoa > Chordata > Chondrichthyes > Orectolobiformes > Hemiscylliidae > Chiloscyllium > Chiloscyllium plagiosum. Next base: position 39,831,736 of record NW_028270180.1, read on the forward strand.
ACTTCTACAATCAAAGGAGTGAGCAGTGAAGGCAATCGTACAAAAATCCTCGTTAACCACCCAATGCACATTTGACAGTAACTGCGAAGAATTACGTGACTGAGACCCGAGATCTCTCTGTTCTCGAACTCTGTCCAAGAGCCTACAGTTAATTGTACAAGTCCTTCCCTTTTTCCGAAAATGCAACGCCTCGCATTTATCCGAGTTATACTCATTCTGCCATACCTTAAACCATTGATGCAGTTGAGGAGTATATCTTTGTAATCTTTGATAATCTTCAGTGTCCACAGTCCCACCAATATTGATACAATCTGCAAGCTTGCTGATCGGGCCTACTATCTTCTCATTTGAATCATTTATAAAAAATGACAAGTGAAAATAGACTAAAGCAATCCCTGTAGAATACCGCTGGCAACAAGCCTCCAGTGTAACTGTGCACCTCTATACTCTGTTTGCTGCGATTAGGACAGTTTTGTGTCCAATTGGCAAACTCATCCTAAATACCACGAAATCTAACTTAATTAATTAGCTTTCCATTCGGAAAATCATTAAAGGCTTTAATAAAGCCCAAGTAAAAATTGCTCAGCCATCATCAACCTTCTTGTTTACTTACTCAGAAAATTCAACGAAGTTTGTGAGTCATGATTTCCCTTGCATAAGCCGAAGCCGTAAATGCCTAATCATGCGTTGCCTCTCTAAATGTACATAAATCGAATCTTTCGCAGTACTTTCAAAATTTATCGAATAACAAATTTAGACTAACATTTCTTTAATACCAGGCTTTCTCCTTACATCCCTCTCTTAAACAAATGCCGCACTTCAATCATCTGGCACATCATGTGGAGTTATGGATACTACAAATATTTCTGAAAGAGGACTTGCAATTTCCCCCCTAACTTCCCACAATGTACTGAGTACACTGGATCAGATCCTGGAGAATGATTAACCTTTTCGAAGAACTCTCGTACTTCTTCTATTGTGTTAACTGTCTTCAAAACATCAATATTGATTTCCGTGACTTGTCTAGCCTGTACTTCTTTGTCCACTGTGAAACCTGACACGAAGTATTTATCTAATATCTCAGTCATCCCGTGAGGTTTAAGAAAACAATTACCTCTTTTAGCTTTAAGGGACCTAACTCAATAATTGGTCTCATCCGCCTAATGCACTTTTGGACTGTCTGTGGATTATCCATAATCTTATTTTCCAAGACTATCTCATATCGTCGCGTTTCCTTCCTGATCTCCCTGTTGTGAAAGCCCCTGCACTCTTCATTATGTTCAAAAATTTCACTTGCGTATTTAATTTTTATTTTGATAAAGCAAGCCCTCCATTTCAGCCAGCAGACTTCTAAAACTACTTTGGACACCTCTCACAGGAAGGTGCGTGCTTGAGCGGCACGGTAGCTCAGTGGTTAGAATTCCAACCTCACCGCACCAGGGACCCTAATTTGATTCCTGTCTCGGGTGACCGTCTGCGTGGAGTTTGCATAATCTCCCCGAGTGCGAGGGTTTCCTCCCACAGTGCAAAGACGTGCAAGTTAGGTGAATTGGTTATGCAAAATTACCTGTAGTTTTGAGGGATGCGTAGTTTAAGTGCATTAATCAAGCGTAAATATAGAGGAAATGAGCCTGCTGTGTTACTTTTCAGAGGATCCGGTTGGGGTGAAAGGCTTGTTTCCATACTATAGGGAATCTAACCTCATCTCGCGAAATCTAAATGGTTTATTAGATACAGAGCCCAAAAGTAAGGATTGTCGGTAATCGAAGATGGAGGACGGGAACATTTTCTGGCTGTAACAGCAGCTCCTTTTTTGACATATTTTAGGTGTTATTGGTGATTTCCTCGAATTCCAGGAGCAGCAATTACTGTTTTATAAGCTGTTGCATTGTTTTGGAACTTTGGGAAAAAATGTCAAAATAACAGCAGTTTTAAAAGGCAGAAGAACAGGAAAAAGGAAGCACATGGTGATGTCAGTGCAAGAGAGAGAGGGATACTGACACCAGAGTAAACCTGTACAGTACTGCACTTGCTTTTTGAATTCATGTATCACTGTACATCAGAGTGCGTTTGGGAAAATTAACAAAGAGTGAAATTCACAACTGATCTTGGAGGAACTGCTTGGACAAAGTTCACAGCACAGAATCAGATAAGTTAATTGTTTTAAGTGGCAAACAGAAAGTCTACCAGTAGAATGGTTTCTTTTTGATTATATGATTTTTTGAGATATATCCCTGTATTAAAATTAAAATATAAGCCATAACTATTAATCTAACCTGCGGCAGTGTTTTGTAGAGGAATAAGAAGGCGTTATTTTCTGAGTCTGTAGATTCTGAAGGAGCAAAAATGGCTTTAGTACAGTGATATGTGCTTCTGGTCAGATGTGGGAGTTTAAAGGAAGTTCAAGGGTTACTGCGAATTATATCTGCCATAAATGCTGTTGGTTGCGAATCATATCATACCGAATGGATCGGTCGGAGAGACATTTAGAAGCGATAATGAATTTGCCACAGCAACATTATGTGATGGTTAGCAGTTATAGAAAAGGAGGAAAGTCTCAGATGCAGTCACATAGATGGGTTAACTCCAGGAAAGGTAAGAGAGATAGGCACGTCGTACAGGAGTGTGCTGTATCTATACCCATTTCAATCAAGTATGCTGTTTTCGAAAATGTAGTTGGTGATGGATTCTCGGGGAACATAGCACGAACAGCCAAGTTTCAGGTGTTGAGACCGGCTCAGTTGCAACGAGGGTTCGAAGAGATCAATTGTGTTAGGGGATTCTCGAGTCCGACGGACAGACAGACGTTTCTGTGGCCAGAAGTGAAAAATTAGAATGGTGTGTTGCTTCCCTGGTGCCAGGATCAAATATGTCTCAGAGAGGGTGCAGAATGTTCTCAAAGGGGAACGGGGCCAGCAAGAGGTCATTGTCCACATTGGAACCAACCACATAGGAAGGGAAATGGTTGAGATTCTGAAGGGTGATTACAGAGTGTTAGGCAGGAAGTTAAAACGGAGGTTCTTGAGAGTAGTTATGTCTGGAATACTCCCGGTGCTACTATCTAGTGAGGGCAGGAAGAGGAGGATAGTGCAGATGAATGTATGGCTGAGGAGCTGCTGTATGGGAGAAGGATTCACGTTTTTGCATCATTGTAACTTAGAAAGGGACTAATGAGAGGAAAATTTGGTAGAGCTGTTCTGGAGGTTTTAAACCTATACTGTTGAGGTGGGGTTGGGGGGTGGGCTTTGACCCAGGGAGATAGTGAGGAAGAGATCAATCTGAGACTGGTACAGTTGAGAGCAGTAGAGAGTCAAACAGTCAAGGCAGGCAGGGACCAGGTAGGACTAATACAGTACACTACATTTATTTCAATGCAAGGGGTCTAACGGGGCAGGCAGATGAACTCAGGGCATGATTAGGAACATGGGACTGGGATATCACAGCAATTACAGAAACATGGCTCATGGATGGGCAGGATTGGCAGCTTGATGTTCCAGGATACAAACGCGACAGGAAGAATAGAAAGGGAGGCAAGTGAGGAGGGAAAGTTGCATTTTTGATAAGGGATAGCAATACAGCTGTGCTGAGGGAGGATATTCATGGAAATACATCCAAGGAAATTATTTGGGTGGAACTGAGAAATAAGAAAGGGATGATTACCTCATTGGAATTGTAATGTAGACCCACTAATAGTCAGAGGGAAATTGAGAAACAAACCTTTAAGGAGTTTTCAGCTATCTGTAAGAATAATAGGGTGGTTATTGTAGGAGATTTTAACTTTCCAAACGTAGACAGGAACTGTCATAGTGTTAAGAGTTTAGATGGAGAGGAATTTGTTAAATGTGGACAAGAAAATCTTCTGATTCAGTACGTGGATGTACCTACTGGAGAAGGTGCAAAACTTGACCTCCTCTTGGTAAATAAGGCAAGGCAGGTGACTGAGGTGTCAGTGGGGGTACACTTTGGGGCCAGCGACCACAATTCCATTGTTTTTCAAATAGTAATGGAAAAGGGTAGCCCAGATCTAAAAGTTGTAGTTCTGAATTGGAGAAAGGCTGATATTGACGGTATTAGCAAAAACTTTCAAAAACTGACTGTGGCAGGCGTTTGCATGTAAAGGGACGGATGGAAAATGGGAAGACATCAGGAATGAGATAATGCGAATCCAGAGAAAGTTTATTCCTGTTTGTGTGAAAGGAAAGGCTGGTAGGTATAGGGAATGCTGGATCACTTCAGGAATTAAAGGTTTGGTTATGAAAAGAAGGAAGTATATGTAAGGTATAGACAGGATAGATCGATTGAATCCTTAGAAGAATACAAATGCAGTATAATTAACAGGGAAATCAGTAGGGCAAAAAGAGAGTATGAGATAGCTTTGGCAAATAGAATTAAGGAGAATCTGAGGGGGTTTACAAATACATTACGGATGAAAGGATAACTAGGCAGAGAATCGAGCCCCTCAAAGATCAGCAAGGCGGCGTTTTTGTGGAGCCGCAGAAAATGGAGAAGATACTAAACGAGAATTTTGCATTCGTATTTACTGGGGAAAAGGATATGGAAGATGTAGAATGTAGGGAGATAGATGGTGACACCTTGCAAAATTTACACATTACAGAGGAGGAAGTACTGGATGTCCTGAAACGCATAAAGTTGGATAAATCCCCAGGACAGAATCAGATGTACTCTAGAAATCTGTGGGAAACGAGGAAAGTGATTGCGTTGGCTTCTTGCTATGATATTTGCATCAATGATAGTCATTGATGAAGTGCTGGAAGACTGGAAGTTGGCTAACGTGGTGCCACTGTTTAAGAAAGGCAGTAAGGAGAAGCCAGAGAACTATAGACCAGTGAGCCTGACGTAGGTGGTTGGCAAGTTGTTGAAGGGAATCCTGAGGGACAGGATATACATGTATTTGGAAAGTCTAGGAATGATTAAGGGCAATCAACTTGGTTTTGTGCGTGGAAAATCACGTCTCACAAACTTGATTGAATTTTTGAAAAAGTAACAAAGAGTATTAATGAGGGCAGAGCGTTAGATGTGATCTGTATGGAATTCAGTAAGGCTTTGGACAAGGTTCCCCATGGGAGACTGGTTAGCAATGTTAGATGCCATGGATTACAGGGAGAACTAGCGATTTGGATACATAACTGTCTCAAATGTAGAAGGCAGAGCGTGATGGTTGTTTTTCAGACTGGGGGCCTGTGAGCAGTGAAGTGTCACAACGATCAGTGCTGGGTCCACTACTTTATTTTCGTTTACATAAATGATTTCGATGTGAGCATAAGAGGTACAATTAGTAAGTTTGCAGATGACATCAAAACTTGTGGTGTAGTGGTCAGCGAAGAAGGTTACTTCAGAAAACAACAGGATCTTGACCAGATGGGTCAACGGATTGAGAAGTGGCAGATGGAGTTTAATGCAGAACAAGAGAACATGGAAGCCAGATCTGAATACACCCATAGACAATTCATGAGACCCTGATCTAAACGTATTTGAGAGATGGGCCAAAGAATTGCCTCATTTGAAGGAGGAAGATATGAGAACATAGAAAGCGTTAGAAGAAAACCTCAAGACCATATATACCTTACACCACATGGACAGAGTTCAAATCCTGCCTGCCATAGTGGGTAGCAATGCCAACAAACATTTATATATTCCAGCGTTAAGTACCATATCAGACAGGAAGGATTTTGATTCGATTACCTACAGTGTGGAAAGAGGACCTTCAGTTCAGCAGGTCAACACCAACCCTCCGAAGAAGAAACTAACCAGATTAATTTCCCTCTGAGTAATGGACAATTTAGCATGACTAATTCACCTAACCTGGATTCATGACACGGTCTATTTACAAGTGATTGAAATCATTGAACGACATGCCAAGAGAAGATAATTGAAGCAGTTGAAAACTTAGCAAATAACTTGGCGTGTTCCAGATCGGGCAATTTGGCCGAGATCCCCATTGACAACACATAGGGCTTAGAAGGTCAAAGTGTAGATCCATAAAAAAAGCATTTTCATAGCAGCCTTGTAGTTCAAGCTGGCTAAAATGCTAAAACTAAAAAGCCACGATTGGAATAAAAATTCATGGAGTCTTGGCAATGTGATGTAAGAAGCCAATCGCTGGAAATTAAATATAGAATCGAAGCTCTGAACCGTACTGATTGAAGGAGCTCCAAAGACTGAAAAATGCTCTCGGAAGGGCTACAATTGTGGAAAGGAGGGCCATTGGCCATAAACAGCATTTTAAATAGAAAGCAAAATATGGGTGGAAAGCAAACTCCGAGTCAAATAATGAATCGTCTGGATGGGATACATTGACTTTATATAAACATCTTATCCTGTTGGAGCAGCTCCAGAATTGTAGAGAAGCTCAGCCGGAAGAACGCATAAATCTCACAAAAAGAAACGAGCGCAACTCACTACCATTTTAACCTCATTTTGCAGAAGTGCCAGAAAATCGTCTGGATGGCTGGTATATTGTGATGGGAGTGGGCAACAAGGAAATTGATTCTCTTTCCAAAACCGCTGCAGAAGTAACATGCTTAACTTTCACTCAGGGACGCGACTTACCTTTGGAGTGGCCATAAGGCAAACCTTAAGACAGCACAATTTATCGAGGAAGCGAAGTTTGACTTCTCACCAAAAAATTCATCAGAGAATATGAAATAACTTAGGATCTGAGAAGTGACGCTAGTTATTTTTGCACACGGAATATAACCCAGCAGTTGGATCGACATTCAGAAAATATATGAAGAACTGCGGTGTGTCAAGTGAGAAGCCCTGTATCAAGTTATTCTGACAACAAAATTAGCCTTCAAGGTACATTGGCAATAACGTTTGGATGCATTCATTGCACGTCAAAAGAGTAAACACTCCTGTTCCACTATGAAGAGCCTTAATTTGTCGTCCTTGCAGTTGTTTCACATTCTATGATGACTTCCATTGAAAACGGCGAGTTGAATGATAACACGTTTTTTTTGTATTTTTCTGGCACCAATGTGAGAAAAAATGATTATTTTCGACTTCTATATCTGTGTATAATTTTTGAAATGTTATTTACTCTGTATATGCTTTGATTCTAAGTAAGCTTTTAAGAATCAAAAAAAGGGGCGGGGGGGGGGGGGGTTGCAGATTCAGTGGAAGGACACATAAAAAGAAAGGATTAAATGATATGAGGAAAACATAATGGGACTTGTCCAAATAACGGATGAATTTTTAGCAACCACTTAAATGACACCGGATTTCGGGAATGGCAGGACAAACATATAAGAAGAAATCAGATCGACTGGGATAGAGTTCACTGGTGGTTAGAAGAATGCGCGCTGGGGGCAGATTTCAAGGAAACAAAAATCCTGATGGGACTGGATATATTAGATGTGGGAAGAATGTTGGGATGTTGGGAAATTCGAAAACCGGGTCAAAGTATATTACTAAGGAGTAAAGCATTCAAGTCCAAGACACTGAATGCAAGTGCAGGCTGAAAATGGCAATTTCCTTCTCCTGAACGTACTTTAAATGTTTCAATTCGAGGGTATCAAAGTAATTGTGTCAACAGGCAGAGAGACTGTGAAAGTGGAGGAGCGTGTTTGTTAGTGGGCGAGCAAGTGTGACAGTTGAGGAGGCAAGTGAGACCTTGCCAGAATTAAATGTGACAATCGGGGAGGGAGTGTGACAGTGGGATGTGTGTGTGACATTGGATTGAGTGAGTGTAACAGTGAGTGCATGTGAATACGGGGTGCGAGCCTGAATGTGGGGAACTGTGTGAGAGTGGGGTAGTGAGTGTGACAGTGAGAGATTGAGAGTGACAGTGGAAGTCTAAACGTGACAGTGGGGGAGTCCTGGCCTTGCATGAGTGATTGTGACAGTGGGGTTTAAGTTTGAATGTGCAGAATGTATGCGACTGTGAGGGCATAAGTGTGACGACGGGGGAATCTGTGTTACGTACGGCAGTGAGTGTGAATTTGAGGGAGCAGGTGTGACTGCATGGGAGCGTAGGTGAGAGTAGGGAAGTGAATGTGACAGTACCAGAAAGATTGCAACCATGCGGGAGAAAGTGTGACTGCAGGAGAGGGAGTGCAAATGTTCGGGAGGGAGTGTGACTGTGAGAGAGACCGTGTGACTTTGAGGGTGTGAGTTTGATTGCGTTTGAGCAAATATGAATGCGAGTGGTGATGGTGAAAGTGAAAAAGCCGCTGTGATAGTGATGCGTGAGAGTGACTGTGGGAGAGTCAGCGTAACTATGAGGGAGTGAGTGTGACCGTGATGGAGCGAGTTTGGCTGTGAACGAGTCAACATGACTGTGACAAATCAATTACTACTTCGAGGGAGTGAGTGTGAATATAAGTAAGTGATTGTGACTGCGGTGGAGTGCATGTGACAGCAGGGAAAAGTGTGTAACTGCGATTGAACGAGTGTGAATGCAGAGGAGTGAGTGTGACTCTGAGGGTGCGATTGTGGCTGTGAAAGAGTGGCTGTGAGAGTGAAGATGTGAACGTGACTGTAGGGTCGACAGTGACTGTATGAGAGCGTGGTGACAGTTATGAACGAACGCGACTTTGAGAAAACCAGTGTGACTGATCCAGATGGACAATTCGACACCGTTTCTTCCCTCTGCCAATTACTTGCCCACGCAGCGAATCTTTCCATGCATGTCGACAGCCTTTTTGCTCCTCCCACAATTTCCTCTCCCACCCAATTCGTGTGTTGTCAATGAAACCAAAGACAATACATAGAAACATAGAAGACAGAAGACAGAATTCAGTCCATTAAGCCCCTTGAGGATGCTCTACCATTCAATATGATTAAGACTGATCATTGAGCCTAATTCCCGAATCACACCCTCTCCAACCCCAAATCTCTCACTACTCTCAATATTCTTATTTTTTTACCTGCACAATAACGAAACCTTGAGAGCTATATTGAGATTGGCCATAACAGAGACCCACCTCCTGCTGACATTGAGAGACTTCTGTATCATACGGATTGGAATATCTTACTCTCTTCGAGAACAGGATACGGCAGATGCGTTTTGGACCACCGTTGATGTGGATAATGAGAAACAAGAATCTGACAGGGAATCAGAACAGTTCAGAGATAATCGAAAAAAAAACTTGAACTATTGGAATACTTCAGTTCTTTTTGAGAATGCTGAGTCAATGATATAGAGACTTTATTGTCTCGCAGTTGAAATTTGAACATTGTTTCGTTGTATGTCCATGTTTGTACTTAATTGTGAGAAATGCAGAGAGTTTAGCTCATTTTAAACGTTCCATCTTTGCTTGGACGATGCTTGTTCCTCAAATATTTGTCTATGAACTCATCGAGAGAGCTCCCTGTGCTGTCCCTGTCCTGGGAGTGTCCAACGTAGATACTGAAGGGACAATTTTACCTTGCATCGAAACCCATTCTTCAACACTTCTGCGAGGTTTAGGTGTGGCAGCTTGTTCGCTTTGAATCCTGCATGCCCATCAATGTTGTTTGCTGTGAACACTCGGAATGTACCGTGATTTTTTATGGCAGACAGAGTCAGTGTACATTCCTGAGTTAAAAGGAAAAGAATGGGTATGGGATTGAGACTGACTCAATGAAGTAGACTCCGATGTCCTTCTCTTTCCTGCATTCCCAGAATTATCAAGTCAATATCATTTCTGTACTAACATGAAGGGGCTGCTCTGAAAAAAAATATAAAATGCCCGATTATCTGAGTTCTGCTCAATCTTTAATCATTCATACAGTCCTGAATTGCAAATTTTGCGGTAGCAGGATATGTTGAACTCTGTTATAAAAGTTCTGCAAGTTCCAATTGATAAAGATGCAAATTCCAGAATCTGTTTGAAGTTACTGCGCTGCGATAATTAAGTATTTTCAGTTTGTCTGAATTTCAAAACTTCAATTAAGAAACATGATAGAAATGAACAGAAGTTGACATCTCAGGTGACAGACTAACTTGTAGCTGTGAGGAATTGGTCAGAATTTGTCACTGAGTTTCAACACGGCGATAAGCTGCTTTTAATGCGAAGTGAGGAATTAATCATTAACCTGCGACACAGGTTTTGGGTTTTTATACAATTTATAATGTATCTGCAATGAAGCAAAAGGCTTGGAAGAATTATTACTTTAATATTTGTACATTTGTGTGTGTGAGAGAGAGTGTGAGTATGCACAAGTGAGTGTGCATGCGAGAGTGTTTCTGTCAATACACGGAGTAAACACTCCTGCTCAATTTAAAGCAGCAACACAGAAAAGATGTATCCCGTGCAGTAATCTGTGAAAGTTCAACAGCCAAGTACTATGTAAATTTAAAAAAAAACTTTATTTCTAAAAGTATAACGGAGAATAATTAAATAACAACTATTTGCAAATGCTTACTCTAACCTATCGCTTACCTGCTCCTTCCACAATATGAGTCGGACAAAACGACCAAATAAGAATTACAAAATAAAACTTCTTATTTCAAAACCAGGCAGCTTTCTATTGTCTCTGAATTTCTGTCTTCTTTTCTTCTTTTTCGGATTCCGCTTCACAGGTTATGGATCGGTATAGATACCTTGAAGAGAGTTATTTTTCAGTCAGCTTTTACTTGCTGGTAGCTTAGCAGTTCTCCTCTCGACTGTTCAGTTTTCCCCGGCCTTTTACCACAAAGGATTGGATTGAGTCATTGACTTTTAAGATATCAAGATAGTAAATTTAAAGTGAGTTTGTGTTTGGTATTTTTGGGATATAATTTAAAAAGATTGGCCTAATTGAGTCTCTTTTATATTTTCCAGGCAGTAAAGCCAATCTAGCATTTGACTCAGTGTTGCATTGTTACCTTACTGAGAACACTTGGAGTGGTCACCTATTTCTTCCAGCGCTTAACTCTCTTAACAATACAGTGCACCAACACCTCCTTGAGAGAGCGCGTGTGAAAGAGTGAGTATTTGGGGAAGAATGAGTGGGAGAAAGAGAGAAGGAGTGCGAGCGAATGTGTGAGAAAGACTGAGTGAGGGAGAGTCAGAGTTTGTGTGTGTGGTTGTGTGAGATTGTAAGTGTAAGGAAGTCTGTTGGAGTATATGAGTGTGTGAGAGTGACTGTGAGTGATTGTCGGACTTTGTGCATTCCGTTCATTGTACTAACACATGACAGAAAATGAATGTGACAGTATACCATCGGAATATAAAGAGTGCATTGTCAAAAAGCTTGTCCTTTTATTTTTTAAAAATGTTCGTTTTCTAAAGGATACTGTGTCCTTGATTGTTTTCAGAGATGTCATGAAATAACCCAGACTCCGAATCGATTAATGTGGCACAAAGATGAAAGGGTTTACTGAGAGGCTCTGTTTATATGTAAACAATTGAGTCTTCAGGCCAAAGCTTTTATGGTTCAGAGGTAACCTGTACAAGGAAATGGGAGTGGTTAGTCCTGGAAACTGAATTCTTGCTGTCAATTCAGCAGTTTTGTGTGTGAAGAAAGGCTGCTGGGGTAAATCAGTGATACTGGAACTTCTGTCTCTTTTTCACCCTTCTAATTTGGACCTGAAAGCCTGTTTTTTTTACTCCGTGTTAAGCAGTTGTTTATTGCAACTTTTGCACACAATTTCGTTGAGCCTAGTTTGGATAGATTGAGGTTTGTGGGTATTCTGTGTTCTGTTCTTTGAGTTTCATTCCGTATCTTTGTGATTTTTTTTTTGTCTGTTTCAAACCTGGTCGTCAAACTAGCTAACTTACTCCAAGTAATTCTCCCTGAATACTCACCGAAACAAACAGCAAAATTACGATCTTGGCGGCCTGCTTAATAATGTTTTGTGCGGTCTGGCCTAATCCATACTGACTGGAGGCTCGTTATGGGTTTTAAATAGCTAGAAGTAGGTGCCAGTGTCTTTACTTCGTATATTGGTTTCTATGGGTTGAGAAAGCTTGGGATAGCAGTAGCTGTCTCCGTCACCAAGTGTTTTCTTGAGGTGAACGAGGTGACTTTGTAGGTTTTACAGAAGGTGAATAAGGCCAAGCTGCAGGAATTATTAAAGAAACTGGAGTCGAAGCTACCTTCTGACTTTAGGAAAAATGAGATAGTTACAGCAGTAGCTCAACATTTATGTTTACTGGGGAAACCATCAGAATCTGCAGAGATGGCAATATTCAATTTCAATCGACCCAGCTTGAGTTAGAGGCGAGCGATAAGGAAATTGTAGCAGAAATGAAACAATTTGAGTGACGGTTAAAAGCAGAACAGAAAGAAAAAAGAGCGAATATGTTCAGCAGAAGAGGAAAAAGAAGGACGAAAGGCTTCAGCAGAAGACAAAGAAAACGAGGGAGAGTTTGAAGTGCAAAAATTGACTCTTAGAAAGGGAAGTCAGCTTAAAGGTCTGGAGATAAAGGCTGAGTTAAGATTAGTGCGGAAGGGCAGAGAGGTTAGCAGTTTAGTGGTTGATAATTATGAGCCGGTCCATGAAACATGGCTTGGCTTGCAGAATCAATTTCAGTTGATGAGGGATAGAAATTGAGCAAAGAGAAATCCTCAGGTGGAAAATGAAAGATGGACATCAGTGAAGAACATAAGGAGGACTTACCAAAGCATAAAAATAAAATACTTGAAGGAGACAAAAAGGTTAAAAATGTCAGTCGTTTTCATTGTAATGAAGTGGGCCACATGAATTCACACGGTTGATAGTCTAGGAGAAAGATAAAAATCAATGAGGTAAATGTATCCGTTGCTCCCGATGCGGTCTCATCTACATTGGGGTGACTGGGTGCCTCCTAGCAGAGCGCTTTAGGGAACATCTTCGAGACACCCGCACCAATCAACCAAACCGCTCCGTGGCCCAACATTTCAACTCTCCCTCCCACTCTGCCGAGGACATGGAGGTACTGGGCATCCTTCACCGCCGCTCCCTCACCACCAGACGGCTGGAGGAAGAACGCCTCATCTTCCGCCTCAGAACACTTCAACCCCAGGGCATCAATGTGGACTTCCACATGCTTCCTCATTTCCCCTTCCCCCACCTCATCCTAGTTTCAAACGTCCAGCTCCGTACTGTCCCCTTGACTTGTCCGGACTTGTCCTACCTGCCTAGTTCCTTTTCCACCTATCCACTCCACCCTCTCCTCCCTGACCTATCACCTTCATCTCCTCCCGCACTCACCTATTGTACTCTATGCTACTTTCTCCCCACCCCCACTCTCCTCTAGCTTATGTCTCCATGCTTCAGGCTCTCTGCCTTTATTTCTGATGAAGGGCTTTTGCCGAAACATCGATTTTGCTGCTCGTTGGATGCTGCCTGAATTGCTGTGCTCTTCCAGCACCACTGATCCAGAGTCTAGGAGAAAGCCAGACGTAGGAAAACAGGACAAGCCTGGGAGCTTTTTTGGATGCGTAATAAAACTCGCAGGGGAAGTTATACAATAGCATCAGAGTGGACAAGATGATTGGAGGATGGTTAAGGTGGACGTGCCTAAGTTGCTTCATATTGTATTCACATAGTACAGGAGTAGCAGATAAATTTGTTACAATATTAAGGAAAAAAAGATCATCTCAGTCTCTGATGCTGAAGGATAATGAGACATGTACTTCTGAAGGCCAATTGTCCAAAAACGTACTGGTAGCGGGAATTCAGTGAGAAAAAAGCGCTCAATTATGTAAAGTGAGGCGAGCGATTCCAGAAAGGTTTCGGGAATTTGTGATAGGAGTACTATACAAATTCACCACCTCAGGAATACAATTTGTCCTTGGACATAATATCGCTGATTCATGCTTAGGCGTGTTACCTACTCTTGTTGAAAAGCCAATAGAGACGCAGGCAAGTGAAGCAGTGCAGGATGTTTAACGAGGAATCATTCCAGAGTGTGTCTAAACAAGATTGCAGAGCCATAGCTGAAGCAGGAGAGATCAAAAGGCACAAATTTGAAAGCTGAAATAGCATTACCAGAGACACTTTCATCAGATAGTTGTGACAGTGCAAAAACCAACTGTCAAAACTGCAATCGTCTTTAGATCTGCGAAACATATTGAGTTACACGTGAAAGATGAGAACTTAGAACAATTGTATCAAAAGATACATACAGGGAGGAGAGTAAAGGCATTCCTGTGTCTTACTACTTTACAAATGATGTCTGAATGAGGAAATGGAGACATCCATAAATAGAAGGAGATGAGCAATGAGAAGACGTTCATCAAATTCTTTTGGAGCAGGGTAGATAAAGAATGCGCGGCGAGTGATGCATGAACTACCACTTAGAAGTCATGAGGTAAAATACACAGACAGTTATACTACACAACGATGTAGTTGAATTTTGCCAGAGGTGTCATACATGTCACCTAATCGTAAAATTACCGGCAACAATCAAAACTGTTCCTTAAATACACATTCCAGCATATGGGGAACCTTTCACAAATTTCTTGATTGATTTCGTAAGCTCCTTACGTCAAACAAAAAGTGGGAATCAGTATTTGCTCCAATATGGATGTTTCAACTAGATTACTCGTGGCAGTCCCATTATGCAATATTACCGCTAAACGGGGGGTAGAAAAATACTGGGTTGTTTTACGAGGTACGGATTACAAATAGAGATAAAGTCAGATCAAGTCTCCAATATCACATTCAAACTATGAAAGGAGGTTATAGATAGCATGGGAATAAAACAATTCAAATTTAAAGGATGACATCCAGCTTTGCACGGAGCACTGGTAAGTTGGCATTAAGCATTATAGACCAAGTTGAGGGCTTATCGTCAGCACTATTCAGATATTTGGGAGATGATTGGAATAAGGGAGTTCCGTTTGTGCTTTTTGCGATCAGAGATGCACCGAATGAATCATGCATATTCAGTCCAGATGAATAAATTTTGGGCATTAAGTAAGAAAACCAATGAAATTCATTAAGGATAAATTAATACGCCACTATTCAGAGACTGCCCAGTTGGAATATGTTCAAATTTCAGGGAACGACTAAATAGAGCTGGCGAGTTTGGCTATAAAACATTTGAAAGCATTGCAGTGTGCAATTAGACAGGAAGTGGACAAGAATTCAAAGGTTCACAATTTTGTCATTGGGGATAAGGTATTGGTGTTACTTCCAGTAATAGGTGCACCTACATAAGCAAGATATAGTGGACCTTATGAAACTTAGAGAAAATTGAGTGAGGGAACGACTTGACAGGGACTCCAGACAAGAGGACATCTCACTGACCTTGTCATGTGAATATGCTCGAAAGGTATTTTGCCACAAAAGGAAAGCAAGGTGTTAATGATTATCACATGGAAGAAAGAACCCAGTTCAGACGAATCTGAATTGGACGTTCCTCAAATGAAATTGTTCAATGAAGAAGTTGTCCAAAGTTGGGATAAATTACTGAGTTACCTCCTACAAGAAAACCGAAATGCCTTCTAAGAATTATTGCTATCACATGGGGTGGTATGCGGAATTAAACTGCGAAGTACTAACCTAATTGTGCATGATGCTGCTCCAATTAAGTAAAATCCCTACAGGCATAACCTTCCAAAGTTGGCACAGATCAGAAGGAGATAGCGCGAAGTTTCTAAAATGACTCAATCGAAGTGAATTTGCCAAAGTTCAAGTGACAGTTTCGGGCATGTCATTGGACACTGACAAATGGCCCCACGGAATATGAAAACGAAAGTAATTGAGGACTTTTCCAAAATTGTCGACAGAAAGAGCATTGCTACGGTTCGTGGGAGTGAATGGAATTAAAGAGAAAATGAGGTCTGCAGATGCTGGAGATCAGAGATGGAAATGTGTTGCTGGAGAAGCGCAGCAGGTTAGGCAGCATCTAGGGAACAGGAGAATCGACGTTTCGGGCATTAGCCCTTCTTCAGGAATGAGGAAAGTTTGTCCAGCAGGCTAAGATAAAAGATAGGGAGGAGGGACTTGGGGGAGGGGCGTCGGAAATGTGATAGGTGGAAAAAGGTCAAGGTGAGGGTGATAGGACAGATTGGGGTGAGGGCGGAGAGATCGGGAAGAAGATTGCAGGTTAGGGAGGCGGTGCTGAATTTGATGGATTTGACTGAGACAGGTGGGGGGAGGGGAGATGAGGAAACTGGTGAAATCCGAGTTCATCCCTTGTGGTTGGAGGGTTCCTAGCCGGAAGATGAGGCGTTCTTCCTCCAACCGTCGTTTCGCTGTGGTCTGACGATGGAGGAGTCCAAAGACCTGCATATCCTTGGTGGAGTGGGAGGGGGAATTGAAATGTTGAGCTACAGGGTGGTTGGGTTGGTTGGTCCGGGTGTCCCAGAGGTGTTCTCTGAAACGCTCCGCAAGTAGGCGGCCTGTCTCCCCAATATAGAGGAGGCCACATCGGGTACAGAGGATGCAATAGATGATATGTGTGGAGGTACAGGTGAATCTGTGGCGGATATGGAAGTTTCCTTTGGGGCCTTGGAGGGAGGTGAGAGGTGAGGTGTGGGCGCAAGTCTTGCACCTCCTGCGGTTGCAGGGGAAGGTGCCGTGAGTGGAGGTTGGGTTGGTGGGGGGTGTGGATCTGACGAGGGAGTCACGGAGGGAGTGGTTTTACGGAATGCTGATAGGGGAGGGGAGGGAAATATATCCTTGGTGGTGGGGTCCGTTTGGAGATGGCGGAAATGACGGCGGATGATGCGCTGTACATGGAGGTTAGTGGGGTGGTAGGTGAGGACCAGTGGGGTTCTGTCCTGGTGGCGGTTGGAGGGGCGGGGTTCAAGGGCGGAGGATCGGGAAGTGGAAGAGATGCGGTGGAGGGCATCGTCGATCACGTCGGGGGGGAAATTGGGGTCCTTGAAGAAGGAGGCCATCTGGGATGTGCGTTTTTGGAACTGGTCCTCCTGGGAGCAGATGCGGCGGAGTCGAAGGAATTGGGAGAATGGGATGGCGTTTTTGCAGGGGGCAGGATGGGAGGAGGTGTAGTCCAGGTAGCTGTGGGAGTCGGTCAGTTTGTCGTAGATGTCCGTGTTGATCCGGTCGCCTGAGATGGAAATAGAAAGGTCGAGGAATGGGAGGGAGGAATCTGAGACTGACCAGGTGAATTTGAGGTCGGGGTGGAAGATGTTGGTGAAGTGGATGAACTGTTCCACCTCCTCGTGGGAGCACGAGGCGGCGCCGATACAGTCATCGATGTAGCGAAGGAAAAGGTGGGGGGTGGGGGCAGTGTAGTTGCGGAAGATGGATTGTTCCACATATCCTACGAAGAGGCAGGCATAGCTGGGGCCCATGCGGGTGCCCATGGCTACTCCTTTCGTTTGGAGGAAGTGGGAGGATTGGAAAGAGAAGTTGTTCAGGGTGAGGACCAATTCAGTCAGTCGAAGGAGGGTGTCAGTGGAAGGTACTGGTCGGTACGGCTGGAAAGGAAGAAGCGGAGGGCTTTGAGTCCTTCGTGATGGGGGATGGAGGTGTACAGGGACTGGATGTCCATGGTGAAAATAAGGCGTTGGGGACCGGGGAAGCGAAAATCATGGAGCAGGTGGAGGGCGTGGGTGGTGTCCCGAACGTAGGTGGGGAGTTCTTGGACTAAGGGGGACAGGACGGTGTCAAGGTAGGCGGAGATGAGTTCGGTGGGACAGGAGCAGGCGGAGACAATGGGTCGGCCGGGGCAGTCAGGTTTGTGGATTTTGGGCAGGAGGTAGAAGCGGGAGGTGCGGGGTTGTGGGACTATGAGGTTGGAGGCGGTGGATGGGAGGTCCCCCGAGGTGATGAGGTTATGGACGGTCTGGGAGATGATGGTTTGGTGGTGGGGGATGGGGTCATGGTCAAGGGGGCAGTAGGAGGAGGTATCTGCGAGCTGGCGTTTGGCCTCAGCGGTGTAGAGGTCGGTGCGCCAAACTACTACCGCGCCTCCCTTGTCTGCTGGTTTGATAGTGAGGTTGGGGTTGCAACGGAGGGAGTGGAGGGCTGCGCGTTCCAAGGGTGAGAGGTTGGAGTGGGTTGGAGGGGTGGGGGAATTCAGGTGGCGGTTAATATCGCGGCGGCAGTTGGATATGAACAGGTCGAGGGCAGGTAGGAGGCCAGCACGGGGTGTCCAGGTGGATGGGGTGTGTTGGAGGTGGGAGAAGGGGTCGTCAGAGGCTGGGCGGGAGTCTTGGTTAAAGAAATAGGCGCGGAGGCGAAGGCGGCGGAAGAATTGTTCAATGTCACGCCGAGTGTTGAATTCATTAATCCGGGAGCGTAGGGGAATGAAGGTGAGGCCCCTGCTGAGGACTGATCTTTCATCCTCAGAGAGGGGTAGGTCTGGAGGGATAGGAAAACACGGCAGGGATGGGAGCTAGGACCTGGTGTGGGGCTGGATCTGGGTGTGGCGGCGGGATTAGGTCTGGGGGCGGGGACGGAGATCGGCGTGGGGGCGGGGTCGGGCGTGGTGATGGCGATAGGCGAAGGGGCGAGGTTAGACGTGGTGACGGAGATGGGTGTGGGGGCGGGGTTAGGCATGAAGTCGGAGATCGGCGAAGGGGCGGGGTTAGGCGTGGAGATCGGCGTGGGGGCGGAGACACATGCGGCGTTGTGGGCCTGTAGTTCAGTGATGTCAGTGGGGGTGGAAGTGGCTGCGACGACCGCAGAGGCAGAGTTATTCCCCATAGCCGCGGAGGTCGCGAATCTGCCGGCGATTGTCTTCATGGCGATCGCGGAGGTGGTTGTCTGAGCGGCGATCGCGGAGGCGGTTGTTTTGGCGGCGATCGCGGAGGCTGCGAGGTCGGTGGGGGCGGAGGTGACGTCATCGTCGGCGGCGGCGGCAGGTATTGCAGCGGGCGATGTAGCGGCCGCGTGTGTAATGGCGCCAGACTGATTTCGGAGGCCGATGGAAGATTCTGGAACAGTTGAGGAATCTGGAGTGTGGGGGTAAGGACATGAAAGTTTTTGGTACTTACTGTCTTTGAGTTCTGATATGGCCAGGAAGAACTGTTTGTTTAGTTTATGGATCCTTCTGTGGATGAAGAACAGTAGAGGTCCTTTGCAGGTTTGTGAACAGTAGAGGTCCTTTGCAGGTTTGTGAACAGTAGAGGTCCTTTGCAGGTTTGTGAACAGTAGAGGTCCTTTGCAGGTTTGTGAACAGTAGAGGTCCTTTGCAGGTTTGTGAACAGTAGAGGTCCTTTGCAGGTTTGTGAACAGTAGAGGTCCTTTGCAGGTTTGTGAACAGTAGAGGTCCTTTGCAGGTTTGTGAATGGATTTAACCCAATGTTCGTGCCGAATCTTAGCAGAGTTGCTGATGTACTCACTGACTTCTTAAAAAAAGGTCAAGAAGTTTCAGTGGACAGCAGACTGCTAAAAGGCATTTGACAGCCTAAAAAACTGTGTTAGACACTGCCGCAGTATTAGCTACGCCTGATTATGTGAAGCTGTTCAAGTTGCTATCATTGCCAGCGATGTGGGTGTAGGTGCGGTGCTCCTGAACGAGGAGAACGAGGATAAAAAGATCCATCAGGTCTTTTTCCAGAACGTTAAACATTAATCAACAGAAATATTTGACAGTCGAGAAAGAAACTTTGAGCTTGGTGATGGCGTTACACATTTTAGCGGTTATTTTACCAGTAACGCATCTGAGACGATCCTAAATGCTGATCATAACCACTGACATTTGTGGAGAAACTTAAGGACAAAAATCCCAGACCGTTTAGTTGGAGCTTGTTTGCTGACACTCAATTTCGCAATTATGCTTGTTGCAGTTCACGAAAACGTGATAGCAATGTGTTGTCAAGAATCGACTGGAATATGAAGGTGCTGGTGGCCGTTGTGCCACGGCCTGAAATTGAAAGTCGTTGGGAATATTTGCATGTTTATAGACAATGTAGTGTATATGCATGTTTTAGAGTACTGACCATTTTTTACGGTGTTTAAATATGAAGGTATCTTTGCATATGATGTTTCTTTTCTTTAAGGTCGCGGTATCACAACTTGGTCCTCTTTTTTCTGAGAGCTGTGCCTATTCTGTGTCTTCCATTTTTTTTAAGGGAGTTCGAAAGCATTCTGGGCACCGAAACGATTCGTTTGATTCTGAGATGAAAGGGTGTTGGGAGGTCTTTTTGTTCATACGTAAACAGATGAGACTTTAGGCCAAAGCTTATGCATTACACTTGCCTTTTACAATGAAAGAGGAGCGGTCAGCCCTGGAAACTGAAATCCTGGTTGAGTCAGGTCATCAGTGGGCTGTGTGAAACCAGGTTGCTCGACTCTTTTCTGCCATTCTAACTAGCACTGGAAGACCGTGTTGCACTCTCTTTAAGGGCGTTCGTTAGTGGGAACTGCTGTGCACATTCATAACTGCTTACTGAAGTCTAGTTTGGCGTAGTCTGAGTTCTGTGAGCATTTCATATTAGATTCATTGTGTTTCATTTCGTAACGTTGTGAATAAAGTTTTGTCTGTCAAAAAACTTGGCAGTCAACCTAGCTAACTTGCTCCGGGTAATTTTCAGTGTTCACTCACTGAAGAATATTGCAACGTTATGGTTCCGCTTTAGAATGATTTGATTGGTCTGGCCCAGTCCAGAACACACATCTGAGGTCACACTGGTCTCTGCAGTCAGTACTTATCAACCTAAAGATAACTAATTCACTTATACTGCAAATGCTCTTGATCACGGTGATATTAAACTGCGAATTCAGGAAGGTTTGTTGACATAACTACCTCTTTATGTTTCTTAGTAATCAGTGGAAGCATTCAGAGAAAGAGAACTGAATCACAGTGCTGACCAAGAGAAAACAACTGTAAGAATCATTTTAATAACAGAACTTAGAATAAAGAAGACTGAACTGTCTTTCAAGTTGTCCCACTCTACCAATAAATTATCAATCCTTTTTGACTGTCTTTGGGTAATCGGTGCTGAATGGAGATGATGAAGGGGAGACGCCAGTGTTGGACAGGGATGTACAAAGTAAAAAAATCACACAACACCAGTTTATAATTCAGCAAGTCTATTCGAAAGCTATTGAAATTTCTTACTTTAATCTTTAAGCATTTACATGAAAAAAATTCAACAGAAATTTCAGCTGATTCTTTAACTCGGCTCTGAATTTTTTCTGTGTTCCAATATAAATAAATGGGTTGATACATGAGCTCAATAACTTAAGTATAAACCTTGATTCTTGTAAAACAAATGTGACATTACTGAGATCGGAACCGGAAGGATAAGTAACTTTTGCAGTTCGAACAGAAGCAATTGTTGCAAAAAGTAACAAATTTAACAGGATGAAACTGCCCGAAATGGTGAAGAGTAAAATAATAGCCTTTTTCCGCTTGTCTATTTCTGGATCAAAATGATATTCACCTTTTCCCTGTGTTTTGAGTCTCCTGCGGACTTTACTGGCAACTAAAACGTGTCTTACAGTCAGAGCATTAAGTACCAAAATCAAAATGAATGGGAGACAAGGAGAGAAAATAGATCGAATCCAGTCGTAAGATATCCATGCCTGTGACGCATAAAACGTGTCTTTTATGTCGCAGAACCAGGATGTTCCTTTAATTGTTTTTCTGAGTTCATATATAAAATACATGAAGATATTCTTGATACAGATAAGCATGGAAACGATTCATATAACCCAAGCTGCAGTCCAGTGAGTGCAATATTTTATTTTCAGTTTCTCACAACAAATGGCAACAAATCGATCAAAAGAGAAAGCAACTATCAACCAGGTAGAACTGTCCAGCGCTGCATAACTCAATGCATTACGAAAGCTGCAGATTGGTGTAATGGACAAGAAACTGACTTGGAAATACAATCCAGCAATACGGTTTAATAACATGATGGTGAACATAACGAAAACGTCTGCCACCGCCATGGACAGTAAATAATATATCACACATCTAGACAGACCGCATCTACTTCGGGCTAGTATCACAACCACTCCTACGTTAGCTGCAATAGAAAGAGACACAACAGAAGAAGGTGTAAAATGTCTGTGCGAGACAGAACGAGGACACCAAAATAAATTATCCGTTGAAGAGTATTCCATGTTAAATGCACACTCTTGAATCAATGGTTATCCATTACTATGGGGTAAAATTTCTAAAGTTTAAGATACTGATCTTTCAGATAAGGACCTCAGAAGGTTACGATCGCTAAATAACCTAATCTGAAATAATGAAGCTCTAGATGAAACCCAACCAATAACGAAACTGAAAATAAAGGAACAAAATTTATTCATTTTGGGGTAACGGTCATTTTTGGCATCAAGCAATGTCCAAATACTCCGACTTATAATAAGACTTGACTTCTTTTTGAAACACCGAATGAGGGACAAGACACTGTCATATTCAGCGCAACTCACTCTCAATGTGTTACTTCCTCAAGAATGATATGTCCCTTCAGAGTCAATACTTATCTGATTTATGCAACTTAATGTCAGGCAAAAACAGTGTGAATTAGATAAGTGAGACAGGCAAAATTTGTGAAGATTTACTAAATATGAAGTTAGTCATGAATGGAGGAAGTTTCTTGAACATTGCAGGTAGATCAGCAATAGAATTAAGCCCCATATTTTACAATTATCATTCTGTAAGCAGCAGTACTGAACATGAAGGTGGAGTGTCGTACGGATTGTTGCCTATTAATAGCATGGTATTCTGGTAGCAGTGGCAATTGCTAATCCATTAAAGGAATAATTTTGCTTTGGTTCTAAACTGAAAACTTTTAGGTGTTTTAGCCAATATCTCCAATAAATGTTTAATAAGTTACTTCAGGAATCGCTCGATGAATCATTTGTGACAGTTATGTTGACTCTGTCAAAGTCAAAAGTACAACGGACATGCATTCCGAACTTTCTTAAATGGTGTTCATTAAACCAGAGACTCAGCAGTTTAAAACACGCACACACACACACACACAAAACAGGATATTATTCACATTGTAAAAACTGAGAATTTACTGACAGGGTATATTGTTCTGCAATAACAGAACTACGTTGGCATCACAACAATTGTTAGCTAATTAACTGACGCAGTTCTATCAGTACATCAAGTTTGCATTGTCTGATTTTCGCAGTGCAAAGACATAGTATGCAATACAACTGATCAAATAGTACCAGACACAGGAAACTAGCATGGGTACGTTAAGGTGAGACAATTTAGACGTAATGTGAAAAGCTGAATTTTTGAAACAACGAAGTAAATACAGTATGATCCAAATTTGTGGGAGATCTTCCATTATGCCACAAAAAAAGTGTCTGCTCATTGAAGAGATCATGTTGAAATTAATGCCATCAATGCAAGAAAAAGTCAAGAAAGAGAAATTTTGCTCATAAAGTTGTTAAATTCCTGATGTGAATTAACAGAGCAAGCACTTACAAAGGAACTACAATACCTGGAAGCCTGATATCTGCAAAATGAGATAATAAATGACGAAAACCAGACCTGTTAGCAGTCTGAATGAGCAAATCACAGAAAAATGATTAAATTTATCGCAGATATTGGACTTCAGGGAGAGAGAGTTTTTTTTTTCAATCGACCTTTATTGGAACAAACAAATTGATGCAGCTTCAGTTCACTGTTTATATTTTGATGGAATGAATGATGGCAGTTTGAAGATTAAACACTGAATGACTACAGGATAATTGGAGTAAATGTTACTTATACTTAAATAATATCTGCTTGAATTCTAGCCAAATGAGTGTCCTTTACTGGCCGCTATTAGAAATAATTTTTTTCAAAAAGAACATTGCCAAGCTTTCATTCCTGAGTGAGAGTCAGGACCAACACAGAGTGTAAAATCTCTTCCATACGTTGCGTAATCGATGTTCTGTTATTTCTAACACAATTACTGGAGGCAAAACAAAATTATTCTGAAGTCAACATCTGGCCTTTACCTAGGCATGAAATCGACAAAGGAAAGTATTGCTGTGAGACGTATTAGGTTCTCTTTTATAAATGACTGGAAGCTCCTCAATCGAGAGGGTGCCCTGCCTGTACGATAAATGGTAAAGCGGTTAAATTGTTCGCAATAATCAGTCAAAAGGGCCTAGTGGATGGTCTATTGTGGTCTCCTGTCGTAATCTTCAACAGATGTCAATCGTGAGCTAGTTTATTTCAATCCAAGTGAAATCACGAAAACTTTGTGGACAATGAATACTGTGAAGACTCTACGTCCTGACATTTCAGCAACAGTCCTGGTAATATATGCTCCAGAAACTACCACATCCTTTGACAAGTTGTTCCAGTTCAGCTTCAACACTTGCATTTATTCGAAAATGTGAAAAAAGAGCACATGTTTGTCAATTGCACAAGAACCAGAACAAATCTAACACGGCGAATAAAAAAAAAACGTCTGCACTTGAACATCTGTATTTTGATAGAATGTAAAAATGCAGCGCTATGACCGATCACTACTTCGATGAAAACCTGTTTATTCACACCAATTCTAGACTCCACCAGGACCACTCAGCTGCAGAACTGATTACAACATTGGTTCAAGCATTTTAGGAAGAGCGGAATTTCAGAAGTGACATCGAAGCTGCAATTAACAGAATGTGACATCACGCATACCCGGCAATACTGGAGTCAAAGTAAATCTAGTGGAAAACTCTCTGCTTGTTGTAATCCTAACCACCTGATAAAAACGTCGCTGTGGTTGCTCGTGTTCAGTCACCCACTTTGCCAAATACTCTTCAGCTACTTCATTAATAAACTTGCATTCATCATATGGTCAAAAGTGGGATATTCGCTGACAATTGCACAATGTTCTTTACCATTGGCCGAAATCCTCAGAGAAGAAAATGTTCCTTGTCCAAGTCCTACAAGACCTTGGTAATAACTAGGCTTGGAAGAAAACATCGAAAATCACATTCGTGGAAAACAAATACTAAACGGTGAAGATATCCAACAACAGGCACCCCGCCACTGCCCCTTGAATGAAAATGGTATAACGTATGTATGGAACATAGACAGCAGTGAATTACAGAACATCATCTAATCTAAGCGATTGGGTTAGATTGTAAATAAATGTATCTTAATTTCAATTAGAAATAAGATACCCAGCAGTGCAACACAATGCTAATTGAAGCGGTCAGAACTGTTATGTGCAGAGTCACAGATACGTGGAGCGAGTTCCATCTGATAATCCAATAGTAGGATTTGGAGTCGGTTTTAAATTATCAAATATACTGGAGGTAATTCGAGGCTAGTATCTTATGGAAGGGTTCAGGGGGTGTTACAAACTGGGGCCAAATTTGAGACACAAAAAATGAGATAGCATGCAACAGGGAAGTGGCGCAACAAAATGTGATCTGGATGTAAATGGGAAACGGGCAAAATATATGTCAGGGATAATCTACGGGCAGGTTAACAAAATAGCTGAGGCACGAATGCCAACTCGGAGGTAGGAAGCAACATTTCAGAAGGTGCGAACTTTGGGCCATGAAAATAAGGAGAACTTAATTCATTTCAAATGTTTGTAGGAGGTGGATTCAAATTACGGAGTCAAAATTTGACGTTTGCTGAAAAATTGACGAACATGCTAAAGTGGGAGAGGTGCATAAATTGGGATGGCAAGTAATTAGGGTGAGGGTGTTCTGAAACGGCTGCATAAATAAGTAAATGAGCTGATCTTCGGGGCGTGCAATATCGTGGTGGTCCATATTTGGGGGTCAAAAAAGGAATTATTATAAAATTGGAGCAGCTGAAGACATTGTGGGGGAATGAGGAAGTGCATATTTTGGGGAGCAGGCAAAATTGTGTTGTCGGCAAGAGAGAATAATATAGGCAATGTAGAATTGCAAGGATGAGCACATGATTTCTGACATAAAACTGGGGGTAAAAATTTTTGTGGAACAAATCAGATTGTTTGCACAAAATGTGGTTGATCAAAAAGTCTGAGGGAGGCAGAATAATGTAATTGGAAACATGGGGGTGCATATCAATTTCTGAGTGTCAATATTTGGTTGGACTTACAATCTTGTGGTTAAAAAGTGCTGTGGCCATTTTTGGATGGAATGCAGAATATGGAGGTCTGAAAATTGGAGGGAACAACTCAAACTGTGATGGGTTGGGGTGACAAATTAATGTAAGGGGCGTGCAAAACATTGTGAGGGAGAAAAGTTATGAGAGGATATCATATTATGTGAACTACAAACTTGATGTTAGACAGAATTGTACTGGAGGTGTATCGTTTGTGGAGGAGCTGTAATCATTTATGAACGGCATGTGGTGAGCAGGGCTACCCAAAAAAGAAATAAATGGAAAGTCATAACAGATGTAAAGGCAAAAGGAGCCGATCAGACTCAGCATTACAAAAGTGAGGAAAATAAACAAGGACAGGCAGAGTTGGAGCGAAATGGTGGAGAAGAGATTGAAACCAAGACAGACAGAATGACGCAAACAGAGACCAGAAAAGAGAGATAGAAGGAAGAAAGGGAAAAATGTCAGGAAGAGACCAACTGGAATTAAGTGAAGTCATGGAACGATTGGGGAGGAAATTCTCACCATTCCAATGGAGCCCAGGTATTTTGAAGATTTCTCTCGCTTTCACTCTGCCATGAGGGACAGACTCTGTTCCTGGAGTCTGTTTCAACCTGGCTGGTTCAGCAAAGGTGTGTGGGTGAGGTTCGATGATCAAAATAGCCATTGAGGTTCCAACATTACCCACACTCATTATCACAAACGAGACAGTCAGAAAGACTAGAATTCTCATCTCTTGCGCCCTCAACGTGGCAAAGAGACTTTGACCATCATGTCTGACATACGATGCCACCTCTCCACCCAAATCGCAACTCAAGAATTAAGTCCCCAGGTGTCTCGATAGGAGCGCACCTTCCCCAAGTATGTGGCACTCCAAGCGGCATTGTCTTGAGGTGGGTTGGCAGTGGGAAGGGGTATGGAGGAGATTACAGAGAAAGCAACAGTTCATTAGGAGAATCTTCCTTCAGATTTTGGAATCTGAACATCCACGAACAGACACTCGAGATCAAAATGGTTCAGGCAGCATCCATGGAAAGCAAGCGTACATTCATTTCCTGTCCAGGTGCTTCTGATGAAGAGTAATCTGGACTCAAAACATTACTTTTCTTCTCTCGCTGTGGATTCTGCCTTACCCATTGCGATCTCCAGCATTTGTTCTTTTCCTTTCAATAGTTTATTTCAGGCTGCCACTGTCTGTTCCCCTTCTCAGTCACCTCCTCATAACTCAGACTTTGGCCACAGATGAAAATCCAAATAGCGACAAAGCTTCAGTTTCAAACTGGCAGAATCCTCATGAAAGATTCATTCTGACAATGTCTTCTGCAGACAACAGAAACAAATGCATTCCACAAGGCAACACAGGCCTTAGGATTCACCTTGAACATGTTCCAGAGGCAATGGGCTGGACAAACTACTCGACATTAAGCCAAAGACAGTTTGTTTTTTATTTCACATTAACTTGAAAACAAACAACAGAAAGAAGAAATTCTGGCAACTTAATTACACTGGAAAATCTAACTGAATAAAAGACACAGCAACTATTATTAATTAACTGACAAAATAAGAAACTGTCCACAAATACACAAACTGTCCAAACTGTTTGAAGGAACTGAAATGACCTCTCACAGCCCTTGTGTCATGCTCTGCTGCAAGATGGAAGGACTATTTCAGAACTTTATCGCAAGATGGAAGGACTATTTCAGAACTTATACAATGCAAAAATACAAACTCAGACATACATTCTCACATGCATTTCTCCTATTCAGGAGAAAAAAAAAACAAAAGAAAATTCAAAGAGAAGCAGTTGTTGAAGCTTCCGACTCTGTTCAGAACCCAACAGCTTCTGATGCTACTGAAAAACCAAAACCAAAACAACCTGATCATGAGAACCGACGATATCCATTCATGCTGCATCCATTGTTTCATATAAAAAAGAAACCCGAACGTCCCATGTTGATGGGAATTTCTCTACCCAGATTTTGGAGAGCAACTCGCCCTCAACTCCACCATGCCGAGCCCCACATGATGTTCTGATGGTGCAGTTCGTATCCTGAATACCTATGTCCAATGATGTGTGAAGAATGTGGTAAAAGCTGTATCATTATGTATGTGAGTGGGGAATGGGGAACATATATCAGAAACTGGTGTGTTTCACTACTGACACATTCATTGAAACCACTGGGATTAGCCGTTTCTCATCGACGACCAACAGGACGGATTCATGCGAGTCTGTGTGATGGTGGAGGGAGCTATCAAAACCTTGGAGAGTAAAGATGGGCTCTTTGGGCACTCAATGTAAATATAGTTGAAAGCAATGGGGAGAACGCACTAACATAGTGTTTCGAGCCAATTGAATCATTACCAATGGACTTGAGGTGGGTCATACAGTCATAGAGCCATACAGTCCTACAATACAGAGCAGGCCCGTTCACTCAAACTAATCCATTCTGACCAAACGATCCATTAGCTCGA
The DNA here is from genome assembly GCF_037043375.1 of Chiloscyllium plagiosum. Classification (NCBI taxonomy): domain Eukaryota; kingdom Metazoa; phylum Chordata; class Chondrichthyes; order Orectolobiformes; family Hemiscylliidae; genus Chiloscyllium; species Chiloscyllium plagiosum. The sequence continues at coordinate 39,860,046 of NW_028270180.1, forward strand.
CCCGATTTGCCAGGACTTGACCCCTAACTTTCTAATCGTTTCGTATCCATGTTTTTGTCCAAACGCCATTTAACTTTGGTTAACTTCCACGCCTCAACCACTTCTGCTGGCAGCTCACACCATGTGCATATCACCCTCTGTGTTGAAACGTTGCCTATCAGGTTCCATTTTATTATTTACCCTCTTATCTTCAACTGATGCCTCCTCACCCTAGAACCCCCACCCCTGGGAAAGAAGACTGGGTGCATTCACCCTATCTATACCTCTCATGGTATTATGCACCTCACAGAGGTCCGCACCATTGCAGTCTCTTAGACGCTACACTAACGTGTCCTAGCTTGTCCATTCTCCCCGTTTCAACCAGACCATTGTGTCCAAGGAACATTCTTGTCATTTCTTCTCTTCTCTTTCTATTTTAGTCACATCGTTCATGTAGCAAGGTGACGAAAATTGAGCACAATACTTCAAGTGTAACCTAGACAACAACTTGCGTAACTGCAACATAACTTCCCAATTTCCATACTTAATGCCAAGAGTGATGAGGGCCAATGTGTTGAAAGCCAACGTCAGTCCCTGTCCATCTATGGCTCCACTATCAGAGAACTTAATACAGTCAGTCAGTTCTCATGTGTTCTGCTTCATATCGGGGAACGGGAAACTGAAGACATGCACCTATAAATACAAATAATATCGTTCGAACTGTCTGCGATAAAGTTCTGAAATAGTCCTTCCATCTTGCAGCAGAGCATGACACAAGGGCTGTGAGAGGTCATTTCAGTTCCTTCAAACAGTTTGGACAGTTTGGACAGGAACTGAACAGCACGACAAGTCCTTTCGGAAGGACAGATCTACAAGGAGCTGTTCCAAGAGATGCAAATATTGATCCTAACTCTCGAACAGGAGGTGTAGAACGCTTGCTTTTCCCGGTTCCTTGAAAAGATAAACTTCATTAAAGAGGTCTTAATGTCACAGAGTAATAGAGATGTACAGCACGGAAGGGAATGTCACTCCTCTTCTACTCACCTGGGTGGTCAAGGAAAGCTCAGTCAACAGAAGACATTTATCTGCATGAATCAGATTGACGCTGAACAGCCTATCTCTCTATTCTTGTCGTCTTGAACTGCTTCGGGACACGTCCATTAAGGAAAATCTAGAAATGGAAAACGCTACACATTAATAAATATGTCGAAGACAATTACCTGTTTTCATGAAGGAAACGTGTTTTATCTGCAAGTGGGAACAGCATTTGTTTCATAAATTGAAGAGATCTGTGGCAACTATATCTATAACGAATGTACAAATTACATCAACTCCATTCAGGGTACTTGAATTGGAGGCTGAAGTGAAAAAATGGTGACACATCAAGGAGGTTCAAAGACGCCAGGAAGTTTTGTTAAAGATGGAAGTAATATATCACAGGACGGGGAAGTCCAACACCACGTCTAGTAAGGAGCAGGAAGGTATAACCATGAGGGTGGCAGGTAATGCTTTGGAGAAGACTTTGGGACAGGGAAAACCCTCACTTTTCTCAACTCCAGTGAGGAGAAGACCAGATTTTCCGATAATTGCTCATTGCACAACTCACGAATTCCCGTGATGAATTGTGTACAATTCCTCTGAATCACCTCAACTCCATTTATATTCTTTCTTCAAAACGGATAACATAAGTGCAAACAGTGTTTGAGATATTGTTCTACTAACGTCCAGGAAGAACCAAAATATCATAGGGTCAATTTAGTGTTTCACAGTTCAGTCAGTTTCCACTGTAATAATTCGGAACACTTTAATTCTTCCTGTTAAAGTGAACAACTTCTCATGTTTTCAGTTACACATAATCTGTCTGTTTTCTGTTTCTTCGGTGAATCTAACTTTACTGGTTTGCCCCCTATCATGTTAAATTCACAGCAGACCTTTCCTCCCATCTTTGAAATTGATCTTTGAGCCCCCAGTACTGAGCCCTTTTGGATACACCCGGCACATGCAGACAATCTGAAAGAGATTCTCTTTTGGATAATTTATCTTCTGCTGGCCCACAAGTCTTCGGAGGGAGTATTCAGACAGGGAACACTGTTCGAACAGGTCAATTATTGCCTCAGAATGTGGTGGCAGAAGTGGCATTGAATAATAGAAATGTGTGGGTAGCAGATTGTTGTTTCATTAAAAAAAGTTTAAGATTTATCCAAGATTGATGAAATATGGAATTGAGATCAAGCTTGTCCTATTGAATAAGGGAGAAGTCTTGAAGCATTTAATGAAATAATTCAGCTTCAATTTCTAAGTTTAAACCAACTGCATGTCTACTTCTTTGCTCCCACTCAAAAACACCGTAAGAAAAATTCTACAAGTCTTCACTCTTGCTCCTGCCTATTTTGACCGTGACGACTCAGTGTTGCTGGGAAACTTGAGAAGTTGAATTATTCAATTGCTCATTCATTCTCGTTGAAGCATCACTTCATCTCCTGAAATTACACTCAACACCAACCCATTGGTCAGGACAAAGGCTCTCAGCTCAAAGGATTTTTTTTTCTTCACCACCAAAGTGATGAGTGTCTGCTGGAGAACACTGCCGCCAGGAATTCCACACAGACTCCTTACCTCCAGGAAAAGATAATTTGCATGTCACTGCCTTCTCTCAAAACTGATCCTACTTTGAGTGATGTCGAAAGAAAAATAAATTTTGTCGAAGCTTTTTGTCTTACATGTCAGGACAAGTTGCAAGAAATTGCACAGACGTAACCAAACAACATTTCACAGTGAGACAGTCAGCATCCGTGGAAGGAAAGAAATCTGACGTTTCGAGTTGAGACAACTGTTCATCAGAGCTGTAATGAAGTTTGGAGGGAACAGCATTTATTGGAGCGCTGTTGGAGAAAGACTAATGATAGTTCAGATTAAGGGATTCGAATGCAAAAAAAAACAAACAATGTCTAACTACCAGACTTGAAAGGAATGATAGTCCCATCGCACAGAGTCACCCGCTGTGTTATCTAGCAGTTGTAGCCTTCAGTACAGTTTACAGCATCTGTAATAATTTGTTAGACATGGATACTGCAGTGTGCATTGCGGTAACACTTCTAGCAATCACATTTCGCTTCCCAACCAAGCGGCATTTCTCTCTCATGAAATAAAGACAATTTCCCTTAAATTTCAGTATACCCAAATTATTCTGATGATACAAAACGAAAGACTACCACAATGGACACTTTATCATTCAAGTTCTATGTTCTCAAATGACTATTTCCTCTTTCGCTTCAGGCATATTTAAATGTCCTCTTTTTCTTGAGGCATTGAGGCATATTTCAATTCCAAGCAGTCGTCTTGCCCCTTTTTGAATGGAGGACTGAGTTTACCATCAGTCACTATTATAACTGCATTGAAATATTTTGTCTCCTGATCTCCTTTCTGTAGCTGCTGAAAAACTGGAGAATGTGTCATGTTACCTTTCCATCTGTGTGCCTGCATGGTAAATCTACACTGACGGTATTTACTTCTTTAAGAATTTTTTGAATATCAGAAAACCCTCTGTTCAGCCTTGAGCTTCTGTTCTGGCTTTTCATAGAATCATAGAATTCCTACAGTGGGAAAATAGGTCTTTCACCCCTGAAAATTTACACTCACCCTCGCAAGACCATCCCACCCATACCCACACTTCTCCTGCCCTACATGACTGAATTTTCCTTTGCTCATACACCGAGCGTGCACATCGCTTCAAATAATGGGAATTCAATGTGGTTACTTTGCACAATTTGCATATCTTCTCTCAGTTCTGCGCATGAAATATCAGTTTTGATGTATATGCTTTGGCTAACAAATAATACAATTGAAAACATGACCACCAGACACAGTTAATCATCCAAGTAACCCACTTCAATTCTCCCAGAGATAGAAAAACGTGCACCAAAGAATATGAACATATAAGCATTGAACTGGAATTCTACCCAAAATCAGATAATGTCCACTTGATTGAGGAGGCAACGAATGTCCAAATTCCTGACCCAGGCTGAAATAGGCTTGGCCTTCCCACAATGTGTTCAACCAAGGAACACAGTTTGACATGATGTGCTCATGTGAAATTCCTACCTCTTCCATGACCCACACCATCTGTCAGTTGCATTCGTTCTTGGAATCCATCATAATCCAAGGTCGCTGTTGTGTTAACTGCCTCCAACAACCATCAATCTGCCAGTTTATGACTTGGGACCTCCCTAGAAACCAAAAAGGAAACCCCCAGCAGTTCTGTCAATGATTGGTGTAATCTCTGTTGATCTAATTTGGAGTGGATATGATCCCCTAACTTTTGACAACATGAAAAGAATTATACTAATATAGCCAAGTGTGAAACTCAAAAGAAGTCATAAAACATGTCAATAATTCGTATTTCCTTTAGGATAAGTTCAGAACTACAAGATTTAAGCATATTATTTTCGAAGGCAATTACAATTTTCTTTCAAAACAGTTGCTGCAAACAGGAACATTCAACACTGCAGAAAAAATCAAACTAATAATGTATCCATCATCATGGAGTTGAGTATGTACTTGCATTATTGTTCCCTTATTGTTCCTCTATTTAGATAAATTAAACTCTTGTAAAATAGTAAATTCATGGGAAAACCATCCCCAACAATGATTTCCCCCAAGTCATTCAACATGTTGACTGAGAAGTATGCCACTCTTCCTTCACTGCCATTTGGTCAAAATCAGGGAATTCTCTTCCGAATGGCATTGTGGTTCGAACTATGAAACATGACTACTGTGCTTTAAGGACAGCAGCTCGCCATCCCGGTCAAAGGAAATGAGGAACTGGCAATAAATCTTGGCCAGCTAGAAATAGTCACGTTCTGCGACAGAACAAAACATTTAAAGATTTTGCCTTAACGGCATGTGGGAGAAAATTTCAAATTCTTTACAGCTTCCATATAATGAAATCCACATACCAAAATAAAACCATAGTGCCCCATCCCTGTAGCATTCTTCATTTCCCCTCAAAGAATTCCGTAACTACATATCATGCTCTTGATATGACCTAAACATTTAACAGCTGCTGGGGTCATTCGCCACTCGATTAACTCAGTCTCAATATTAATCCCAAAATGACATTGAACTTTATTTTCTGAAATTACTCCAAATTTTAAATATTTATGTCACTCGAATTCCTTTCTCACCCATGGCAACAAATTGTCTACAATATCTGCTTTCTTTCATCCTTTATCGTTTTCAGAGTCATGACAACCAGGAAGCTGTTAACCAGCTCAGCAAACAGAAATTCCATGTTTCTTAATTCCCTGCTCCATCAGAGTAGGTTTGTTTTATCTATTACTGTATTTCTAGTGTATTCAATTGCACTTGACACTGTCAGCCTAATGCTCTTGCACCCATTGATATCTTTCTCACATGTGTTGAGTTTTTCCAAATTGCAGTTTGTTGGCATGCATTTAAAGCCTTTTTTAATGCGTTTGTGTGTGTAGTTTATATTGTGATTGATCTCAGTGCGAAATTTAAGGGCACTCGATTTTGCAGTCTGAAAAAGTAAGTTCACCGATGTCATGGCTCTATTCCTGGCCTCGGCTCTAGTGTTTCAGAGATGAACTCAAGCCTCCCCAGTTTATAGCATTTAAGTTGAAAGTTACTTATTTTGATTTCTCCTAGAATGTGAAGGGTGTTCTTCTTACGCAGTTAACACAGGTTCTTCTCATTTTCTAACTGTTGCCCTTCACTAGCTTTCCGGCAGAGGGCGATGGTAAGCCGTGAAATAGTCGGGGGTGGGTGGGTGAGTTGCGATCTGTACAAAAATAACAAGCAAACTCAATGTCATGTTTCTGAATGTTATTTCGGCAAATGAAACCTGTCATCATGCGGTTTGTGACTCCAGTCCCAGAGTGACATGATGCATTCTTTATGGCCCCATGATCAGGCTCAACAAATACGCAATCCAAGAAGTTGGAGACAGGCAATAAACTTTAGGTTTGTCAACGGCATTCACGCCCAGAGAAGGAAAATTGCAGATCTTTGCTATCTGACTCTTAGTCTCTGAGCCGCCACATTCTCACTGTTCTGGGTCTCCAATCCACTGGTATTAATTTATGAAATAGCAGCAATATAGGATAACTTTTTTGTTGATCTATCATGTCTTTCACACGTGAGTTTCTTTTTTCAACCATTTCCCCTGCTACGAAGAAGCCTTTTAACAAATGCTTCTCGTCTCAGCCTTGCTGTGGAGAATGAAATCTCTCTGTGTTCTCTGTCTTATGTCTGTTTCCACTCCAACGTAAGACAAAACATTTGATCGAAAAACACTGTTGAGATAAAAAGAGGGGTGAAAAAAATAATGTAATGAGAACTGAGCTGGTCTTGCTAAATAAACCAAAGCTTAATTTGAAGTTTTATTCTTCTTATTAAGTGAAAAATGAGCAATGGGGGCATGAAATTTTCTACAGCCTCTGCCTGAACATAAGATCGAGAAGCAGGAGTCGATATTTTGTGACTTGGTCTGTCAATGAAGAAAATCACTGCTGATCAAACTGTAGTCTAATATGCACTCCCTTCTTCTCCCCAATTCCCCATGTTCCTTAACTACTCTGTTCTTCAAAAATCTATTTATCACATTTGCCATGCAGAGATTTCCACAGACTGTCATCCCTCATGTAGAAAACCCCACATCAGTTTCAAAAGAAACTTATTTTTTTCGACTGGCCCGCTTAATCTCATCTGAACTATAACATGAGCTATCATCTCAGTATCCAAATGTCACATCACATTAAGATGTGAGACTGTTAATGAAAGAGAACCGATATCATATTTTTTTTTCCAGGAAAGAATTAACAGTGTTGATGCAACTTGTTTTTCCAATGCCAGAGTCCAGAACCTAACAATAGATAAAACTGAAATCAGGATAATTTCAGGAAGAACAAAGAGTGTTGAAAATCTGGAACTCTCAATCCAAAGAATGCTATCAAGTCAGTGGTTCGATTTTCATTCTCCTAAAACAGTTAATGATTACAGAACTAAGAGGGAATGTGTCCCGAATCAGCCATGGCCTAACTGACTGACTGGTGCACCAGGTGAAATGAATATTAATATTATGGTTGTGTTAAATTGAGTGTATAAGACTAAATTTCAAACTGTGCTGAAGATATAAAAATTGGAAGTTTAATGTGCAATGACGAAAATAATATAGAACTTAAAAACGCATGCAATCAGATGAGTGGAATGGGCATACAATTGTGGTTAAAATTTAATAGAAATTGACTTCGATGATTCATTTCGGAAGGAAAGAATGGAGGCACAAAATAAACTAAAATGAACCATTCTGAAGTGGGTGGTACCTGGATACAAATATGCACTGATAATTGAAGGCGGCAGGATAGTCATCTGTATGCATGGCAGAACAGATGATTAAAATAGATGCCATATAAGAATACACACATTCTCAGTACTTCCCCATTTACCTCATTGGCCTACAAACCTATCAATATTCTTTATTGTGTTGTGCCCCTGCCTTGTTTACTTCTCCCCCTACTCCAAGTTGGGCGACACTCACCCCTATCCCTTAATTGTAAGTGACTTGGCTCGCTTCAGCGTTCACATGAGGGAAACGTGCTGAGCTTGGCATCTTGATGTTCTTTTCACCTGATATGTCTGTCTTTAACATCTTCCATTGTTTGCAGGCACATTTCATTCCTGTATGCACATTTTAGCCAATGTACCCCTCTTGGGACTTCTACAGAATCTAGATATACCTGATAATCAAACGAAGTACCCAATAGTGATCTCTTACTTCGTCCCCCTTCCTTTACTATCTCTTTCTTTTCAAATGCCAGAGTGAATGGAAATGCCAATTGTTCAATTGCACATGTTCCCCTCCAATCTGGAGATACGGTTGGTCTCAGTATTTTACCTCTGCAGTAACACCAGAGATCCGCTCGGGGAATCCTTAATGCTGAGTAGTTCCCTTCCTTTACCATCACATACTCAATCTCAGTACATGATTTCAGCTCCCCTAAATATCTGGACGGATCTGTTCCTCGCTTGTTTACACACGATGTGTGATTTGCGATCACGGCAGAAAACATGGCGGGGGGGGGCGTCTTTAAGCGTTCCTTATTTAAAGGAGGGAACTTTACTAGAAGGGGCATACAATCTTTATTACTCCATGCTGTCTCATCCTGATACACGGTTATCATACATGTCATGCCCCTCCAGATTCGCTTACACCCGAGTGGAAAGGGACTACTTGGGCCATTGGTCTCCCAGAGGTTCATGCATAACAATGCTTTTATGCAAACTTTTCTCAGTGTACTTTACCCATTCACCCCAGGCATTTGTATCCACATATCCTGTTTCTACTTCAATTGTCTACTTTAAATCTTTTACCTGTACAATTTTTGTCACCTTAGGGTCAGAGTAAGGGACATTACTATTCATTTCTCCTACTCGGGTTCTGTTTTTCACCTGTATTTTAAAACAACATCCCAGGAAATTCTTCCTGTCTGCTTTCATCTCTATCTCAAATATTTGGGCTAATTGGACCTGATAGGCTTCTCCCCCTAAAACTGCTTTCATACCATGAAGTTTTATTTATTGTTAAATATATTGGGTTACACTTTTTATCGGGACAGTCAAGAGCTGGCCGAAAGGGGCATCAGTGTGCTGTAACGAATGGATTAATCAAGAGATCACCTCTGAGGTCTTCCTGCCTCCGCCATTCTTTACATCCTTTATTCTGGACCTTTTTCATAGAACCTAAGATGTATCTCTGAGTTACTGTATTGCCTTTGATCTCTTCCATCTCCACAATCCACCAGGCTGCAGGCATCTGTTTCGATGACTTGTGGATTTGTACTTTCTGAAACCGTTATCAGTAAGTAAGACGACCACACCATAACCGGACAGAATACTAAGACTAGAAAAGCTAATGTTGTGTACCTAATCATTCTTTCCAATCTACAGTGGTATTGAAGCACCGAGAGACTTAGCATACAATACTACAGAAACTATCCCACGCTCGTGCCGCTACTGTATATTCAGTTATTTAAAATCTTTTCAGCTTAGGTTTAAGCGGGTCTTTTGTCGATTCGGTTGTCCAGACTTCTCTCTCAACTGGAGGTTCCACTGGCCCAACATTCCATCTGCCTTCATATTCACTTGCTGTTGCTATCTACTGACGTTGCAATTCATGTCCCAGGATGCCCAGATCTCCCGTCACTCAGAGAGCTGCAAGCTCTTTCCATTTCAATAGGTTCCTGCTTTCGTCTCTTCCTCGCAGAGTAAACAAGACCACTTCCCCCACATTAGGCTGTGCTGTCTGCACAAACCATCTGCAATGTATTTGCTGCATTGGTTCAGATTTACATCATCAACACTATACTCCAAACATCCTGTCATTGTTCTTCACAGCGTTCAATAGAATTGGCTCAGATTGGATTCCCAGCAGCTCAAATGGAGGGAGTTATGTAGCGTATAGAGCTGAGAGAGAAGAGCGAGAGAATGCGACAGAGAGAGGGAGAGAAAGCGAAAAAGAGACTCTGTGGCCCATAACCCACATGTTCCATGAGTGCAGCATGAAATGTAAACACTGGGCTCTGGCTGGCATTTGCACTGCTGCAAGGGATCCTTTTGAATGTCATCACTTGACTCGATATTGCACAGGAACCGGTTCACTCTGGATCATAGTGGATCTCAGGTATTATTTAGGGAGTGAACTTGAATGGTGGAATGTGAGATGAGTCACCTCCAGAACCGGGAAAGTGAAACACTGAGAATACAATCAGGCAGAGACCAGTGAGGGAGTGGGGAAAGGGGTAGAAACCTCATTTTTCACCAGTAAAATAAACCTACACCATCGGATCAGCATAAATAAGGTGAACAGGAGATTATTCAATCCCTTATGCCGCTCTCCCTTGCTCTCATTCCTCTTTTCCTCTCACTCTGCATTTCTCCCTATCTTTCTCTCTCTCTCTCTTCGCCACACCCTCCCCACCCCCCCACCCCCCGCATGACTTATACATCTGAGGGTGTTCCCTGTGGGACAGCGCTTCTTAGAAGTAGGCGGGTGTCAATGTATTTTCAATACAGTGGCGTTTATAAGAATGGGGGGAGTTGGTTCAGAGTCCATTCTTCGATGTCAAGAATAAATGACTGCCCCAGTGTCTCAGACTGAGATGCTGTTCTTTGCTGGGCCTGAAACTACGACATCGATTGCAATATCACTCAGCATGTCAAGAGGTTGCATTTCTTGATCAGTGGTGAGGGTGGAGCAAACTGAACAAGAAGTTACAATTATCAACAACTGCTGAAATTCTTCACAGAGTGCAGCAGCGTCTTCACCAAAGCCTCTATCAGCTAATCATAACAGCCCTGGACCTGAAACGGTAAAAAGAGAAATACATGTTTTTGAGAGGCACCCGGCCACAAAGAATACTGTATGTTTCCCACTAATGACACACCATATTGTACTTATTTTTGACGTTGCAGCCCAGCTCCTGTTTCTAACAGTATGTTTCAGTCAAAGAGAGAGGGAAGGGGGCTATTGAACCCCTCGTGTCAGTGCAATGAGCCTACTAACCCAATGAATTTCTCCTTGGAATGTCTTTTGTTGGGAAGTGATTGACTCTGTTGTTAGGGACAAACTTACTGACAACTATGATCAGAAACAGTGAGGGTGGATTTAAAACGAGTCACATAACTCTAAACCAAATTCGTTACATTCATGAAAGAGGTCAGTATGTTGGGCATATGAACTTGCAGAAGACATTCAAGAAAGTTAAGCACAAGAATTATAATGTTATAATGGGACAAAGAAATGGTAAAATGATTAAAGACACATTCTGGATCTTTCTACACAAAGGAACGTCAAATCTATGCCAAATCTATACTCCAGAATGAGGGAGAAATGGATGGAAATCAATTATCAGAGGGTAATGCTTTTGAAGAATTATAAAGAATTAAAGTTTAATAATTTCAAAGCGATCATTAATTTACATCTCAGAATATTCAAGAATGATGTGCTTTACATTTTGAAATATTGGTGTTCATCTACCATGGGTCTCTGTTTTTTAAGAAAGTGTTCCTACCATTTACAGTGTTACACTTATGATCGCACAATTTTAAAAAGGGCATGGGAGAGAAGGCAGAGAATTTTACGCTCGTCAGTCTGACTGTGTTATTGGGAAAATATTCCGGTTCATGATAAAAGGTTTAATAGGTGATTACATGGAGAACAGGAACAGGATTGGACAGACTCAACAAGCATCATCAAAAGGGAAATCACAGATAACAAATCGACTGAAATTGTTTGAGGATGGAACGAGTGGATTTGGTAAGAGGGAGTCAGGTGATGTGGTTTATTTGAAGTTTCAGAAGGCTTTTGATAAACCAACATAAGATGTTATGCTGGAAACTTAAGACCCATGGGACTACATGGCGTTTACCGACGTGGAAAGAGAACTGGTTGGCAGACTGGAAACTAACTGAAGGAATAAACAGTCCTTTTTTTCCCTGAAAGAGTACTACTGGCACTGAGCTCAGCTATTAGCAAATATATATATATATATATATATATATATATATATATATGAATAACTCTGATTTGGGAACTTATGTGTGATATCTCCAAACTTGCAGATGATGGATAAATTGGTTTGGAGGGAGAAGCTGTGAGGAGTATACACAGATGAGTCGTTGTGATGTGAACAAGATGAATCTATGGTAAAATGCATGTCAGATGAAGTACAAAGTTAATAAATATGAGGTTCCCACTTTAGTATCCAAAGCAGGAAGAACTTTTTTTAACAAAATGGCGAGAGATTGGGAATTCGTAGGTGCAATAAAGAACTGGCTCTCCTTACAAATCAGTCGCTGAAAATAAGCATGCGGGAGCAGCAGGAGGTGAAGAAGGTAAATTGTATGTGGATCGTTACAGTGACAGGATTTGAGTACAGAAGCTGGGATGGCTTGCTACAATTGTACAGGGCTTTAGTAGGAGAATACCTGGCGTTTTCACTCCAAAATTGGCTCTTGACTGGGGACAGGAGTAGATACAGAACTTTGGTTGTGTGACTGTGTCCAGTGTACAATGGGAGACCACACAAAGCAAGGCTGGTTCCGTTATTGTTTGAGATTTATGGAAACATTGTCAATGAGAATGTGAGGGGTGGTTGATAGTTAAGTATTCTGATGACACAGTGATCGGCAGGAAAAAATAAAGGAGATGGTTATGGGTGTATATAAGTAGATTTATCAGATGAGAGGAACATGACAGATGAAACTAAACCAATAAATGTGAGGTGGTGCACATTCGAAAAACTAACAAGGGAGTTCTCATTGATCAGTGGGAGATGAGCATGCTCACGGAAAACAGAGATCTTGGTCTGTTTTTCCAACGATCCCAGAGGCTCAAGGGTAGACTCTGGGGCAGTTGTGAATAAACACTTGACTTTATCGTCGAGAGATTGATTCTAAGCGAAGCGAGATTATGTTGGAGCTTTACAGAACTTTGATTAGGCCAAAGGTGGAGTGTTGTGAATAGTTCTGGTCCCCACACGATTGGAAGGAAGTGATTGTGTTGGCGGCGGTTGCCGTGGAGATTTACGAGGATGTTGCGTGTAATAGAGCATTCCAGCGAGGAAGAGAGGTTGGATAAGATAGGGTTGCTTTCTTTGGTACAGAGATAATTGAGGCGTGACCTGACAGAGGTGTATAAAAATAAAAGTGGCATGGGGTGGATTGAATAGAGAACAACTATTTTTGTTTTTTGGAGGGTGATAAAACATTTTGGTAAACATCGAAAGACAGAGGGAATTTGAAGAGCAAAGTTCGCCCAGAGCATGGTGGGGATCTGAAATGCATTGTTTGAGAGGGAAACTGAGGTTAGAAAACTCATGGCCTTTAAAAATTAACAGATAAACACATTATATATCATAGCATTTAAAGATATGCACCCTGTATTGGAATGAGGGGCAAGTGTAGATTTAGTTTGACTGGCATAGATTCAATTAGCCGAAGAACATCTTTTATACTGTGTGAATTCATCACATTGTTGTGATAAGTTTTGATCTCCTTATTTAACGAAAAATATTTTGGCGGTGCACGAAAGGGCACGGAATCAGTAACCAAACTGATTCATGGGATGTCAGGATTTATATCTAATGAGAAACTGGAAAGGTTAGGAACATACAGTATTCACCAGTGTTTAGAAAATTGAATTGAATCACATTGAAATCTACAAAATCCTACCAGGAAAGGGTAGGATGAATATAGGAAGGATGTTTCTGATGACTGGCGAGTCTAAAACCAGGCATTACAGTTTAAGGTAAAGAAAGGCCATTTAAGAATAAGAAGATAAATATCTTTTCTCAGAGAGTGGGAATCCTGTAACAGTTCCGGTCACAGAAAGTAGAAGAGCCAGAAATCTTAAATATTTTAATATTTGTTAGGTACATTTTATGGTGAGAAAGCAGGAACAGGGAATTGATATCGATGTTCATCCATGATCACATTGATTGGCGGAGCAAGCAGAAAAGGCTAAATGGCCTACTCCTGCTCCGGGTTTCTGTGTTCTTCTGTGTTTCTCTGAGACTCATTACAAACATGGAACGTGCACTTCAAGAAACAATATTTGTCTTAATTCAGAATTAGTTTGGAAATAGGCAACAGAGACGAGAGATAAAGTGTAAGTCTTGCAACGAGTAACATGAGAATTGTGGTGCCAGCAGGCATCTGTGTTGATTCCTCACGATATTTCCCAAGTACCTGTGTGAAAGAACGATTATGTCTGGAGCCCAATGACATAGCAGGGTTATTCAGTGCCGGATCATTTTGATGTGGAGTTCTGTGGGCTCACATCAGCGTCAAAGATGAAGCCACGGTTGTAAAGATTCTGGTTGAGCAGGAGAAAGGACTCTGGGAGAGGGATGGAAATTGTGCACAAATCTGAAGAAGTTGGCTTTAATCTTACAAATGTGTTTCCTAGTGTGCCTTGCGACACATTGCTAACTGCTGTTCGTAGCTGTGATTCTCACTGATATGATAGTTAATATTAGAAATTCTGACGACAGCAAAAAGCGCTAATTTAAATGAAAACTGCAAAATCTGACAGACACAAGGTTGAAATTTTACCAACTGTGGAATTGAAACGAGGATCTCAGAGCAGTTTAACGTTTTTACAGAGATGGGAGAAAACTGTGAACCGTCTGCACTCCCTGGAAACATACAGCACAGGAGGAGGCTATTCATTCCATTGTGGCTGTGAGTGACACATTTAGTCCCATTGCTCCGCTCTTTCTGCACATAACCCAGCAAATCTTTCCTTTCCAGCTGGATTTTCAATTCATCCTTGTCGACCGGGATGCACAGCACGAGGCTGTTCTAAAGATGAGCTCCAAGCCAACGTCTTATTCATTCATTGGGTGATAATCCCTCTCCCCTCTTAAGGGACACTTCATGCTGTGGAACAGGTTCATGGTAAAAAATAGTACATTCCTACCTTACCCACTTCCCCATTCTCCGTGTGTGAGAGACTACATATTCTCTTTTGTGAATAATGATTAATTTCTGTGGTTCTGTAGAAGTGAGCTCAACCTGGAGAGAGAAAAGCACAGCAGATCTCGCAGCAGAGGGGAAGTGGAGTCGATATTTTAGATCGGAAACTTTCATCAGGACTTTCATCACTACTATTTATCTACTCTGACTCTCCAGCATTTACAGTCCTCACTAAATACTGGAGACCTAAAGAGGGGTACGGATGAAGGGCGGAAGGTCAGTGAGCAGACTCTCGTTGCCTGAAGTCTCTGCTGAAAATGCTGTGATGTAACGAGCAGTGTTGGGCTTTACAACAGACACAGAAGTTGGAACAGGACGGGAGAGAATGCAAGTCTGCATCAGGACATTGAGGGAGAAGGGTGAGAAGTCGTGGAAGCAATTTCAGACCTCTGACTTAGAACATAGAACATAGAAGAATACAGCGCAGTACAGGCCCTTTGGCCCTCGATGTTGCGCCGATCCAAGCCCACCTAACCTATACTAACCCACTATCCTCCATATACCTATCCAATGCCCGCTTAAATGCCCATAAAGAGGGAGAGTCCACCACTGCTACTGGCAGGGCATTCCATGAACTTACGACTCGCTGAGTGAAGAACCTACCCCTAACTTCAGTCCTATATCTACCCCCCCCTTAATTTAAAGCTATGCCCCCTTGTAATACCCGACTCCATACGCGGGAAAAGGTTCACACTGTCAACCCTATCTAACCCCCTAATCATCTTGTACACCTCAATCAAGTCACCCCTAAACCTTCTTTTCTCTAATGAAAACAGCCCCAAGTGTCTCAGTCTTTCCTCATACGATCTTCAGGAGGAGTAGATCAGAGATGCCAGGGGTAGGGGGTCAGTGAGTTCAATGGTATTTCTGGATTGAAGCTTGCGCTTGGACAGTGAGTTGACCATTCCATTTCAAACAAGTTGAGGTTTATAAGTTGTGGATTGAGAAAGCTTGGAGCAGACAGTGAATGCACAGAGTTAGGAAGCAGGATAAACACGAACATAGGTTGATGTGGTGAAGGTGCTGATGTAATGCAGAGACGGAACATATTTTGGAGATGGAACTAATAGATGCAGAGAATGTAGAGATTGAAGCACAGATACTGCAGAGCCTAATGAAAGTGGGCCCTTGCTTATTGGTCTCTCGTAAGACAAAATGCGGACCGGAGATGCTGGAGATCAGAGCCGAAGAGTGTGGTGCTCTAAAAGCACAGCAGATCAGGCAGCATCCCAGGAATAGGACAATCTACATTTCGGGTATAAGATCAGAATCAGGAAATGTCAACTCTCCTGCTCCTCTAATACTGCCTGATTGATTGTGCTTTTTCCAGCACCACATTCTGTGACTACATGTTTCTATTAGCAAGTCCAGTGGGAAAGAGCACTATGGTGACTGTCCTCCGTTTCTGAGTGCAATGGGAAGGAGACCATATTCTCTGTCTCTTTTTGAGGCTTCCACGGGAATATGGACTGTGTTCATTGGATGGTCTAATGGGAAGGACGCCAGTCTTTGCTGTTTTCTACTGGAAGTTCTTGTGGGAATATGCTCATTTGTACTGTTCATCTGGGAATTTGACCGATGTACAGAGCATGGAAACAGGCCCTTTTGACCAACACGTCCATGTCAACCAAGTTTCCAGAACTGAAGGTGTCCGATTTCTCAGAGTGTGGCTCAACTTTATCCGAACTTCTCCTTTCCATGTAACTGACCAAATATCATTGAATAATCGTGATTTTACAAGCCTCTACCACTTCCTCTGGCAGTTCAATCTATGTAAGTGCCGACGTCTGTATGACAAAGTTGCCTCTCAGGTTCCTGTTAAATATTTTGTCTTGCCTTACATCTTTGTCCGCTACTATTTGACATCTTTACCCTGGGGAAAAGACTTTGTCTATTCACATTCCGATGATCCTCATGATTTGGAGGAGTCGGTGTTGGACTGAGGTGGACAAACGGTAATAATCACACGACGTCCAATAGGTTTATTTAGAAACACCAGCTTTCAAGCACTGCTCCTTCTTCAAGTAGTTCTTAACTATGGTTCTATAAACATGGATATGTTCACACCTCCGCCTTCTACGTTCCCGGGGGGAAATGAAGTCTAGACCTATCCACCTTTATAGTTCTAACTCTCTCGGCTCGATAAAATCCTGGGAAATTGATTGTATTTATTAAATCCGTTCCAGATTGACAACACCCATCCTGCAGCAAGGTCAGCAGAAATGTATGCAGATTACAAATATGGCATAAGCAAAGCCTTGTACAGGTGTAACATGACAGTCCAACTTCCCACTCTGTCCAGTGAAGGAAAGCGTGCTAAATATGTTCGTTATTCTCTTACCTACCTGTGATACAACTTTCAACAAATCATTTATTTGCACCTCTCAGTCTCTCTGCTCAACAACACTCCCCTGTATCCCAGCTTACCAAAATGCAATGAAATTCTCCAAATGTATCGGAATTAAGCTCCGTCTGCTGTTTTTTGACCCATTGACCCAGTTGATAAAGATTCTCTTGCACTCTACGACAACATTGTTCACTGTCCACTCTACCTCCAATATTGGTGTCAGCCGCAAACTTATGGACAATTCAAACTCTGTTTTCATTGAAAATTCCACATAGATGATGCACCACAGTGGATCTAGGATTGATCTTCGTGACAGATCGCTGGTCACAGGCTTCCTGTCTTTCAGAACAACACTCCACCACCAGCTTATGTCTCCTACCAACATTGTTTGATATCCAAATTATTAGGTCGCCCTGGATCCCATGTGATCAAACTTTACAAACTAATTTATCATGCGGAAACTTTACAAAGTCGTTGTGGACAATATATACCGAACTGTGTTCATCTCTCTTCAGAATCACCTCATCCAACTCTCAGCCAAATACTGATCTATCTTTGATTGACCAGTCCAAAGGAAGTCCATGCTCAAATGGTCTGTATTGGAGGGTCCAATGCGAAATGGGGTCCATTTTTAACAGTCTCCACCCTAGAGTCCTGAACGAAACTGGCAATCTCAACGCTGTCTATTGGAGTATTCATGTGAGAGGAGGTCCATGTATAGAGGTCTCTGGTGAATGGTCAAATAGAAAGGAGGCCATTCTTGACTCGTCTCCCTGGTAAGTGTTTGGGAATAAGGTCAATTTTACTAGTCTCTGTTCAAGTTTCCAGTCGTCAGGAGTTTCACGCTCATAGAGCACGACTGGAACTTCCTTTGGAACAGGGAAGCCATGTCGGTTGTGGGGTTCAGTTGTTTCTTTGGTCATTGTAGTGATGATCCACGCCTTATCCAAGTAAAACATTCTGACTCGGAGTCTGGCCATAGAAGATGAAGGCAGAGGGAAGGGACAGGAAACATTATGAATGGGGGGATGAGTAAATGGGTCAGAACCATTCCTATTCATCCAGCTGAGACTGATGGTCTGAGGACCTCCTGCCTCCAAATTGAATTAATGGAATGACGATTATATTCAAGCCAGTCCCCAGTGAGAATAGATCAACAGCAAAGAACTGCCCTCCATTTCATAGGAATCTCTCTATCTTGGTATGGGCGGCCAAAGCCTGGTCGTTGTGGCTAATGAGGCCTTAGTCCAGGTGAAGACATGTTTCTGGTGTCAAGGGTTTATACCATTACTTGGTCAGTGCATACGGAGACTTAAATGGCGTTTAACTGTCACCACCTGGGACGCTGTGGGAATTGTGGAGAGAGAGAAAGAGGGAGAGAGAGGGAGAGAGAAATAGAGAGGGAGAGGAAGTGAATTCGTCAGCAACAAATAAGGACGGAGTGATAGAGAGGCAGGTTCTGGTCAACACATTTTCAGAAGGATGTGATTGAACTTGAGAAGCTGCAGAGAAGATTTATCAAAATACCGCTTGGCCTGAACAGTCTGAGATATGACGAAGTATTAGAATAGCGGGGTGTATTTTTTTCTTGGAGCAGTGAATGTTTTGGGGGGACCTGATAGAGGGGTTTAAGATTTTGGGAGGCAGAGATACTGGCGGGGTGGGATGGCACTTTTCCAGTGAGTCGATTCGTCAAGTCATGGAGGTGTACAACACAGAAACTGACTCTTCAGTCTAACTCAATTAATCTAGTCCAATTTGTTAAAATCTGGCACATCTCCCTCCACACCCTTCCTATTCATATAACCATTCAGATGCCTTTTAAATGTTGTAATTATAACGGCGTCCACCACTTCCTCTGGCAGCTTATTTCATCCACGAACCACCCTTGGCATTAAAAAAAATGCAGCTTTGTTCCCTTTTGTAAATTTCTCCTTCCACTTTTAACCTATGCCGTCTAGTTTTGGAAGGCACTACCCTGGGGAAAAATCCATGTTTGTTCACACTATCCATGCCCCTCATGATATTATATACTTCTTTAATGTCACCAAATAATGTCCGATGCTCCATGGAGATTAGCCCAGGGTATTCAAAGGAGGCTTGAATAGTGGTGTCAATAACTGGGGCAAGATTGACGGTAATAAAGACGTAAATAGAAACTAGGAGTAGGCCATTCGCCTCTTTGTGTTCGCTGTGTCATTCAGTATGATCATGGCTGACTGTCCCTCTCAATGCCATGTTCCTGCATTCTTCTCAAACCCGTTGATGTTGTTAAATCCTAAAAATGAATCTCCCTCTTTCTCTTAAATATGCTCAGTATCTTCTCCTCCTCAAGCTTCTGTGGCACCGAATTCCACAGGTTAACAACGCTGTGAGTGGAGACCTCTCCAACCTGTATCCCCTGAGATTGTGTCGCCCAGTTCACGCATCGAGTCTGTCCGTTTCTGGTAAAATTTGACATGTTGAGATGAGATCACACTCAGATGCTGAGAAGAGTATTGAGGTGAAATATTTTCACCCGGAGTGCGGTGGGAGACTTAAACTCACTGACTGAAATGCTGATAGAATCTCAAATTCTCAGAAAGTTGAAGTAGAAATTAGATATTCACTTGGTTGCTGTAGCCTTCAGGGATATGAATGAAGAGCTGCAGAATGTGATTATTATATTTAGGTGTTTGTTAACTTACATAGATAAAATGTCTTCACGTCAATAAATGTGTAACTAAAACAGAGTGAAATAGATTGATTCACTTTTTAATATTAACTGAGAGAGTGGGTTGACACTTAGCTGCTGCTCCAAGACTCAGTGTTACGATGTTACAGAGATCAGGAGAGAATGAGAGAAATATGGATGATGGGAGAGACTAATTGAGTCAATAAAGTATTGAGGACACACAGAGAAAGGGGTGAAAAACAGTTAGAGAGATAGTTGAAAGATGATGAGGGTGAGAGAGGCAGAGACAGAGGTAAACACAAAGACAAAGAAATTCGGAGAGGGACGAACCATAATTGAAAGAGAGAGATATTGAGAGACAGGCATCAAAACATGGACACAGACACAGACACGAAATGGAGTTGGCATTGGGAATGGAGGGAGTGATAAATGTAGACAGAAAATGAAGCAGCGAATCAGGCATAAATATAAATAGAATGAGAGAGAGTCCACATCCTGAAATGGAAAAGAGGGAGGTGGAATTGCAGGGGGCTGACATGGCTCTCTGTGTTCGATGTCTCGTATGTACTGAGGAACTATCAGTAAGACTCTCACAGGCTGCATCTTCATAGAACAGAACACAGTGAAGTTACAGTCTTGAAGGAACCAAGCACAGGAGCAGAATCGCACACCATGATTTCAAACACCCAGCTGCTCTGGAATTTGGCATTCTTCATCAATGGTACAGATCACTCTCCGTCGACCTTCAATTTTAGCTGCTCTCTATTTCACTCCAATCCCACTAACTTGTCATTGAATGGAAAATGCTGAAACCGGAGGATCGCTCTGTGACTCCAATAGTCTCTCATTTCACAGAGTCTTTCTGTGGCAGTTCTGACTTATCTGTGTTTCTCTCTCACCCGTCAGGTATCAGTGGGGACATCATCATTAGACATTTCCCCCCGTTGCTGTCCTTGTGCTTGGGCCAGATCACAACCATCAACTGCATGGCCCATAAGGACGTCAACGACAACGTCAATTGGTATCAACAGCGAAAAGGATAGAAAACCTCTCTCCTGTTCAGCGATGCAAATTATCGATGCAAAGAGTCTCTGAGCGAATCACTAGCAGTCAATTAAGCATCAATTTCAAACTGACAATCAGCAATGTTCGGGATGAACATGTCACTGAGTATTATTGTGCGAAAGATTCCAGCCTGCCTCAAATGATTTAGTTCAGTAAAGGAACCAAGCACACAGTGAATAAGTCAACCTCAATCCTCTCTTATTAAAAACCTTTTCAATACTGAAAAACAACTTCAAAACAATATTACTACTGAATTGATGAAGGTATTAGTTGGGAGCTGCAGTGAATAAAATTGGTTATTGAGGAGAATTGTATCGAACAGATTGTCCTGATCTATCTCTTCCATTCCATGCAACCTTTAAACAGCAAGATATAACTCAGTAAATCGTACTCACAATGTGAGGGAGCTCTGTGTGGTTGCAGCCTCGGGTCCCATTCCTGCAGCATGGAGTGAAATCACTGAGCAGCCTGTCTGTCTCGGTGTGATGGATATGGGCAGATTTCGCTGCAAGGTTTCTTTCCTGTCGCATCTTTGATTCCAGTGACGAAAGTAGAAAATACAGCATCATTAGCAACAGCAATCAGCAACAGCCAAGACACGAATTGAGTCACGGAGCTCCCAGAATCCCAACCATTAACTCTGCTCAATTACACAATCACAGAACTTTTACAGTGCACACCGAGGCCATTCTGTCCATCGTGCTAGAACCATCTCTCTCTGAATCAGCAATTTTCTTATTATCATTCTTCTTCCTTCTTCCTGTTTGCCTGTGCATTGTTCCTTTTCGAACAACAATCTTATTACCTTCTCAATGTTTCAATTGAAACTGTCTCCAGCATACTCTCAGCCTTTGCATTCTACACAGACATCATTCGTTGGCTGAGAATGTTTACGCTTGACCCTCAATTTTGATTCTTTTACAGATTAACTTGCAGTCTGTGGCCTCAGTCTCACATCTTTAATGGCTGGGATTTTCTTTTCCTGTTTACTCTGTTCAGACCCTTACTTAGTTTGATTTCCTCTGACGCATCTGTCTTAAAAAACGACGTAAATGTTTAGAAGTGTTATATATTTCGAGTTGACCCATGACCTTGACTTTACTCTGGATTTTCTTTCATCTTTTTCCAACGTAATCCAAAATCTTTTGATACAATGTTCACTCTTCCCTAAATGCCCTTTCACTGACACTTGAACGACTTGGCTCTGCTCACTACCAAGACCAAGTCGAGCAGACCACATCACATTATCTCTTTTTCCGTAGAGTGGACGCATTTCGACACATCATTCTTTATTTCCCGAAATCCCTTTGTCTCCATATCATTTCAACCTACCAGCCTACCCTCAGGCAAAATATTCGTTTAGCACAGAACGACGTTCTGTTTTAAATAAAAATGTGATAATTTAAAATTGCGACACGATTGGAGGTGATCCTTGGAGTATGTTCTTTGGAAGTGTCTGTACTCTGCCTTTTTCCACTGTCACCTAAAAACTTCTCATGCAATGATCACCACTTCCCTCAATGTCTCTCACTAAACTTGATGTCATTGATCCTCCTCGTTCCCAAGATCCAAGGCCAGAACAGTGTCATTTATCAATAGACAGGAAATGCACAGTAGGTGAAAATCCGTCTGCACATACTCTTACATTCTGACCAATCCATATTCGGATAAATAATGTCCCAAATAATAACGACTGTACCATGCTGCACCTCTAAGTAATTTTTTGTGGATTTTATTTTTCCTCTCCATTCTTCCTAATAGTTGGTGACCTGTGGACTACACAGAACAATCTTTCTAAACTCGCTTTGCTTCTTATTTCTAATCAAAACAATACTTTCCTTGACCCTGTCGGATATTCTCTTTCTCCCAGAGCACTAACTTCCTTAACAATAGCCACTACCCCTCACGTTTTTTCCTTTACCCATCGTTCCTAAAAACAAAATATTCTATCCATGAACATTTAACATTCAGTACTGCCCTTCTTTGTGTGCCGATCTCTGTTCGAGCGAGAATACCAGATTTTCACTTCGTAATCTGTGTCTTCTACTTCCCAATGTTATTCCCAATACCACGTGCAGTCCCATGCATGCAAAGTCTAACTGATTTAGACATTATTTCTCTTTCTATCTCTCTGAAACTGCTAAATATATACTATTCCTAGTTCTGCTGTCTATCCATTTTTTTTTTCAGACTTTGCTGTAGCTCTCTGATGTAATCTTCTGGTTCCTATATCCCTGTCAATTTCGCTTAAACCGTCTCCAACAACACTAACAACACAACCCACATGGACATCAGTCCTAGCTCTATTCAGGAGCAACCAGCGTGGTCTATCCCGGTGCCATCTGCACCAGAGTCACTGCCAGTGCTCCAAGAATCTAAAGCCCTCCCTCCTGAATATTTGTTCCAGTGCCACATTCACCTTTCTTATCCTCTAATAACCAATTCACCCTCGCACTGGGGGTTATCTGAAGTTCCAGCTGTGGAGGTCTTGCTGTTAATACCCTTCCAACTCCCTAAATTCAAACTGCAAGAACACATCCTTTTTCACCCTCTGCCACTGGAACCAATGTGGACCAGAAGTGCTGGCTGTTTTGATGTTCCCATTCTCCCATGAGATTTCTTTGAAGACGCTATGCTCAGTGACGTGCTTGACATTGCTACCACGGAGAAAACATACCATTCTGACACTGCAGAAACACATATTGATTGCTCTCACTCTCGAATGTCCTCTCACTGTCGCTCGTGCAGTCTTTCATATACCTGCGCCAGCCCTCCCCGTACCTCTGTGCCACCTAATGCCACATGGCTCTTGCTGCAAGGTCCAAATAAACTAACATTCTCATCAGGATTCCAAAATGCTCTCAGGGTCTCCTGTCTTTGCTGCCGAGTCTTTTTAATTGTCTGCTGCTCCCCTATTTCCTCGCGCCCTGCATACTCCGAAGCTGAAGAGTGGTCACATCTAGAAACCAACTCCCCACCTCACGGACGCTCCGTATTGACACCAGCTGCTGATGCTTTTCTCCGAAATCCGGAGTTTCAACTGCTGTCACTGACCACACTTCTTGTATTCATTATCTTCGAACAGCTGGGATGCATCACATGGAATAGGATGTGCACTATCTCCCCTGCCTATGTATTTCATAGTAGAGTTCTGATGAGAAACAACTACAGCAGGAATTTCTCTCCAATGCTTTCAGTGTTTTAGCGTTTCCTAGGATATTCTTAATTATTTTCTGTTGGTCTCGTTCGCCCCGATATTTATCCCTTAACCAACATCACTAAAATGCTGCTTGATCTCAATGATAGTTATGGGATCTTGCTGTTTACAAATTGGCTTTCACTTTCCTACATTGAAACAGTGTCATGCTTTTTGGAAAAGTCCCTCACTATTTTTAAGTGTCTTTGGGAGAGGCTGAGGTGAGAAATGTTCTGTAAAAATATACCTATTTCTTTTCGTTTGAGGAATTGGGGACTCCCACAATCTATTTGTTGATCAGCCCTTTTCCAATACATCATCCACAGAAAGCTTCCTCGTGTGTCCATGTTTCCCTCATCGGGATTTAGGAGGCAGCAATAGTTACATCATCAACTTAGGCGTTATTCGTGTGCACCTCCATTTTCTCCATCTACTTATAAAGTCGTTCCAGGCAAAGGAGTCTTCCTAAGATCACCTGCTTAAATGTTCCCCTGCCTTACATCGTAGCAACCAACTAAGTTATCTGTTGTGTGCTTCTATCATGACGGCACTGTCTCTGTATGGGAACAATTCCAGCCTCCCCAAATTGACTCATTCCTCCAAGTGTGAGCTGGCAGAGGGAGCATGCCAGGCTGTTGGACCAAGAGTTCTCAGCTTGGCCTCACTGTGGATATTCTATCCTCAAATGCTCAACGTTGCAGACGAAATGGGTTCGCCATGGGAAAAGTAGGGTGACAGGGTCAGTGTGTGGGTTTGTATTTCGGTTGGATGCTACTTGGACGTTTTGTGTGAAATGACAGAGCTAAATGAACTGCTTCAACATTATACATATTCTTTAATTCCATTACTCTGTCACACAAGCACATTTCCCAGGCTGAGAGTACAGTGCAGCACTGAGAGAGAGTGGTGCTATCTGAAGTTCATTACTGACGGAGTGCAGCACTGTCAATGGGTCAGTATTTAGGAAATGCGGCACTGTCAGTGGTCAGTACTGGGGGAATTCCGCAATGTTAGAGAATTAGAACCGACAAACCATCTTTCAGATGGGATAATCTGATATCTGTCCTCTTAGGAAGACGGAGGATATACAATGACACTACTAACCTAACTGTGTCTGGATGAGGTGATTGCAACAAGTGACACAATCACCTGATGAAGGAGCGTCGCTCCGAAAGCTAGTATGCTTCCAATTAAACCTGTTGGACTATAACCTGGTGTTGTGTGATTTTTAACTTTGTACACCCCAGTCCAACACCAGCATCTCCAAATCATTCATAAGCTCAGGTATTGACCAGAGGAGCAGGTCGGTAATTCGGAAGCTGGAAAGATCTTTGTTTCGGACATGGTTGGAGTACTGCCTGGAGTACCTTTAACCACACAACAGGCAGGATCTGATCTCACAGGATGGGGTGCAGAGGTGTTTCTCTAGGACGTTGCCTGGGATGTACATGTCAAACTTGCTGAAAGACTCTGATTGTTTTCTTTGCAACAGAAACGGTTTTGTGAGGCTCTGACAAATGATTTCTCTCTAGGAAGTTCGCCTCTTCTCCAACAGAAGTGGGAGATTTCATGAAGGGCATGGACAAGGTGAATAGGAAGCTGTTGTTTTCCTTAGTTGTAACGTCAATAGCATGTTTACGTGTATTCAGTATGAAAGACAGGAGATTTAGAGAGGGGTGGATGAACACATTTTCTCACCCAACGTTTGTGGATCTGGAATTCACTGCCTGGGAGGGTAGTTGAGCTGGGAAACCTCACAATCCATAGAAAGTGCATTGATGAGTATCCGAAATACCATTGTATAAAATGTTACGGGCCTAGTTCAGGAAAGTGGATGGACAGTAAATTCAGTGCCCTGATGATGGTACAGACTTGATCGCATGTATTGTATGATCCTCAGATTGCAAGAAACCTCCTGCTGATCATCAAGTGCAGTCCTCCCTTAAGTGAAAAATCAGTCTCTCCTCAATGTTGAACAATTCTTCAAGGAAACATTGAGGGTGGAGAAGCTACAGAACATACGCTGGTTGGAGGACTTCAGGGTGTTCAATGATAAATAAAATTTGTGAATGTCTCTTCTTTTGTCAGGTTTCTTAGACATTTGATACAAATTTTCAAAACAAAAGTCTTGCCATTTACCGTTCAGATTATTAAAAATCCCTTTGAATCACGGTACAAATAATCCTTCTCTTGTCTTTCAGGCAGTCAGAGATCTCAGTCAAAGCTGACCCTGCCAGCACTCTCTCCAGAACAGGTCAAGGCCAAGAGCACTGCCACTGTGATGTGCCTTGTCAATCAATTCTATGCTGCTAAGTTGGAGGTGCAGTGGAAGAAGGATGGTGCAATCGTTTTGAACGGGGTTCAGGTGAGCAACTACCTGCAAGTTTCGGACAGCACCAGAAGCCTGCTGACACTTTCTTGTTACAACTGGGGAGTCCAATGCTCGCTTCTCCAGTGACGTCGCCCACGTGACCCTCTCCTCTTCCCTCTGCAAGAGCATCAGGTGATCAGAATTTTTGTTCCGTGATACAGACAGTCCACACAAGAGACACAACTTCAAATAGAGTAGGGCTGAGTTTGCAGGAGCAAGGTCAATGTCAGCAGTGAATTTTACCTCTCTTCCATCTCTGGACTTACTCAGAGACATTTCTGCAATTCAAGGGTTGAGAAATGGCATTTGGACAGTGTAGAGGAAGATTTACTCTGTATCTTACATTTATTACCGTTCCTGTCCGAGGAGTATTAGCTGGGGACTGAGTCGACTTGTGATGCAATTTAAAGTTTTCAAAATGCTGAAGACTATTAGCTGTACATAAACGATGAGTACCTCTGTAGTCTAAAAATTAGGAAACCAAATCTCTTTCCTGGTCAGCCACCAGTTCCAATTTAACATTTTGTCACTGTTTAAAAGGATATGATTCTCATGTTATTAAGAAAACCTTCACTGGTGTTTTCCTCAACCTCCATTATATGTGTGGATTTTTGCAAGTTCCTCTATCGGATTTGTTAATTGCAGCCATTTCTCCGTCAATGTTCAATTGGAAAACGGAATAAAGTTGAAGAAGATTCAATCGGTATCTCCTTGATCCTTTGGAATTAGCCAGTGTTGAAGTGTAATTTGAAGTGTGAAGTGACAGCTGAAAGGCTCCGCCCTCAAGTCCTGGAGCAAGAGGGGGAGAATACAGGGATCAATGCACATTACTCTGATGATAATTCCCCCTTTTCAACAAAGCACATATTAAGCACAACAAGATTCCATGCTAAACAAATCAGCCCAACGTTTTGGAGCCAGGACCACTGGGAACATTCCTCTGATCAACGTGACCAGCACGACCTTTTTGCTTAAAAAAAAATTGAACAGCGATTGTGTAATGAATAGTCCATATGCTAATCTTGGATTTTCTTTACTCTTCAAATAAGATTGATCTTTTTTTCGCGTGTGCCCCTGAGGTCAGATTGGTTGTGTTCAGTCTAAGATTACGTGAGTCACGGCTGGGAAGCAGTCAATGAGTAACTAGTTCCACTTTCTACTGTCACATTCTGTCGCGTCCGGACCAGTCAGTATCCGGTAGATCAGTAACCCTTGGAATTCTGTCCCAGATTCCACCGTTGCTTTATTTAAATTCAAACAGGGCTATTGCAAACTGATTCCACAATCAATGGACAATCCTGTGATGGAGCAAGTATAATTCTTGATTCCAACATGGAGATATTGGGGTTTGTGTTAAACATCCAGTAAAAAATGAGACAGGACTTGAGATTGAAAAACAAGTACATGTCAGAATGGAGACCATGTTGGTGGGAGTGAGGCATATTTCAGTCATATGTTCCTAAATTCCATACAATAAAGTCATCCTTCTGTCAGAAACTAAGGTCTGAGAAAACAGCTCCTTGATGTCCAATATTTCACCAACTCTCCCTGAAAAAGTGAAATATTGCCTCAGTGATTTCTTCCAAAAGGGCATTTTAAGAATTGCTCTAGGAACGGAACTGTTGATTCTCAAAGATAACAAAATGAACGGTTTTGGAGCTGGCAATGGGACATTTTAGAACATAGAGGATGACACCAGACGCTTATAAAATGTTGCTGCTGTTACCTTTATATATATGTAAATATATATATATAGGCAATATTTGGTTTTTGCTGACAATTTGCTCTCTCAAATTAGGTCCTCTTGCCTTTGATGCTTTGCTTCTTCTGATTTGAGTCCGTGGATACTTCCATGCAAATTCAATCTCCTCAACTAATCTTGGCCCCTGAAGAGGTTAGACAGAGAATACTGGATTGCAACAAGCATCTCAAGATGTTTTCAAAACCATTGAACTCAATAATCCTGAAAAAATGACTTTTGCATTAAAGTCAGATTCGGTGGTTGTAAATGTAACGTCTTTCTCAGGACAAACGAGGAAATTCTTGACCGATGAATGAGTGAGCGAAACCCAAATCCTAAGCAATAGGTCAACAGAACGAAGTGATATAAATCAGACACAGCATCAACACAGCATCAACACAGCACAGCCTAAATGCTGCAACCGACTCAAAGTGCAGCTGGCATAGTGTGGAATGCAGGAAAGTTTGGTCAGTGTGGGACTCAGGGATGGGGGTGCGAGATCTCCATTTGCTTTTTTCAAACTGTTTCAGAGCTGTCATTTCAGCTGCTGGAGCCTGCTCGTGCACTTGCCTCGAAAAACTGAAAAATGGTAAACAAGGAAACAGGAGTCTGGTAAGCAGATCAGTTGAGAATTGTTTAGTATGAATGACGGTGTAATCAGAATGATTCGGGACACATCCATTCGGGAAGGTCAATAAATGCAATGAATGGAACCATCAAATCAGATACTGAAGGCAATTACCGGTATAATGAAGGAATATATATACTTCATTTGTACTTGGTAACTGTCCATAATCATTCAATAGTATCAGCATTTGTTTCCTCTGTTTTGTCATTGTTAGTGGGTATAATTTGAGTGAACTTTCACCATCTCTGTTACTAAATGAGCAAAACGCTCAGCTACTAATTTTCACAACAATATCGTTATTAGATTAGATTACTTACAGTGTGGAAACAGGCCCTTCGGCCCAAGCACAACCCACCCATACCCCTGCATTAACCCCTTACCTAACACTACGGGTAATTTAGCATGGCCAATTTACCTGATCTGCATATCTTTGGACTGTGGGCGGAAATTGAACCCGGTTCCCTGGCGCTGTGAGGCAGCAGTGCTAACCACTGTGCCACCGTGCCGCCCATTATGCAGTCAAGCAGCAGAGTACCAGTACTGATGTAAAAGAAATTGGCTTTCACGCACTTCATCGTTAGCACTTTCCATCTTGTATTTTACCTTTACCTACTATCATCCTGAAGAGCATTTACTCGAATTCAACCCCAAGAAACCCTTCCAGAAAAGTATCTTTCCTGGTGTTTTTGTTGAAAAAAAATCTTTAACGATGGATTGAATCGTTTGACCCATTTTGCCACACTTGCAGCCCGTATAAATTTGTCCCACTTTCTTTCTCCTTCTGAACAAAACGGTATAATTCACATTTTCATGAATAGTAGCTCTTTAAATTCAAGGGTGATAACTTTTAGCGGAATCTCAGGCATTCTGTGGATATTCAAATAATATCCATTATTTGTGAATTTAAAAATATCTAGAGCTGAGACGGATAAAAAATAAACTAGAAAGTGCAACATTTTCAAAGCAATTACTGAATTATCAAACTCTCACGAGGATGTCTCTGATGCAGCATGCGACATATGCGTTCATGTATTATTTTTGAATCAATTATACCTTGGTTAGCAAATTGCAATTAAACGTAAACATAACATTTATCTGATGTATTCAGAATTCTGCAGCTGAATCTAATTACTAAATATGTTACATCAGTACAGGGGATTGACTTCATGACATTATTACTCTTTTTAAAGCTTGGTGTTGCCACCTACTGTAACATATTGTCAAGCATCAACAGCATATATCTTGAATGCTCGAAAAGTCTCCTGACTCGGTCTTTTACATAATGAGTCTGTCTCCATCAAAAAAGGAGAAACGTGAGATGGAAATGCATTATCCAATCGACAGTCTCTTGTCAATTTACTACAACGCACTTGCTATTATTGGTGTACCTGGTAAGTGATTCATAAACAATCAAACGTCTGCCAAATTGTGTGAGAAGTGATCCCTATGTTTCGTTCTGTTACGTAGTCCAAAGTGTATGGTCGCTTTAAGACCTAACGTGCTTTTCAAAGTTCAAGCTATATCAAATGCTTAAATATACAGAACAACTAAGTCAGGCTGTTCCAAAAAATGGCTGAGTTTTGGTTGAAGTCTTGACAACAATTCAAATTTGGTCAATTCATTTAAACCAAACTCTCAGCCTTTCAAAGCGAATCGAATTTAGAATCTGATAACGTTGACAGTTGGAAACCAATCAGTTCTTAAGAGTTTCAGATTTAATCAGCAGTGACGAAGTGAAGTCATTTTGAAAATTGGTCAGAGTAATTGCCATTGAACATGAGAGCAATCATTTGAAAGGAGCTGTCAAAAAGAATGCTTTCAGAAGGCACTGTATATCAAAGGTACCTTTTCCAAGAAAAACAGTAAATAAAAAGTCAGACGACAACCCAGGGAAAAGATAGCAGACAAGGCTAGATGGAAACAACAGATTCAGAAATCTGGAAGGAAAACAGTGTGAGAAACTATATGAACTCTGCGAGGTAAAATTGGTTTAATTTTTAATAATTGTGTCATTACAGTGGCAGTTCAATGCAGTTGTAGTCAGACAGTGATTATTTAACAAAAATGGACTTGGACTTGTTAATTGTTTTCGCTTACTGCAGACTGCTGGAGGTAGAAAAACAAGCTTTTTTCTACAAACAGTAAAAATCGAGCGTTTTATTTCACTCACTCATGCTTTTAGCAGATTACGAGGCAAGGAAGCTTTTCTGGGATGTTAATTGTAACTGGCAGAGATGTTCATCCTCCGCATCGTAAAAATTCTGTAATGGATACGATTGCATCGAATAGTTAGCGCTTACAGGTATCTAAGTAATGACATTGCTTCGTGGAGAAAAATGCCGTGAATTATTTTTAATGTTCGATTATGTGCCGTCAAAAATACGCATTTGTTTTTCAGCTCAAGGGCTACATGAATTATCCGCCACAGATTCACCTGCACCACCACACATATCATCTATTGCATCCTCTGCACCCGATGTGGCCTCCTCTATATTGGGGAGACAGGCCGGCTACTTGCGGAGCGTTTCAGAGAACACCTCTGGGACACCCGGACGAACCAACCCAACCACCCTGTAGCTCAACATTTCAATTCCCCCTCCCACTCCACCCAGGATATGCAGGTCTTTGGACTCCTCCATCGTCAGACCACAACAAAACGACGGTTGAAGGAAGAACGCCTCATCTTCCGGCTAGGAACCCTCCAACCACAAGGGATAAACTCGGATTTCACCAGTTTCCTCATTTCCCCTCCCCCCACCCTGTCTCAGTCAAATCCATCAAATTCAGCACCGCCTTCCTAACCTGAAATCTTCTTCCCTACCTCTCCGCCCCCACCCCAGTCTGACCTATCACCCTCACCTTGACCTCTTTCCACCTATCACATTTCCAACGCCCCTCCCCCAATTCCCTCCTCCCTACCTTTTATCTTAGCCTGCTGGACAAACTTTCCCCATTCCTGAAGAAGGGCTAATGCCCGAAACGTCGATTCTCCTGTTCCCTGGATGCTGCCTGACCTGCTGCGCTTTTCCAGCAACACATTTCCAGTACATGAATTATCAAGCTACTACTTTCCCTGATATCCCCTAGACAGCTGAAGCAGCCGTCAGTTTAAGCAACCTTCTGATGGTCGATATTGCGGATGGATTAATGATGGTTAGGTTATATTAACTGTATAATATAACCTTCGGCACACGTGAATCTTTGGATTTGTGTTTCTGCAATTCTGGTTTAAGTGGATTATTTAAATATTTCCAGTGAAGTGTAGACGAAATTATAGCTAAGCAAGTTTCTGAACGTTTTTCATGGGGGTCGGGAATATGGCTTTGACTTACAATTGCATCAGCCATATACACATGGAATGTCACGGACTATCGACATATTATGCTACTTATTATAATTCACATGCATTCAAATCTAAGGAGGAATTGGAAAGATATGTCTTTGGACCATGGGAAAACGTAACTGATTAATGTTCTATGTTCTATGTTCTAATTCTAACAGAACTTTAATTGTGTTATTTTTCAAATGCTTCTTCTGAAAATTCAATTAATATGTAGATACTTTAGTTCAATCTCTCTCTGAACGAACCAAAATTTCAATTCATATGTCTCTATAATTGTGAAAAAGTGCTTCTACTTTTCAAATTCACTGTTTATTGGAATTGCAAATGCCAATACACTTGTCGCCATTCTTTGCAGAACAGCAATGCACAGCTTATTTCACGGCATATGCTTACACTTAATACCCATTTCACTATGCGATGTTTTGTAACAATTATCAGTCCATTCCTCAACTGATTACCGTCTTGCAATGTTTTAATGTTACTCATCAGGATTAAGTAAGTAAGAATAAACCAGAATTATTGTATCACTTATATCCATTCTTTGTAATGATCAACTAAATTGCGTAGGTAGATCTTTCCATTCTACAGGCTCTAAAAACTCAGGCAGTTCTTCATTCCATCAAGCATGTTCCAGAACATCAAGGATTTAATTCCTTGTGAGCTTGGTACTGCCTTGTTATTGTCCTTTTACTATTCAATTCACATCAGTTGTCCATCTCTGTCTAGTTTGGCAAAGCGAGCTTCAGGTAAACGATTTTAAACATTGCTTGACAGACTGTGACATCATTGACAGATCAGTCAGTTTTAACCAACTGGGCCGTGCACATCCAAAATCGTAACTTGAAATTGTTTTATTTGTATTTTGTTAACTTTTGATTCCTGCTGATTCCTCTCCTTCATAACAAATTTTTTGAATATTTAAGTTCTGATCAACCAAAGCCACGTAAGCATGTTGAATCATTGATATGGTGAACAGTTTAACACACATGTCTTTTGTTGTTCTGTTTCATTTACAGTAAATTTAGTGGCAATATGCATCTTGTTCCATGGAAAATATGGACTTTCACCTTGTACCACCCGATATTTGATGGCTCTGTCAATGGCAGACCTACTATTTGTTATCACAGAAGTCATACTGTGGTGGATCACTTATTATTATTTTCCATCATCTTTCTTTCTCATTACACCGGTGTGCAGTGTTATCCATGCTGCATTGTACAACAACGGAATATTAAGTCTGGTTTCCGTTACTTTTACCTTTGATAGGTTTGTAGCCATTTGTCATCAGAGTCGAAGGGTACTGTACAGAGTCGAAGGTATTGTACTGAGAGAACAGCAGCTGTGGTTCTGGCAACGACCAGTGTTCTCCTGTGTTTAAAAAAAACATACCTCACTATTTTATACAGGAACCTGGAGTGGTAATAGACAATGTGCCATAGTTCTGTTATGTAAAGCCAAGTTATTATACTGATCATGGTTGGGTGTTATTTAATTATTTGGACATTGTTTTAACACCACCGGTCCCGTTCCTTATAATTTGCATGCTGAACACTCTGACCATTCGCCACATATTAGTGAGTAGCCACATCTGAAAGAGACTGAGATGTCAGAGCACCAACGATAAGGAGGAGGTCTGTGATTTTACTCTTCAGCATATCCGGCAACATCACTCTTTTGAGGATGGTGCATGTTATATATTTCTTATACTACAGCATTGCAGGGACAACTACAAGGAACTATAAAAATTCTGGATTCATACTACAAAGGGCAGGATTCATGCTGCGCAGTTTAAGTTGCTGCACAAATACGTTTATATATGGATCAACACAATCCAAGTTTAGAGAGCAGCTCAAGAGTGCAATGGAGTATCCCATCAAATTATTGCTTCTTCTGATTAAGAAACAGCACAAGTGAGAGCATTCAAAAGATTTTTCCCAGTGTTCGTTTAATCGATTAGCGTCCAATACATGGTAAATTCTCACTCAATGTGTGACAAAGAGCTATAGAAAGCTATCAGAAACTACGAAACACTCATCAATACTGTTACCCTCATAAAAAAATTCTATTACCATTAGCAATAGAATTTGTTGCATACGAATTACATTTTGGAAATATATTGTTCCAATTAAAGCTGTCGCAATCCACCTGACTAGCAATTCGATCCTGAATACAAGTTTCCATAAGCTTCTGCTGTTTGTTAACCTGTCTGGCCTGTGATTTTTAGTCTTCATATTACAATCTTCCATGAACAATGTAGTTGCAATATTATAGTAGAAAAGTATGGTGCTGGAAAAGCACGGCCGGTCAGGCAGTACCCGAGGAACAGGAGAATCAACATTTTGAGCAGAAGCCCTTCATCAGGAATGAGGCATTCCAGCACCCCACCTTTCGACATTGATCTTCAACACTTGCGATCCTAACTTTTCCCTCTCATGCTCCTCAGATGCTGCCTGACTGGCTGTGCCTTTCCAGCACCATACTTTTTAACTATGATCTCCAGCATCTGCAGTCCTCACTTTGTCCTAGTTCCAATATTATAGTCTTCTGATACAGCCCGCACCCCTGCACCTCAGAAAATAGAATGATCGCATCCAATGCTCCTTACCCCTTATTCTCTCAAAATCGTTTAGTGCATTTCATCCAGACTCAGTATCCTGCTAAATGTACACTGAACATATTATCCAATAAAACTTAAAATTTCTTGATGCATAGATTTCTACGGTCAGCATGGCCATGTTATAATTTCCCTCTTTGGTTAATGGTCGCCTTCAAAGGAATACAATAGGGAAACTATCGAAACCGTTCCTTACAAACATAAATAATTGCACAAATTAGATAAACACTAATCTTATAAAGAGTATTTCCACATTTGAGCTGCACAATAAAATGACCTTTTAGAATAGTGGCAAGTTCCAGCTAAAATGTAAATCCATCCGAAACGCAAACATACCTGTAAATTAAATAGAATTGCGATTTGAACTGATGTCCAAAATGGGAAACATCGCTCCAATTCTATCCTGTCCCTGAAATTAATATTTCTCTTCATCCAACTCACTATTTTAAATTTGTGTCAAATGTATTGATAGTCGCAAACTGAACTCCATTCTTGCATTTCCAGATACTACCAGCCCACGCTTCTGGTGTGGGCCTCGCTGAGAAAATTGGAGTGTGTTGAACGTATTTCTACATGTATACGTTGAGAGATGAAGCAATCTAGATGAGGGTCATCTGTGTGGAACAATGAGCGCAAACATGAGTGTCAGTTCTTATGGAAAGCATTCTAAGTAAATTGGCTTTCCATATTTCTCCGTAAATAGAATAACTAAGGGATTTTTTTTTGGAAGTAACAGTAACAGAGATTAAAGTCGCTTGCAGAGCTATTTAGGCTAGTGCCAAAGTTAGTTGAAGATTTTATTTGGACGTCTGAGAGTTTGCTGTTCAAGCAATAGCTCTCCTTATCATAGCTAAAATACTTGTAATGGGATACAAAAAAAAACTTAACGCTTCCCCTGAGTATGCTCTAGTGAAGTGATCATGTCAGAAGGACCTAATTCCAAGACAAAACACACTTTTCCGTTTATTTTTCTTTGGATCAGAGCAATCTCAAGCTGCAAAAATATACTATGGGCATATTCTAGATCCTAAATTTTGATTATTTTTGTTTTAAAAACAGGTATGCACCGTTATATTCCATTTTTCCACCATGAAGCATGATGCAGTTTGTTGAGTAAAGTGAATGGAACTTGCCCTAGGGCCTTGGATGGGGCAGAAATTACAAGGAAAATTCAGGAAGCTTTCTTGACACAGGATGCATTTGCTGCAACAGTTATACTGGGTTTCGATTTGGGGATTAAGCCCGATTACGTCAGTGAAAGTGCAACAGGGAAGAATTTAGGGAGTAGTGACCATGATGCCTTAATTAAGGTTCTCTGAGTGAAGGCGTTAAATTGAAGGCAGGCAAACTACAACAGTATACGCAAGAGGTGGACAATTTTGATTGGAGGCGTCTGTTTGAAGGTAAATTTATACTGGACATGTGGGAGAGTTTCAATGGTCAGTTAGAAGACTTCAGCAGAGGCGCACTCCTTCGTACATCGGAAAAGATGAAAGCCGAAGGGCAGGCCTCCAAGACGACTATACAGATCTTAGAGCAGTTTGGGATGATTTGTTGATTGCCAGTGAAACTGACACCCAAAATTTGGAGGCGGTCCGCACCTTGCTGGACACCCTTGTGGCAGCCGGTTTTAAAGTAAAACAGGAAAAGTGCCAGATAGCCCGAAAATCAGTATCCTTTATGGGACGGATAGTGGGAAAAGGGGGCACCACACTTTCAAGAGCGCACAGGGAAGCGATCCTCTCCTATGGCACCCCTATAACGGTACAGGTCATGATGGCCTTCCTGGGGTTATGTGGGTATTCTCGCACCTACGTCCCTGACTTTGTGACTATGACATCCCCACTCAGGGAAATGATCACGGAGGTTGGAGCAAAGAGGCTCAAGAGTCAGTTGCAATGGAACGCGGAGAGAGAGAAATCATTCAAGGAGGTGAAGCAAGCTTTGGGAGCAGCGGCCATGCTAGCGCACCCAGACTATAAGAAAGGTTTCCACCTGGACGTGGCAGAGACTGGGGGGATAGTAGGGTGGAGACTGGGGGGAGACTGGGCGGCACGGTGGCACAGTGGTTAGCACTGCTGCCTCACAGCGCCTGAGACCCGGGTTCAATTCCCGCCTCAGGCGACTGACTGTGTGGAGTTTGCACGTTCTCCCCGTGTCTGCGTGGGTTTCCTCCGGGTGCTCCGGTTTCCTCCCACAGTCCAAAGACGTGCAGGGTCAGGTGAATTGGCCATACTAAATTGCCCGTAGTGTTAGGTAAGGGGTAAATGTAGGGGTATGGGTGGGTTTCGCTTCGGCGGGTCGGTGTGGACTTGTTGGGCCGAAGGGCCTGTTTCCAGACTGTAATCTAATCTAATCTAATCTAATCTAATCTAAACGCCGTCCTGTACCAAAAGGATCGAGGCTGCAGGAGAGTGCTGGGGTATTACAGCTGCCGTTTAGAGCCCATTGAGACAGGGCAGCCAGGCTGTGCCAGATTTGTGGCAGCAGTAACGAAAGCGGTCAACAACATTGACCATCTAGTACTCTGCCATCCCTTGACTATTCACACAGATCACAGCATAGAAGCCTTTCTCGCCTCCAAATCATTCAGCTTTTCAGCTGGGCGGCAGGTTAAAATTGAGAATGCCCTTCTATCACCGCACATTACGTTTGCATCCGATAGGGGGAGTACTAGGAATATGATGGTGGGAGTGAATAGGGAATCCTTGAAGCCCCACGACTGTGTGGCCAGAGTGGCTGAGGAGAGGAGGATACGTAAGGGGTTGCACTCAGAACCCCTGGCCGAGGCAGACTGGGACCTGTACACCGATGGCAGCAGCCGTCGGGAAGCAGGTGGCGTACTAGCCTCGTATGCCGTGGTCAGAGATTCAGGGGGGGTGTACGACACCATCGAGTCTGGGGAAATCCCACAGCCTGCATCTGCACAGCTAGCAGAGATTACAGCCCTAACAAGGGCATTATAACTGAGTGAGGGACACCAGGTTAACATCTTCACTGACTCCAATTATGCATGGACCGCAGTCCACGTAGAGGGCACAGCATGGGTTAGACGTGGTTTTAAAACCAGCACGGGGAGGCCAGTAAAACACGACCAGAGTTTGCGACGGTTGCTCCAGGCAGTGCATCGTCCAAGGGAAGTGGCAGTAGTGAAAGTGCAAGGACACTCTGCCTTACGTACCAGGGAAGCGCTGGGAAATGATGCAGCTGACAGGGCAGCCAAGCTCGCAGTACAGATGATCACCCTGAGGTCAGGGAGATTACACCCTCCACGAGCCCCTGCCTGGGCTCGCCTCTCTGACCCGACACAGACGGGCTGTTGACCCGCTGTTGGATTTCAAGAATTCGGATGGGGTCTGGATTGATGCTATTGGGCAGGCCAGAAATATCCCCGACGAATACAAGCTGGTGGATGAGATTGCTGTGGGTTTTGAAAGTTTTCCCCTTTTTTCCGCCATTTTCCCGATCACGGTTAATAAAAATGTTAACAGAATCAACCTCCTCCACTACAATATGCAGAGGCTTACCAACCTAACCCGGGATGCAGTTGATGCCATCCATGAACAGCTTGCACAGTCCTCCCTCATGACCTTACAAAATAGGATGGCCTTGGACATGTTACTTGCTGAAAAGGGAGGTGTCTGTGCACTGTTTGGGACCATGTGCTGTACAGCCATATCAAACAACACAGGCCCAGATGGCAAACTCACTAAGACCCTGGTGAAGCTCCGAGCCCTGGCTGCTGAGCTGAAGCACCAATCGGGAGTCAAAAATCCAATTGTCGACTGGCTGAACGCCACTTTTGGGAGATGGGGGACTCTGCTAGGGCAGCTGGCCATGGGGGTGTGCATCTCGGTAGCTATTCTTGTCACTTGCGGGTGTTGCTGCATTCCGTGTATCAGGACACTGGTAACACGCACTATTGATCGTGCCCTATCAGGAACAGATGCCTCCTCGCCCGCATACCAGGCGGTGATGGTGGACCGGCCTCCAGCTGAAACTGCCCAGCGAGAGGGTACGCTCCAAAACCCGCAAACGTTACATGCGACATCACGGGTAATGAGTCGCAAGACTATCTACGACTTTCCCCTGTAACCCTAGTGCCCGATTCCCTCACGTTCACCCGGGTGTGGGTACTGTATTCCACAGACCCCGGGCTGTGTCATCTGTCCATTTAAATCGGGAACTCACCCAGCTTTTACCTCAAAGGGGCCCTTGCTGTCGACACAGCCGACGGCCTGTGGTGAAATTGCTAGAGTTCTAGGTAATCACTTTTCAAGTGCCTCTAATATGTTTACACAGCTGGCGGGCTGCGGGGGACTCCTGCTGATTCGAGAACTTAAATCCTAGAAAGCTTACTCAGCTGACAGCCGGATTGCCTCTGCGTGGGGGTAATTGCTTGTGTTCAAGTGCTTGCGGTTTATTTTTTTTATTTTATCCCCAGCACCCATGGTGTGTGTGTGCAGGTGTTAGACACAGTGAGAGACACAAAGTGCACGAATCTTTATTCAATTTCCACCACCAGGAAGATAGGAAAACACCCGGGTGGCCAGTGACAAACACTGCCCTTCACATCAAGGGACAGTGCTGTGTGATCAAAACAGTGAAGGGGAGGGTAGGGACTAAATCAAAATAGAATTGGAGGGAGAAATGATGCACTCCACTCCCTGCGGCGCCCACCTCTCCCTGAACAACTCCAGGGTGTTGGTCGACTGCTTGCGGTTTATTTATTTATTTATTTATTTTCTATTCCTTTAACCCCCGCACTACCACCTAAGTGCGGTAGTGCTTATTTTATCCCCAGCACCCATGGTGTGTGTGTGCAGATGTGAGACACAGTGGAAGACACAAAGTGCACCAATCTTTATTCAATTTCCACCACCAGGAAGATAGGAAAACACCCGGGTGGCCAGTGACAAACACTGCCCTTCACATCAAGGGACAGTGCTGTGTGATCAAAACAGTGAGGGGGAGGGTAGGGACTAAATCAAAATAGAATTGGAGGGAGAAATGATGCACTCCACTCCCTGCGGCACCCACCTCTCCCTGAACAACTCCAGGGTGTTGGTCGACTGCTTGCGGTTTATTTTTTTTTACTCCTGTTTATTTTTTTTTCGTCCGACCTAATTCCCTGTTTTTTACTTTTTTTTTTAAATTTTAACCCCCACACTACCACCTAAGTGCGGTAGTGCTTATTTTATCCCCAGAACCCATGGTGTGTGTGTGCAGGTGTGAGACACAGTGAAAGACAAAGTGCACGAATCTTTATTCAATTTCCACCACCAGGAAGATAGGAAAACACCCGGGTGGCCAGTGACAAACACTGCCCTTCACATCAAGGGACAGTGCAGTGTGATCAAAACAGTGAAGGGGAGGGTAGGGACTAAATCAAAATAGAGTTGGAGGGAGAAATGATGCACTCCACTCCCTGCAGCGCCCACCTCTCCCTGAACAACTCCAGGATGTTGGTCGACTGCTTGCGGTTTATTTTTTTTTTCAAATTTTTTTTGTACTCCTGTTTTTTTTCTCTCTTTTTTTTTCTTGTTTTTTTTTTCCTTTTTTAACCCCCACACTACCGCCTAAGTGCGGTAGTGCTTATTTTATCCCCAGCACCCATGGTGTGTGTGTGCAGGTGTGAGACACAGTGAAAGACACAAAGTGCACCAATCTTTATTCAATTTCCACCACCAGGAAGATAGGAAAACACCCGGGTGGCCAGTGACAAACACTGCCCTTTACATCAAAGGGCAGTGCTGTGTGATCAAAACAGTGAAGGGGAGGGTAGGGACTAAATCAAAATAGAGTTGGGGGGAGAAATGATGCACTCCATTCCCTGCGGTGCCCACCTCTCCCTGAACAACTCCAGGGTGTTGGTCGACTGCTTGCGTTTTATAATGATTTTTTCTCAAGTGGGAACATATGTTTGCGGGTTACAATAATTTTTTTTTCTCTTGGATAGATACAGATGCTGCAGTTTGCGTGCATGTCCGTTCCCGGTAGACGGGGGACTATCATTAATGTACGGCAATTCACACTGCTCACGGTGACAGGTCTATTTCAGATTGATAAGTGTAATTGTCAATTTAGTTAAACTGAAACTATTGAAAATGGCTAGCCTGTCAGACGCATAGTAATTCCTTGAAACAATGAACTATTGAATACGGGATCGGAACCGCTCCCGGGGATGGCTGAGCCATTGTCAAGCACAGCAGGAGCTGGATAGGCACTTCGATGCGGCCAATAGGAGGACGGATCCCCAGCGCGGGCAGATGAATGGACCAATGGGGAAGGCGAACTGTCCGGGGACTCCAGGCAGCGTGAAGTATAATTGTGTCAAGTTTGAACGGGAAGGGAGAACGCCTTCTCCAACGAATGCATGCTTGTAGATTCGTTGTACCAGTTAAGATTCTGTGAATAAACTGCTGTCTGCGTCTAACCATAGTTGCCAGTGTGAGTCTCTCCTTCCGAAAGAACACGCAAAGACGGGACCCCGCGGGTCCGTCTTAACACTAGTGAGTTTGGTTAGCTGCTTTTTGATGGTCTGGTTCATTCTTTCGACCTTGCCCGAGAAGGGGGGATGCCAGGGGGTGTGCAAATCCCAGTCAATCCCCATTGCTTGCACTACATTCTGGAGGACGGTCGAGGTGAAGTGGCTCCCCTGGTCAGAGTCAATAGCGCGGGGTAGCCCAAATCGTGGGATGATTTGTTCGAGTAGAATTTTGCTAACCTGAGTTGCTGTTGCCGTGGCAGTGGGGAAAGCTTCCACCCATCCTGTCAGGTGATCTACTATTACTAATAGATACTTCAGGCGACCTATGGGGGGGAGCTCAGTGTAATCTACCTGGACATACTCAAACGGCCTATAGGCCGGACTCCTACCCCCTTGTCTTGCATGCTGCCGCAGCCCCCTTTTGTTAATCTTTCGACATGTTATGCAATCTCCTGTGACCTG
This sequence comes from Chiloscyllium plagiosum, assembly GCF_037043375.1. NCBI lineage: Eukaryota > Metazoa > Chordata > Chondrichthyes > Orectolobiformes > Hemiscylliidae > Chiloscyllium > Chiloscyllium plagiosum. The sequence continues at coordinate 39,901,512 of NW_028270180.1, forward strand.
CTTGGCTACCGTGTACAGACCAGGGTGAGCATATCGGCGCAGGAAGGCATCACACAGTGTCTGGGCGCCCCAGTGACCCCCTTGGTGTAGACGGGCAATAATGTCCCACGTCAACGGTCGATTTAGTAGCTGGCCGCCATCGGGTAAGGTCCACTTCCCTTCCCTATCCTTTGTACCCCCCAGAGACTCAAGAAGAGTTTCTTCTTTGTCAGTAAACGTGGGCACTTCGGATATCTGGGGAATCCTTACCAGGCAGTTTATTACTTCCTTCCCCATCCCGGCCAATTTTGCCTGTTCATCTGCCAATTGATTCCCCAGGGTCTCTATTTTATCGTCTTTCTGGTGCCCTTTCACATGTACTACAGCAATCTCTTGTGGCAACAACAAATCCTCCAAGATCATGGCTACTAGTTCCTCGTGGGCCAACTCCTTTCCTCTACTATTTATCTTCCCCTTTCCTTCCAGATCTTCCCAAAGGTGTGTACTACCCCAAAGGCATACTTAGAGTCAGTGTAGATTGTCCCGGCTATTCCCTTTAAATTCCTCAGAGCCCGGTGCAAGGCGTACAATTCGCACGATTGTGCGGACCAGGCATTCGGTAGCCGTCCACTTTCCACTAATTCCCAACCAGTCTCACTAATGACTGCATAACCGTTGTGTCTTTTCCCATCTATCACTCAAGAGGACCTGTCAATGTACCACCGCCTTCCTGCATGTAAGGGGGTATCCCTCAGATCTTCCCTCACTTTACTCTGGTACTCTATTATGTCTGAACAGCAGTGTTCCAGTTCCTCCTCCCCTTCCCCTTTCCAAAGAAAGTCCGCTGGGTTCTGGCAGCCCCCGACTTCTATTCGGAGGTCTTCTCGGTCTAACAATATGGCTTCATATTTCAGAATTCTCGAGTCAGTCAGCCACCTCCCGGCCTTCTGATTCAGGATAGTTCTAACCTGGTGGGGAGTGGTGACTGTCAAGGGGGCCCCGAAAGTCAACTTCCTGCTTTCCTCTACCAGCTTTGCCGTGGCTGCCACCACTTGGACACACTCCGGCCACCCTCGGGAGACTGGATCCAGAATTTTTGACAGGAAGGCCACGGGCTTCCTTTTTCTCCCCCAATCCTGGGTCAATACTCCAAGAGCGGTTCCCTTTCTGGAGTTCACAAAGAGACGAAATGTCTTACTAAAATCCGGCAAGCTTAAAACAGGTGCGGTCATCAATTTTTCTTTTAGGATTCCAATTAACTTTTTCTCCTCCTCCTCCCATTTTATTCTGTTGGGTGCCTCCTCAATGAGTTTTAGGTACAAGTCTTTAGTAAGGGGGGCATAGTCGTCTATCCATAACCGACAATAGCCTAAGAGTCCCAAGAACTTCCGCGAGTCCCAAGAACTTCCGCAACTCCCTGTTGGTCGTTGGGAGGCCTAGTTCGATTATTGCCCGCACTCATTCCGGACTTATTCATTTCTGTCCCTGGCTTATCAAGTGTCCCAGGTAATTAACCTCTTTCTCGACATATTGGAGCTTCTTCTGACTCACTCTTAACCCCTTCTCAGCTAGGTAATTTAACAGGGCATTAGTCCCAAGTAGGACGTCCTTCTCCGCGGGTCCGGATAAAAGGAGATCGTCCACGTATTGTATAAGCTTAAGGGCCGGGAACAAGGTTAGTCCCTCCAATAATTGTTCCAGAATCTGCCCGAACAGAGTCGGGGACTCAGTGAATCATTGGGGGAGCACGGTCCACCTGTACTGCTGTTTTCTGCCAGGATCAGGATCCTCCCATTCAAAAGCAAAAAGATCCCTACTGTCCTTGTCCAGGGGACACGCCCAGAAGGCATCATTTATGTCTATAACACTAAACCAGCCGTGGTCCGGGGGTATTCGCCCCAGAATAGTGTATGGGTTCGGTACCACGGGATGCCGTACTTGGACAATTTTATTTACTTCCCTTAGGTCTTGGACCATTCGGTAGCTCCCGTCCGACTTCCGGACCGGCAGGATGGGGGAATTGTATCGTGACATACAGGGCTCTACCAATCCATCTTTTATTAGGTCTTCCATAACTGTCTTCAGGTCCTGCCTCCCTTCCCAAGAGATGGGGTATTGGCGCACTCTGACGTCGGGGCTCTGGGGCTTTAATTTTACCTCCACAGGTCGAATTGCGAGTCCCCCCCGGTTCCCTTTGGCGACCCAAACCCTAGGGTCTATCTCTGTCAATCAGGACTCACTAAGGTATGACATGGTAACGGCTAATTCTTCCTCTTCTCCCACTTCTATTCATCATCCGAAACGGACTATCAAATCCCGTTCAGCTGTTCAATATTGTCACTCCTCCCAGCTCTCAATCCCTCTTCTCGACCTTTCCGCATCTCGAGTCGGACTGATTTCCTAGAGGGGTTGGGTTCTGCGCCCCCTCCTGTGCCCCCCCCCCCCACCACCAGCAGTCCCTTCCTCACTGGTCGTAACCCGCTGGGAATCGGATTTATCCGTCGCAGGAGGGAGGACCACGCTGGACGCCTGGTCGTGCGTGGGTGGTATATACGGGGGCGGGGCGGACGGTGGCAAACCGTCGGTGATGATGTCTCAAGACTTCTGGGGTTTCCTCGGGTCTGTTTGGGGAATCAGAGGATAGAGACGCGTGGGACTCTCGCCGTCGCCCGCCAACCAGGCGGCGGCGTATTTGCTCTCTTCTGGGTCAAACGGTTGTTTTCTGTTAACATATACATTTAGGATTTGACACACCCAGTCTTCATCAGACCCATACTCGGCCAAACTACCGAGGGGCTGCGGATAGGTTCTTTGGTCCATACAAAACAACAATATTTTATCATGGTCTCTTTCTTTAAGTCCTTCGTTCTACTACTTTCTGTCCATAGACTTAACTTCCGACCTAGTGGACTATCGGGGGGTATTTCTTTCCCATTTGCAGTCTTCCCTGACTTCTCCTTAGTAAATCTAGAAGTCTGATTTCCCATGGTCTATCTTCGCTCCTTGTCTTAAACGCCCAAAGCATTTTCACAGATGACCGCCAAAACCACGCGGCCAACAAGGAAGAACAAAAGAAACTCTCTTACCTTGATCCGTGCACGGAGTTGTCTGGCCTTTTTAAATGTGTGTACCCCCGTGTATAGTCACTAACCGGTCGTCCCAGCACTCATCCGTGTGTTTCTTTTTCCAGGATTCAAAATTATTTTTAAATGAGCCGGGTCACATCCTCTCTTGGCCGACGGCCGACGGACCAAGCTGAACAGTGAGAAGTATAAATATATACTAGACGCGTCTTTGTTGTGATCAGGCTTGATCCGTGAGCCGAAGACACTTCCCCCCGGCAATAATTATTTCATCCCGGACGAGCCCCCAATTGTGCGAGATAAGCGGCTGTCCGGCCCCATCTCCGGCACTTTTATTTCCCTTCCCAGGAACAAAGACACGGAGGAGTCTGTCCAAAACTTTTCATTCAACTTTGCAAAGTCGGGTGTTGTTCCCGTGGGTACACACACAAGCATAGTAATCTCCACGCATTATATACACGTATATGTGGGCTGGGTCTCCGACTGCTGTCTTGACCAATGAGTGCTAGGGTTCCCCACTGTTTTCCTTATTTGGGTTCTGGTGCCTGCGATTATTTTGTTATTCACTTGGCCAATCAGTGTTCGAGCTCCCTGTTCTTTCCTTATATGGATGACGTTGTACAACTGTGGTTAAGGGCGGTCTCTCAACTATCGAGGAAAGCTGTTACAATTGTTTCATTCATAAAAACATGGGGGAGGTCCGGCAACAGATTCTAGTGTCTGCTTGTGTTTACTATAAGGTAGAAAAGACTAAAATGCAGCTAACCGTTTAAAAATTACACTACCCCCAACACTGATTGTCTGTGTAAAATGTTTGAAACCCAAACGAACGAGATCATCACCCAGATTTCAATCCTGATTGTCTCTGTAAAATCCTACAGACCATAAACAATTATGATCTCTTCCAGATTTCACTCCCGCTTTTCTCTGTAACATCCTCCAGATTATAAACGCTTATTACCTATTTCATATTTCACTCCTGCTTGTCTCTATAACATTCTGCAGACCATAAACAACTATTACCTCTTCCAGATTTCAATTCTGTTTGTCCCTGTAAAATCTTTTAAACCCTAACCAACTATATCGTCACCCAGATTTCACTCCTGAATGTCTCTGTAAAATCCTGCAGACATTCTCTATAACATACCCCAGATTATAAATAACTATTCCCTCTGCAATATTTCACTCATGTTTGACCCTGCATCTTCCTGTAGACCATAAACAACTATTACCCCTTCTAGATTTCACTCCTGCTTGTCTCTGTAACATAATGCTGATCATAAACAACAATTACCTCGAACTGATTTCACTCCGGATTGTTTGTGAAACTTCTGGCAGATTATAAACAGCTAATACATCACCTAGCTTCCATTCCTGAATGTCCCTGTAAAATTCTGCAGACCAGAAACAACTATTACCTCTTCCTTATTTCAATCCTGTTTCACTCTGTCACATTGTTCAGATTATAAACAACTATTACATCTTCCAGATTTCATTCCTGCTTGTCTCTGTGCCATCCTGCAGATCATAAACAACTATTACCTCCTCCATATGTCACTCCTGCTTGTCTCTGTAACAACTGGGAGATTATAAACAACTTCAATCTCTTCCAGGTTTCATTCCTGCTTGTGTCTGTAACATTCTGCAGACCTTAACAATTATTAACTTTTGCAGATTTCACTCCTGATTGTCTCTGTAATATGCTGCAGACCATAAACAACTGTTACCTCTTCCAGATTTCAATTCTGTTTGTCCCTGGAAAATCTTTTAAACCCTAACCAACTATATTGTCACCCAGATTTCACTCCTGCTTGTCTCTGTAAAATCCTGCAGACCACAAACTACTATCACCTCTTCCAGATTTCACTCCTGCTTGTTTCTGTAACATCACACTGATCATAAAAATTACTTCTGACAGATTTCACTCCGAATTGTTTCTGTAACTTCTGGCAGATTATAAACAGCTATTACCTCATCTAAATTCCATTCCTGCTTGTCCCTGTAAAATTCTGCAGACCAGAAACAACTATTACCTCTTCCATATTTCACTCCTGTGTGGCTCTGTAACATTGTTCAGATTATAAACGAATATTACCTCTTCTGTTTTTCACTCCTGCTTGCATCTGCAACATCCTGCAGACCATAAACAACTAGTACCTCTTCCAGATTTCATTCCTGCTTGTCTCTGTAACATTCTGCAGACCGTAAAAATGTATTACCCCTTCTAGATTTCACTAAAGCTTGTGTCTATAACATCCTGCAGACCACAAACAACTATTACCTCTTCCAGTTTTCAATCCTGCTTGTCTCTGTAACATCCTGCAGACGACAAACAACTATTACCTCTTCCAGATTTCTCGCCTGCTTGTGTCTCTAACATTCTGCAGATGACAAACAAGGGCAACCTCTGTATTACCTCTTCCAAATGTCACTCCTGCTTGTGTCGATAACATCCTGCAGACCACAAACAACTATTACCTCTTCCAAATGTCACTCCTGCTTGTGTCTATAACATCCTGCAGACCACAAACAACTATTACCTCTTCCAAATATCACTCCTGCTTGTGTCTATAACATCCCGCAGACCACAAACAACTATTACCTCTTCCAAATTTCATTCCTGCTTGTGTCGATAACATCCTGCAGACCACAAACAACTATTACCTCTTCCAAATGTCACTCCTGCTTGTGTCGATAACATTCTGCAGACCACAAAAAACTATTACCTCTTCCAAATGTCACTCCTGCTTGTGTCTATAACATCCTGCAGACCACAAACAACTATTACCTCTTCCAAATATCATTCCTGCTTGTGTCTATAACATCCTGCAGACCACAAACAACTATTACCTCTTCCAAATTTCATTCCTGCTTGTGTCCATAACACCATGCAGACCACAAACAACTATTACCTCTTCCAAATTTCATTCCTGCTTGTGTCTATAACATCCTGCAGACCACAAACAACTATTACCTCTTCCAAATTTCATTCCTGCTTGTGTCTATAACATCCTGCAGACCATAGAAAAGTATTACCACTTCCATTTTGCACTCCTGCTTGTCTCTGTAACATTGTTCAGATTATAAACAATTATTACCTCTTCTATTTTTCACTCCTGCTTGCATCTGCAACATCCTGCAGACCATAAACAATTATTACCTCTTCCAGATTTCATTCTTGCTCGCCTCTGTAATATTCTCCAGATCATAGAAAAGTATTACCACTTCCATTTTGCACTCCTGCTTGTCTCTGTAAAATCCTGCCGACCATAAACAACTATTACCTCTACCAGATTACATTCCTGCTTACCTCTGCAACATCCTACAGATTATAAATAACTATTACCTCTTCCAGATTTCACTCTTGCTTGTCTTTGTGCCATCCTGAAGACCATACATATCTATGACCTCCTCTAGATTTCATTCCTGCTTGTCTCTGTAACATACAGCAGTCCATAAACAACTTTTACATCTTCCAGATGTCACTCCTGCTTGTGTTAAAACATCCTGTACACCACAAACAACCATTACCTCTTCTAGATCTCACTCCTGCTTGTCTCTGTGAAATACTGCACAACATGCACATCTATGACCTCCTCTAGATTTCACACCTGACTGTCTCTGTAACATCCGGCAGACCATAAACAACTATCACCTCTTCCAGATTTCACTCCTGCTTGTCTCTGTAACATCCGGCAGATTATAAACAAATATTACCTCTTCCAGATTTCACTCCTGCTTGTCTGTGTAACATCCTGAAGATCATACACATCTATGACCTCCTGTAGATTCCATTCCTGCTTGTCTCCGCAATATCCTGCAGATTATGAGCAACTATTATCGCATCCAGATTTCATTCCTGCTTGACTCTGTAACATCCAAACAAACTATAAAAATGTATTACCACTTCCATTATTCACTCCTGCTTGAATCTGCAACATCCTGCAGGACATAAGCAACTATTACCTCTTCTGGATTTCATTCTTGCTTGCCTCTGTAACATACTCCAGACCATAAAATAGTATTTCCACTTTCATTTTGCATTTCGGCTTGTAACATCCTGTAGACCACAAACAACTATTACCTCTTCCAGATTTCACTCCTACTTGTCACTGTATCATCCTGCAGACTCTAAAAAAAATTACCTCTTCCAGATTTCACTCCTGTTTGACCCTGTAACATCCTGCAGACCATAAGCAACTAATACTTCTTCCAGATTTCACTCCCGCTTTTCTATGAAACATCCTCCAGATTATAAACACCTATTACCTATTCCATATTTCACTCCTGTTTGACCCTGCAACATCCTGCAGACCATAAGCAACTATTACCTCTTCCAGATTTCATTCTGGCTTGTCTCTACAAAGTACTGTAAATAATAAACAACTTTTATGTCTTCCAGACTTCGTTCCTGCTTGTCTCTGTACCATGCAGCAGATCATAAACCACTAATACCACTTCCAGATTCCACTTCTTTTAACTCTGTATCATCCTGCAGACTATAAACAAATACTACCTCTTCCAGATTTCACTCCTGACTGCCTCCGTAAAATCTGGTAGGCAATAAACAAACTAGCACCTCTTCCAGATTTCACTTCCTGCAGATTATAAACAACTATTAACTCAACCAGATTTCACTCCAACTTGTCTCTGTAACATCCTGCAGACAATAAGCAACTATTACCTCTTCCAGATTTCACTCCTACTTGTCACTGAATCATCCTGCAGACTCTTAAAAACAATTACCTCTTCCAGACTTCACTCCTGACGGTCTCTGTAAAATCTAGTAGGCTATAGACACCTATTACCTATTCCATATTTCACTCCTGTTTCACTCTGTAACATCCTGCAGATCATAAACAACTATTACCTCTTCTATATGTCACTCCTGCTTGTCGCTGTAACAACTGAGAGATTATAAACAACTTGAATCTCTTCCAGGTTTCACTCCTGCTTGTCTCTGTAACATACTGCACACCACAAACAACTATTACCTCTTCCAGATTTCAATCCTGCTTGTCCCTGTAAAACCCTAACCAACTATATCGTCACCCAGATTTCACTCCTGCTTGTCTCTGTAATATCCTGCAGACCATATACAATTATTACCTCTTCCATATTTCACTCCTGCTTGTTTCTGTAACATCACGCTGATCATGAAAATTACCTCTGACAGATTTCAGTCTGAGTTGTTTCTGTAACTTCCAGCAGATTATAAACAGCTATTACCTCATCCAGATTCCATTCCTGCTTGTCCCTGTAAAATTCTGCAGACCAGAAACAACTATTACCTCTTCCATATTTCACTCCTATGTGGCTCTTTAACATTGTTCAGATTATAAACAATTATTACCTCTTCTATTTTTCACTCCTGCTTGATTCTGTAACATCCTGCAGATTATAAACAACTATTACCTCTTCCAAATTTCACTCCTGCTTGTCTGTGTAAAATACTGCAGACCATGCACATCTATGACCTCCTCGAGATTTCACTCCGGCTTGTCTCTGTAACATCCTGTAGACCACAAACAACTACTAGCCCTTCCAGATTTCATTCCCGCTTGTCTCTGTCACATTCTGCAGACCATTAACAATTATTACCTCTTCCAGATTTCACTCCTGCCTGTCCCTGTAACATTCTGCAGATTATTAACAACTATTACCTCTTCCAGATTACATTCCTGCTTGCTCCTGTAATATTCTGCAGAGTATAAACAATTTATTACCTCTTCCAGATTGCATTCCTGTTTGTCTCAGTAACATCCTGCCGATCGTAAACAACTATTATCTCTTCCATATTACATTCCTGACTGTCTCGGTAGACCATAAATAACTACTACCTCTTCCAGCTGTCATTCCTGCTTGTCTCTCTAACATCCTACAGATCAGAAACATTTATTACCTCTAACAGATTTTATTCCTGCTTATCTGTGTAACATCCTGCTGATCATAAATAACTAATACCTCTCCCAGATTTCACTCCGGCTTGTCTTTGTACCATTCTGTGAAGATCTATGACCTCTTGATTCGAGATCGGTCAAAAGAAACAACGAATACGGTCTGTTCAAAAAGCAGTGGTCGTTAGTTTATTGAATTAAGGCACCTTGACGTAATTTTATCCAGCAACACAGAGGTTAAAGCTTCTGTATTCCATGTGAAGTCGCGCAATTACATTTGAAAATTAAACATTTTTAATATGTTTTTTTAAGAGATAGTACAGCCCTAATGACATGAAAGACCAAACACATATAATAAGGTGATATGATTTACTGCAAGTTAATCCAATGATATTTTCTGGAAAAGGGTTCTTAATGTCAAGAAAGGTCCAATCGTCTGTAATATGGAGACATAATTGACAATAGGCTGATCCAATGGCATTCCTTGGAAAAGAAATCTTATTTACGTAAATTGTCATGCAATGTATCAGTTGAAGGTTAGTTCGAATAGTCAATTAATGCGTCAGTATTCATTTTATGAAAACTCTATTGTCTTTGAATTTCAGCTTAATTCTGCAAATCAGCAGTACAGGTTCACAGGCCATTTCATAACATTCTTTTACATTGAGAAACCATTTTGTGGTAAATAAAAATCTACATATAATTGTTGTCTAAATTCAAATTTTAGATCCTCAGTAGTTCCTTGCAATGATTCTCCAATTTAGTGGAGAGCTGCCAGAATTCTTAAATTTGGGCGTGGACAAGTTGGACTGAAGGGTCTGTTTCCGTGCTGTACATCTGTGTGGCTCTATTTAGTGCTCCGCTTCCCTGCACCATTTCTCCCATTCACCAATCCTGCACTAATTCGGGAATTTCACCAACTCACCCATTGAGGTTATCCTGCCCCAGTCCTCCCACTTAGAATTTAACGGCACCTGCATGAATTCTCCAATTATTGTTGCCCTGCATCAATTCCTTCCGTTTAGTTGTTCCCTGATACACATCTTCCACGTACGGGTGACCTGCTGAATTGTTTTCATTTAGTGATGCACTGAACTGAATCTCCAATTTACCGATGCTTGCAACATTTCTTCTTTTTATTGTTTCCCTGGCCCCTATTCCCCAATTTAGACATGCTCTGCTCCATTCTTATATATGGACACACACCAGTTTTCCAATGTATTGGCACTGTGCACCAGATCTCCCATTTATTGATTCCCACCAAATCTCCCATTTTCTCATATCCCTGTACTAATTCTTCCATTTACTGATTCCCAAGCCCGATTCTACCATTTAAGGGTGCGCTACTCTAATTCTCTCATTTCCTGGTGCCATGCACCCATTCTGTAATTTAGCTCCACTGTGCACCAGGTCTTCCATTCAGTATTTCCCTGCAACAATTCTCCCGGTTCGTAGTCCATTGCCACAATTCTCAAGTCTTGGCATCAAATATTCAAATGACCGATCCTATACTTATCTTCCCTTTAGTGGTGAACTGCACCAACTCCCCCATTTCGTGGTACACTGTATTGAATCTGGACCACTAATCCTTTGCAACATTTGTCCTATTTACTGATACACTGCCCGTGTTCTCCCATTTGCTCCAATTCTCGAAGTTATCATTTACTGATACCCCGCATCAATTCTCCAATTCAGTGTTGCTTAGCACTATTTCCCTCAATTCCTGATGTCCTGAACAAGTTCTCCACTCAGTTACACCAATCCTCATACTGACAGATGCTCTCACCCAATTTAGGGGTGCCCTACTCTAAATCTCCCAAAAGGTATTGTCCTGCCCCAATTCTCCCATTTAGTGCAACACAGCATAACACACCCATTTAGTGCTCAGTTTAGTGCTCGCCCAATTTAGGGGTGCCCTAATCTCATTCCCGCATCAAGTATTGTCCTGTCCCAATTCTCCCATTTAGTCCTACACTGCACCAATTCTCCCATTTACTGCTAAACTGGAACTCTCCCATTTGGTGCTAACTGCACTAATTTGCCATTATCGGGTGCCCCGTTCCAAACTCTCTTATTTCGATAAGTCCTTGCCCAATTCTTCCATTTAGTAGTTCCTTGGAATGATTCTCCAATTTCGTGGAGTGCTGCCAGAATTCTAAAATTGAATCATAGACAAGTTGGACTGAAGAGTCCGTTTCCATGTTGTACATCTCTATGATTGTATGACTCTATTTATGGCTCCGCTGCTCTGCACCATTTCTCCCATTTACCAATCCTGCACAAATCCTGAATCTGTGCCAAATCTCCCATTGAGTGTTATCCTGCCCTATTTAAAGGCACCTGTATGAAATCTCCAATTATTCACGCCCTGCATCAATTCCTTTCATTTAATTGTTCCTTGAATCACTTCTTCCACGTACGGGTGCCCTGGGGAATTGTTTTCATTTAGTGATGCACTGAATTGAATCTCCAATTTACCGATGCTTGCAACATTTCTTCTTTTTATTGATCCCCAGGCCCCTATTCCCTAATTTAGACAAGGTCTCCTCTATGTTTCTAATATATTGACACTCACAACAGTTTTCCAATATAATTACACTGTGCACCGAATCTCCCATTTTTTGATTCCCACCAAATCTCCCATTTACTCATACTCCTGTACTAATTCTTCCATTTACTGATGCCCGAGCCCGATTCTACCATTTAAGGGTGCGCTACTCTAATTCTCCCATTTACTGTTGCCATGCACCAATTCTCTAATTTAGCTCCACTGTGCACCAGGTCTCTCATTTACTGATGGCCCAATTCAGTGTTGCTGAGCATCATATCCCCTAATTACTGACGTCCGGAACAAGTTCTTCACTCAGTGTTTCCTTACACCAGTCCTCATACTGACTGATGCCCTCGCCCAATTTAGGGGTGCCCTACTCTCAATCTCCCAAAAGGTAATTTCCTGCCCCAATTCTCCAATTCAGTGCAACACAGCATAACTCACCCATTTAGTGCTGAACTGCACTAATTCACCTATGATCTGATGCCCTCTTGCAAATGCTCACACGTCGATAAGCCCTTTCCCAAATTTTCCATTTATTTGTTTCTGGCAATGAGTCTTCAATATAGTGGAGGCTGCCAGAATTCTTAAATTTAGGCGTGGACAAGTTGGACTGAATTGTCTGTTTCCGTGCTGCACATCTCGAAGGCTGTAATTAGTGTTCCGCTTCCCTGCACCAATTCTCCCATTTACCAATCCTACACTAATTCGGGAATTTCACCAACTCACCCATTGAGGTTATCCTGCCTCAGTCCTCCCACTTAGACTTTAATGGCACCTGCATGAATTCTACAATTATTGTTGCCCTGCATCAATTCCTTCCATTTAATTGTTCCCTGAAACACTTCTTCCACATACAGGTGCTCTGCTGAATTGTTTTCCATTTCCTGATGCACTGAACTGAATCTCCAATTTACCAATGCTTGCAACATTTCTTCTTTTTATTGTTTCCCTGGCCCCTATTCCCCAATTTAGACATACTCTGTTACAATTTTCCAATGTAATGGTCTCCCATTTATTGACTCCCACCAAACCGCCCTTTTACTCATATCCTTGTACTAAATCTTCCATATACTGATGCCCGATTCTAACATTGAAGGGTGCGATACTCTAATTCTCCCATTTACTGGTGCCATGCTCCCATTCTTTAATTTAGCTCCAATGTGCACCAGTTCTTCCATTCAGTATTTCCCTGCAACGAATCTCCTATTTAGTCATCCGCTGCCAGAATTTGCGAATTTGCGATCCCTGCATCATATCTCCAAATTACTGATCCTACACATATCTTCCCTTTAGTGGTGAACAGCACCAACTCCCCCATTTCGTGGTGCACTGTATTGAATCTGGACCACTAATCCTTTCCAACATTTATCCTATTTACTGATTCACTGCCCGCATTCTCCCATTTGTTCCAATTCTCGAAGTTATCAGCACCCTGCACCAGGTCTCTCATTTACTGATACTCCACAATTCTCCAATTCAGTGTTGCTGAGCACCATTTCTCCCAATTACTGACGTCCTGAACAAGGTCTCTACTCTGTTGCCTTACACCAATCCTCATACTGACTGATGCCCTCACCCAATTTAGTGATGCCCTACTCTATATCTCCCAAAAGGTATTGTTCTGCCCCAATTCTCCGATTTAGTGCAACACAGCATAACTCAATCATTTTGTGCTGAACTGCACTAATTCACCCATTTTCTGATGCCCTGTTGCAAATTCTCACATTTCAATAATCCCTTGCGCAATTTTTCCATTTAGTAATTTCTTGCAATGATTCTCAAATATAGTGGAGAGCTGTCAGAATTCTTAAATTTAGGCGTGGACAATTTGACTGAAGGGTCTGTTGCCGTGCGTACATCTCTAAGGCTGTAATTAGTGCTCTGCTTCGCTGCACCAATTCTCCCATTTACCAATCCTGCACTAATTCGGGAATTTCACCAACTCACCCATTGAGGTTATCCTGCCCCAGTCCTGCCACTTAGAATTTAACGGCACCTGCATGAACTCCCCAATTATTGTTGCCCTGCATCAATTCCTTTCATTAATTGTTCCCTGTTAAACATCTTCAAAGTACAGGTACCCTGTTATTTTTTCATTTCGTGATGCACTGAACTGAATCTCCAATTTACCAATGCTTGCAACATTTCTTTTTATTGTTTCCCTGGCCCCTATTCCCCAATTTAGACATGCTCTGCTCCAATTTTCCAATATCTTTTCCCACTAATTTTCTGATGTAACGGCACTGTGCACCAGATCTCCCATTTATTGTTTCCACCAAATCTCCCATTTACTCATATCCCTGTACTAATTCTTCCATTTACTGATGCCTTAGCCCGATTCTACCATTTAAGTGTGCCCTGCTCTAATTCTCCAATTTACTGGTGCCATGCACCCATCCTGTAATTTAGCTCCACTCTGCACCAGGTCTTCCATTCAGTATTTCCTGCAACAATTCTCCCATTTAGTAGTCTGTTGCCAGAATGCTCTAATCTTGCGATCCCTGCAACGTATCTCCAAATTACCGATCCAACACATATCTTCCGATTCATGGTAAACTGCACCAACTCCCCCATTTTCTGGTACACTGTATTGAATCTGGATCACTAATCCTTTGCAACATTTGTCCTATTTACTGATTCACTGCCCGTGTTCTCCCATTTGCTCCAATTCGCGAAGTTATCAGCATTTACTGCGGAGCCATAAATAGAGTCATACAATCATAGAGATGTACAACATGGAAACAGACACTTCAGTCCAACTGGTCTATGATTGTATGACTCTATTTATGGCTCCGCTGCTCTGCACCATTTCTCCCATTTACCAATCCTGCACAAATCCTGAAACTGCACCATTGAGTATTATCCTGCCCTATTTAAAGGCAGCTGCATGAATTCTCCAATTATTAATGTTCTCCATCAATGCTGTCTTACACCAATCCCCATACTGACTGATGTCCTCGCACAATTTAGGGGTGCCCTACTCTAAATCTCCCAAAAGGTAATGTCCTGCCCCAATTCTCCCATTTAGTGCAACACAGCATAACCCACCCATTTAGTGCTGAACTGCACTAATTCACACATTATCTCGATGTCCTGTTGCAAATTCTCACATTTCGATAAGCCCTTTCCCAATGGTTTCCATTTAGTAGTTCCTTGCAATGATTCTCTAATTTAGTGGAGAGCTGCCAGCATTCTTAAACTTAGGCGTGGACAAGTTGGACTGAAGGGTCTGTTTCCGTGCTGTACATCTCTAAGGGTGTAATTAGTGCTCCGCTTCCCTGCACCAATTCTCCCATTTACCAATCCTGCACTAAATCGGGAATTTCACCAACTCACCCATTGAGGTTATCCTGCCCCAGTCCTCCCACTTAGAATTTAACGGCACCTGCATGAACTCTCCAGTTATTGTTGCCCTGCATCAATTCCTTCCATTTAGTTGTTCCCTGATGCACACCTTCAACATACGGATGCCCTGCTGATTATATTTGTTCATTTAGTGAAGCACTGAATAGAATTTCAAATTTACCAATGATTGCAACATTTCTTTTTATTAATTTCGTCGCCCCTATTCCCCAATTTAGACATGCTCTGCTCCAATTTTCTAATATATTGACACTCACACCAGCTTTCCAATGTAATGGCACTGTGCACCAGATCTCCCATTTATTGTTTCCACCAAATCTCCCATTTATTCTTGTCCCTGTACTAATTCTTCCATTTACTGATGCCCGAGCACGATTCTATCATTTAAGGGTGCGCTACTCTCATTCTCCCATTTCCTGTTGCCATGCACCAATTCTCTAATTTAGCTCCACTGTGCACCGGGTCTCTCATTTACTGATGGCCCGCCACAATTCTCCAATTCAGTGTTGTTGAGCACCATTTCCCCCAAATACTAACGTCCTGAACAAGTTCTCCATTCAGTATTGCCTTCCACCAATCCTCATACTGACTGATGCCCTCGCCTACTTTACGGATGCCCTACTCTCATTCCCGCATCAAGTACTGTCCTGTCCTAATTCACCAATTTAGTGCTACACTGCCCCAATTCTCCCATTTACTGCTCAACTGAAACCCTCCCATTTGGTGCTAACTGCACCAATTTGCCATTACTGAGTGCCCCGTTCCAAATTCTCTTATTTCGATAAGCCCTTGCCCAATTCTTCCATTTAGTAGTTCCTTGGAATGATTCTCCAATTTCGTGGAGTGCTGCCAGAATTCTAAACTTGAGTCATAGACAAGTTGGACTGAAGTGTCTGTTTCCATGTTGTACATCTCTATGATTGTATGACTCTATTTATGGCTCCGCTGCTCTGCACCATTTCTCCCATTTACCAATCCTGCACAAATCCTGAAACTGCACCAACTCTCCCATTGAGTATTATCCTGCACAATTTAAAGGTACCTGCATGAATTCTCCAATTATTGTTGTCCTGTATCAATTCCTTCCATTTTATTGTTCCCTGAAACACTTCTTCCACGTACGGGTGCCCTGCTGAACTGTTTTAATTTAGTGATGCACTGAACTGAATCTCCAATTTACCGATGCTTGCAACACTTTTTATTGATTCCCTAACCCTATTCCCGAATTTAGACATGCTGTGCTCCACTTTTCCAATATATTTGCATTCCCACCAATTTTCTAATGTAATGGCACTGTGCAACTGATCTCCCATTTACTCACATCCCTGTACTAATTCTTCCATTGACTGATACCCTGTTACATTTCTCACATTTCGATAAGCCCTTGCCCAATTCTCTCATTAAGTAGTCCCTTGCAATGATTGTCCAATTTCGTGGAGAGCTGCCAAAATTCTTAAATTGAGGCATGGACAAGTTGGACCGAAGGATCTGTTTCTGTGTTGTAAATCTCGACGATTGTGTGACTCTATTTATGGCTATCTCTCCCATTTACCAATCCGACACAAATCCTGGAACTGCACCAGTTCTCCCATAGAATGTTATCCTGCCCCCGTTCTCCCACTTCGAATTTAATGGCACCTGAATGAATTCTCCATTTATTGTCGCCTTGCATTTTTTTTCATTTGATGGTGCACTGAACTGAATCTCCGATTAACTGATGCGTGCAACACCTCTTTTTATTGACTCCCCGCCCCTATTTCCAAATTTAGACATGCTCTGCTCCAATTCTCTCAGATATTGACACTCACACCAGGTTTCCAATGTAATGGCACTGTGCACCAAATCTCCCATTTATTGATTCCCGCCAACTCTACCATTTACTTATTCTTCCATTAATGATGCCCTCGTCAAATTCTACCATTTAGCAGGAGCCTCAGCTTTGGAAAGTGTGACTAGACCACGAAACCAGAAGGGACAGAAAGCCGATTAAGTGAGAGAAACTAAAAGCAATGTAGTTGTCAGAGGGAGATCACAGGAAGTGACACCTTTTCCTACAGCAAAGAACCCAAGACCAGGAGGCAGTGTTTCTTCCCCATGCTGGGTTTCAGGAAATATGGTCAGAGCTGAAGCTGAGTTCGCAATGGGACGGGCAGGGTACCATGTTACTGACCATGTAGGTGTGAACAACATACAAGGGTCTGCCTCATCACTCTCAGGAACTCGCTGTTTAACTAAGAAGCTGACCCACAGATTAATATCTGTGTGCAGTGTTAATTAGCACAGGGCCAATCAGATCAGGGAGCTCCCTTGATGCCTTGCAGACTGTTGTGGGAGAAATGGGTTCTGGTTCCCTTCTCACAGATGCTGCCTGACCTGCTGAGGTTAGATTTCAGATCCTAGGAACAGCAGGGTTTTCCTTTTATGCATTTTCTTTTTCCTTACTCAATGGGTCATTTGTGATGCTTAAGATCCCACATGTTTTCTATTTCCCCCTTCAGCAGATCTTGTCGCAGTAAAAGACCTGTGCACATGAACACCAAGACAACTCTATCCATGTTCACATTTCAAACGAGTTTGTCTCTCTTTAGCCTTTTATGCCAAACTCCATCACAGCGGGCTTCAGTCTGTTCATTTCCCTCCACAACCTTCTGCTATTTCCTGGTGACATTATTATTCGCCTGTTTGTGCAAACAATCCTGTTGGTCGTTATCATCCACAGAATCTTCTCCAAATCCAAGTCAGATGTCAAAGAAAATATTGATTGTCTTTTCTGTCTCGTTAATAAATAATTATCTGTATCATTCGTATATAGAGAACAACATGATTAAAATATTCATCCTTGCAGTAAAAAAGCAAATTGGATTTTAATTCTGCTGTTTGCAAGTTGCAGTAATTTATGATCACTCAACACTTTTCCGTCCGAGCACATTAATTCTCCATGGTGAGAGCTTGAGCCATTTATTACAATAACTTCAGTTTTTATCCAGCCTCGAATGCAATAATTTGTGAACCAGATTGGAGGGCCTTACCTTCATTAACCTTTTATTTTATTCCATCTCGGATGTTGAATTTTAACTCCACACTGACTCTCCTTATACAGAGCCACCCTCTCCAGTTGGGTTTGTGTTGCTCTGCTCCAGGTATATTCCAAGTGTAAACAGCACCGGTGGCAAACTGACCCGCCTGTTGTCATCAGGAATAGATTCTTGTTGTACTTTTGAGACTGGTGTCATATTGTCAAACTTCTATGTTGGGGCAGGAGAATTACCCTTTGGGTAGAGAACTGGCTCGAAGGTAGAAGACAGAGGGTGGTGGGGGAGGGTTGCTTTTCAGACTGGAGGCCTGTGACCAGCGGTGTGCCACAAGGATCGGTGCTGGGTCCTGTTGTTTTGTCATTTATATAAATGATTTGGATGTGACCATAGGATGAATGGTTAGTAAGTTTGCAGATGGCAGTAAAATTGGAGGTGTGGAGGACAGTGAAGATGGTTACCTCAGAGGACAACGGGATCTTGATCAGATGGGCCAATGGGCTGAGGAGTGGCAGATGGAGATTAATTTAGATAAGTCTGAGGTGCTGCATTTTGGAAAGACAAAAGAGAGCAGGACTGATACACTGAATGGACAAGATACTGGGGTGTTGCTGAACAAGTAGACCTGGAGTGCAGCTTCATAGATCATTGAAGGTGGACTAACATTTCGATAGGAGAGTGAAGAAGGCATTTGGCATTTTTGTCTTTATTGCTCAGTTAATTGTTTAAAATGGTTGGGAGGTCATGTTGTGGTATTGGTTCGGCCACTTTTGGTATATAATGTGCAATTCTGGACTCCCTCCTATTAGAAGGGTGTTGGGAAACTTGAAACTGGTTAGAAAAAAATTGCAAGGATGTTGCCAAGGTTGGAGAGTTTGTGCTAGAGTTTTAGACTGTATAGGTTGAGGGTATTATCCCTGGAGCGTCAGTGGCTGAGGGGTAACCTCATAGAGGTTCACAAAACCATGAAGGGCCTCATTAGGGTAAAAAGGCAAGGTGATTTCCCTGTGGTGGGGGAGTCCAGAAGCAGGTGGCATCTGTTAAAGTTGAGAGGGGAAACATAAAAGGGACCTAAGGGGAACATTTTCACGCAGAGGGCACTGTGTGCATGAGCTGCCAGAGGAAGTAGTGAAGGCTGGTACAATTACAACATTTAAAAGGTATCTGGGTGGGTGGAGGAATTAAAAAGGGTTCAGAGGAACATGGGCCAAATTCTGACAAATAGGATGAGATTTACACCGGATATCAGTTCAGCATGGATGTGTTGGACTGAATGATTTGTTGTGGTTCTGTTTGCCGAGCTGGGAATTTGTGTTGCAGACATTTTGTCCCCTGTCTAGGTGACATCCTCAGTGCTTGGGAGCCTCCTGTGAAGCGCTTCTGTGATGTTCCCTCCAGCATTTATAGTGGTTTGTCTCTGCCGCTTCCGGTTGTCAGTTCCAGCTGTCCGCTGCAGTGGCCGGTATATTGGGTACAGGTCGATGTGTTTGTTGATAGAATCTGTGGATGAATGCCATGCCTCTAGGAATTCCCTGCCTGTTCTCTGTTTGGCTTGTCCTATAATAGTAGTGTTGTCCCAGTCAAACTCATGTTGCTTGTCATCTGCGTGTGTGGCTTCTAAGGAGAGCTGGTCGTGTTGTTTCGTGGCTAGTTGGTGTTCATGGATATGGATCGTTAGCTGTCTTCCTGTTTGTCCTATGTAGTGTTTTGTGCAGTCCTTGCATGGGATTTTGTACACTACATTGGTTTTGCTCATGCTGGGCATTGGGTCCTTTGTCCTGGTGAGTTGTTGTCTGAGAGTGGCTGTTGGTTTGTGTGCTGTTATGAGTCCCAGTGGTCGCAGTAGTCTGGCTGTCAGTTCAGAAATGTTCTTGATGTATGTCAGTGTGGCTAGTCCTTTGGGTTGTGGCATGTCCTCATTCCGTTGTCTTTCCCTTAGGCATCTGTTGATGAAATTGCGGGAGTACCCGTTTTTGGCGAAGACATTGTAGAGGTGTTCCTTCTTCCTCTTGTTGCAGTTCTGGTGTGCTGCAGTGTGTTGTGGCCCTTTTGAACAGTGTCTTATGGAGTTCAGGACTTGGTCTGTGTATGTGGCTTTCCTGTATACCTTTGTAGTGAATTCTCGGTTCGGTGTTCTCTGTACCATCACGTCTAGAAATGGGAGTTGGCTATCCTTTTCTTCCTCTCCAGTGAATCGGATTCCTGTGAGTGTGGAGTTGATGATCCGGTATGTGTTTTCTATTTCTGTGTTTTTAATGATTACAAAGGTATCATCCACATATCAGACCCAGAGTTTGGGTTGAATTTGTGGTAAGACTGTTTGTTCTAATCTTTGCATTACAGCTTCTGCTATGAGTCCAGAGATGGGTGAGCCCAAGCACTGAGGATGCCACCGAGACAGGGGACGAAACGTCTGCAACACAAATTCCCAGCTCGGCGAACAGAACCACAACTATGAGCACCCGAGCTACAAATCTTCACAAACTTTGAATGATTTGTTTCTGAGCATATATTGCTCTGAGTGGGTTGAGCTCCGGATTGTAGATTTAAGAAGCAGAAAATAAAGTATGGTACAGAGTTAGACCGAGAAATCCTGCTGATCTCATCAGCTTTATCCTGTTTTCCTGATCCTCCTCCTTCAATCAATGCATTTTTCCGATCCTCATTCAGAATTCCTGGAGCTCTGTAACTGCCCTGGAACAATGTGTGGAAAGTCCTATTGCAGTCCACACGAGGTACCTGTCCCACTGCCCTGCTCCCACGGCCTGCAATGCTGCAGACTGAGCAGCCAACCCGAAGCACAATGATGAGCTCCTTCCGGCCCACGGCCCTCCTTCTCACTGAATGAAGACAATCACCAGAAGCAGAATCCAGCTCTTGTTGGAGCCTTGAATACCTGACTCTGTCTCACTGAGTGAAGGTTGGACTCAGAAACAGAAATGAAATCAACTTCCTATCTGCATTGTGTCACTCTTTAAGATCTCTGTGTGTCTGAGTTCAGGTCATTTGATTGGAGACTGTGGATAGTGGGTCCCCAGTGAAATGGAAAGAATGGGGGAGGAGCTCACTGAGGGACATCTCTCAAAGTGAGAATCAGAAAGATGCTATTCCACATTGGAAGGGTTTAAGGGGAATTGGACGCTCAGAAAAATGTTATACGGATGTTTTTAAAACTTAGGAACTCTGACTGTTTTGTGGCTGGAGTTTATTTTATCCTTGTATAGATTTGACACATTAATCCTCCCTCCCCACCACTACAGAAGCTGTTGGAACTGTTCAGTGTTTCCAGCGGCTTCTGTAATTATTTCAGGTTCCTGACGGGAGCAGTATCTCACTTTCCGAACAAAACAAACCCATCCTTGTGCTGCAACCAATATTTCAATAAGAAATGAGAAGCAGCAGAGGGGAAAGCTTCCGAGATGCCGAGCAATGCTGCCCGGTTCCACACTGCAATTCACAGGAACCATCGCCAGGAAAAGCAAGGAGCAATCTGACAGATCCAGTTTACCACAGAATGAAAGATTTATTTCCTCGATTTATCCCAGTGCCTTCCCTTTAAAAGGCTGTTTACAAACCACAACCCTGCGATGGCTGGGAATCGGACCTGGGTTAACTGCTTGGAAGGCAGCTATGCTCCCCACTATCCCACCGTCACCCTGCTAGCAGCTCCCTCCCCATTCCCAAACACACTTAACAAGGCCGTGACCATCACCAACTGGATTGGGGCTGAAATCCAAACATACTCATCCTCTGTATCTCACACAGTGATGGAGCTGTCCTGATTGAGTTTGATGTGAACAGGATGGGGGAAGTGGGAGATTTAATCAGTACCTAACGCCATGCTGAACATGGCCTGGGAATTTGAAATGCTGCAGTGTAGAGGGAGATTTACTCTGTATCTGACCCCATTCACTACCTGCCCTGGGGATTTAAATCGGGACAGTTTAATGGGAGCTTTACGTTGCATGGAACCCTGTGCTCCCTCTGCCCTGGGAGTGTTTGCTGGGAACACTGTCTAACCTCTGTGATATGGATCCTATGAAGATTGATGGGAGACAGTGTAAATGGAATTGTCAGGGTCCAATTCCTTCACGTGGATGAGAGAAGGTCTCCAATTGGAATTGTGAGAAAAATTGGTGCCCGTGGGACTGAAGGGTCAGTAACAGAATGAAGACACCATTGGCTCAGAGAGAGGAGACAGGATAGAGGGTAATGAGGGTTTCAGACTGGAGGGAGCTACAGGCACATACAAGTTGGGAACTTGTATGTGACCCTCTCAAAAGATTTGTCATAGAGTCAGAGTAATGTGGGTTATCGAGAGGGCAGGATGAGAAAATTTGGCAGTGAGAGAAAGAGAGTGAGAGAAAGGTTTAAAAAATTGAGAGAGCTGGGGAAACAGAAGGGGAGAGAGGGAGAGGCATTTTGAGATTGTGAAATCGCTGTAATGTTTGATTCTGGGGTGACAGGAAATAATTAAACTGAAGCAGCATCACAGAGGGGAGAAATGATCAGAGTAATTAGCTGCTGCTGCATTGTTGCATGTGGGATCTTGCTGTGCACCAACGGCCCCAATACTACCATTGCAGGCAGTGAGTGTTTAAATCAGCTAACCTGTCATTTCAAAGTTTTTCCAAGGGTTTAGCATAAAAATGCAGCTCATTGCCCGATATATTTGTGTTTGGATGTTGCTGAGAGATTGTGTCACTGAGAGAGGAAAACTTGGCATCTTGCTGTGCAATCATTCTGTAATGATTTTCCTCCTTTCAACTAATGCTGTCTCTTTCCTCCCACGGGCCACTTGAAGATTCAAAGAGAGAAACTTTAGGATCAGGAGACCTTGGAACAACAGCTTTCTCCAGTGAGGACACGGTCTGAGGCCTGAGGCCTGGTCGATAGGCTGCACTGTGTGGGCGGGATTCTGTGTTTATTTACCTCAAAGATTAATCTCCTTTTGTGGACCCTTGGTTTTAGGGACCTCTGGTTAACTGGCTCCTGTCAGATTGTGGGCCTGTTGGTTTTAAAACAGGTTTGAAGAGTGGGGTTAAAATAACCAGGGCCTGGGATTTGACAAAATTACATCAATCCCCAGTGAGTATCTGACAGACAGGATTCCTCCAAAGAGGGAATTAAAATCTTAATTGAGAAACTCTATCCAAAGACTTGTTCTAATATCAGAGTAATACTCCTTGTGGGATCTTGCTGTGTCTCAAACCACCTGCAGAGTGGTCTACATTGCAGCAAGGGTGACCAAATGTGATAATCACATAAATAAGGCCCAGGTTGGCCCAATCCCTGAGTATCTGGGAGGGGATCTCTCTCTCTCTCTCTCTGTCCCCGCTCTCACACCCTCTCCAGCTTCTTTTGTTGATTTTTCAAACAAATAAAACACTCCCACACACAGCAATGTGACTCATGGGTATTTGAAGTGGGGGAGAAGGAAATATTTTGCAGCACAAGGTGATTTTTGAGACAAAGGGGTAAAAAAATACAAGATGCAGACAGACAGAGAGAGTGTGTGTGTGGGAAGGAGGGAGGGATAGAGGGATAAGATGTGTCTTTGTAGCTGGGGCTGGGAAAGGGAGACAGGGTCTGGGGGAGGGGGGAGAGAATGGAGCTCTCCAATATCCCATCACCACCCAGCTCCAATCACTTCCTTCTAGAAAGTACCATCCACAAAATTAAATCCTGGGATGGAGGGGGTGAATTTAAAAAAAAACAGGAGTCTCAAATACAGCCACAGTCTCTTGTTGGACAGAAAGTGGGATTGGAGCACATTCTGGAGCAGGAAGGGAGTACCCTGTGGGATCTCCCTGTGCGTCAATGGCCCACAGCATTGCTGGCACAGAGACTGCTGGGAAACTGTTTATCATGGAAATATTGTCAAATATAAATTTTGCTGTCTTTTAAAAGGTAAGATAAAGATGACCATGTACAAGGTTAAATCAGAAAGGGAAAAAGATTAGAGATGGAGAAGGGGAGGGTGGAGAGAGAGAGAGAGAGAGAGAGAGAGAGAGAGAGCAAGCGAGTGCGTAGAGAAGAAAGAATTTGTCAAACAGCAGGATCTTTGTCATCCTGAAGCCAGAATTGAACCCTTAACCAGCATCAGTGAAACACACAATCTGTCTGTGGTCCCACTGCTACTTGTGGGATCTTGCTGTGTCTGAAGGGACTGAAGTGTCAGTAACAGACTGAATACACCATTGGCTCAGAGACAGGAGACAGGATAGAGGGTAATGAGGGTTTCAGATTGGAGGGAGCTACAGGCACATACAAGTTGGGAACTGTTTTCAGTGAAAGGCAATTGATCCCAGGTCACTGCAGAGTGTAATAATCTGATGCCTTTCCCTCACTATCCTCCTCCAAATTCCCTGGTAAGATCTGCTCCAACACCATGTTCCACTGTTGATTGTGTTAGATATTTTGATATGTTGGGGCTGGGTGGGGGTGATTTTAAACCTGGGATTTTAAGCTTGCCTTCAAAATGCTCTCGCTCCCCCTTTCAACTAATCTTTTATCTCTTTTATCCCAAGGAACTTTTGTTTGGAAAGCTGCAACGTGAAGATCCAAAATGTTCGAAGCCAGGAGAGAAAAACTTCCAGACGGGGAACATGGGCCTGAGGCCTGGTCAACAGGCTGCACACTGTGGGGGCCCATGTGAATTGTGTGTTTATTTACCCTCCAATCCAATCCGCAGGAACTGATCCTGAATCTTTCGAACATTGGAAAATGATCACCAATGCATCCATGGTTTCTAGAGCCACCACCTTCAGTACCCTGGCATGCAGACCATCAGGTCCTGGGGACTTACCAGCCTTCAGACCTAACAGTCTCTCCAATACCAATTCCTGGCAAATATAAATTCCCTTCAGTTCAGGTCCTTCAGCCACTATTACATCTGGGAGATTGCTTGTGTCTTCACCAGTGAAGACAGATCTAAAATACCAATTCAACTCTTCTGCCATTTCTATGTTAACCATAATAAATTCACCCGTTTCTGTCTTCAAGGGCCCAATTTTAGTCTTAACCATGTTTTTTTCTTTTCACATACCTAAAAAAGCCTTTCCTATCCTCCTTTATATTTTTGGCCAGTTTACCTTCGTACCTTATTTTTAATTTGCATATTTCCTTTTTAGTTATCCTCTGTTGTTCTTTAAAAGCTCCAATTTCCCACTCATCTTTGCTATGTTATACTTTTTCCCTTTTGTCTTTATATGGTCCTTAACTTCCCTCGTCAGCCACGGCCACCCCTGCCTCCCCTTAGGATCTTTCTTCCTTTTTGGAATGAACTGATCTGCATCTTTTGCATTATACCCAGAAATACCTGCTGTTCCACTGCCATCCCTGTTAGGGTATTGCACCATTGAACTTTGGCCTGCTCCTCCCTCACAACTCCATAGGTCCTCTTATTCAACTGAAATATTGTCACTTCCGATTCTATCCTCTCCCTTTCAAACTGCAGATTAAAGCTTATTGTATTTTGGTCACTACCACCTAATGGCTCCTTTACTTTGAGGTCCCTGATCAAATCCGGTTCGTTGCACAACACCAGATCCAGAATTGCCTTCTCCCTGGTAGGCTCCAGTACAAGCTGTTCTAAGAATCCATCTCGGAGGCACTGCATAAACTCCCTTTGTTGGGGTCCAGTACCATCCTGATTCTCCCAGTCTACCTGCATGTTGAAATCCCCCATAACAACTGCAGTAATATCTTTGTGACAGGCCAATTTCAGCTCCTTATTCAACTTACACACTACATTGAGGCTACTGTTTGGGGGCCTGTAGATAACTCCCAACAGGGTATTTTTACCCTTAGAATTTCTCAGCTCTATCCATACTGACTCTACATCCCCTGATTCTAGGTCCCCCTGCACAAGGGACTGAATATCATTCCTTACCAACAGGGCCACCCTATCGCCTCTGCCAGTCAGTCTGTCCTTACGATAGAGATGTACAGCACAGAAACAGACCCTTCAGTCCAACACATCTACACAGACCAGATATCCCAACCCAATCTAGTCCCACCTGCCAGCACCTGGACCATATCTCTCCAAACCTTTCGTATTCATCTACCCATCCAGATGCCTTTAAAATGTTGCAATTGTACCAGCCTCTACCACTTCCTCTGTCAGCTCATTCCATACACGTACCACTCTGTGCGTGAAAAAGTTGCCCCTTAGATCTCTTTTATATCTTTCTCCTCTCACCCTAAACCTATGCCCTCTCATTCTGGACTCCCCCACCGTAGGGAAAAGACTTTGTCTATTTATCCTTTCCATGCCCCTCATAATTTTGTAAACCTCTATAAGGTCACCCCTTAATCTCCGACGCTTCAAGCAAAAAAGCCCCAGCCTGTTTAGCCTCTCCCTATAGCTCAAATCCTCCAACCCTGGCAACATCCTTGTAAATCTTTTCTGAACCCTTTCAAGTTTCACAACATCTTTCCGATAGGAAGGAGACCAGAATTGCACGCAATATTCCAACAGTGGCCTAACCAATGTCTTGTACAGCCGTAACATGACCTCCCAACTCCTGTACTCAATACTCTGACCAATAAAGGAAAGCATATCAAACGCCTTCTTCACTAGCCTAGCTACCTGCGACTCCACTTTCAAGGAGCTATGAACCTGCACTCCAAGGTCTCTTTGTTCAGCAACACTCCCTGAGACCTTACCATTAAGTGTATAAGTCCTGCTAAGATTTGCTTTCCCAAAATGCATTTATCTAAATAAAACTCCATCTACCACTTCTCAGCCCATTGGACCATCTGGTCCAGATCCTGTTGTAATCGGAGGTAACCCTCTTCGCTGTCCACTACACCGCCAATTTTGGTGTCATCTGCAAACTCACGAACTGTGCCTCACATCCAAATCAAATCAGGAAGTGCTAGAGGAAGTCAGTAGGTCTGGCAGGAGACGTGGACAGAGAAACAGAGTGAACCATTCCAGTCCTGTGTGCATCTCCTTCAGAACCCATTGCCCGGGTGGTACAGTGTCCTGGATGATAGCTTTATAACAGCTTCACCCCCAGGTGGTCTTTGAAACAAACAGCAGTCGACTTGAATCCCTGGAGTTTTCTGCAGGTGACATTTTTAACCAACCTGTTCAGACGTGTCATGTCCCACTTGTGAAGCAGGTGGGCTTTGAGAAGCCAGGCCTTGTTAGTTCGAGGGGAGTTCCTCAGGGTGGAGTCTCAGGGTCAACCATCTTCAGCTGCTTTGTCAATCACTTTCCCTTCAGAAGTGGGATGTTGGTTGATAATTGGACAATATTCAGCATCATTATCAACTGCTCCGATACTGATGTAGCTCATATCCATATGTTCAGGTTGTAAGTTTGCTCGCTGAGCTGGTAGGTTTGTTTTCATTGAGAACAATCTTACAACCTGAACCTCAACGTAGCTAAAACACCACATATCCATATGTAGCAAGACCTGGCCAGCATCTAAAATCTGTACAAATGGTAAGTAACAGCCGTATCACATCTGTGCCTGGCAAAGACCATCTTCAACAAGAGAAAATCGGAGTATCCCTTGTTGACATTCCACAGCAATATCATTGTTGAATCCTCCATGAGCAGCATTCCGGGAGTGTAATATTGACCAGAAACTGAACAGGACTAACCATGCAATTGATACAAGATCAGGGCAGAGGAAAGAAAATCTTACAGTGCTCAACTCCCCTCCTGCCTGCCCACCTTACACGATGTAAGTCAGGTCTGTTACAGAACCCTCTCCACGTGCCTGGTTGAATGCTGCTTCAACAACACAAGAAGCTCATCAACATGTGGGACAAAACAGCTCTCTTGATTGCCAACGACCTTCCCCATTCCCTTTCTTCCCCATTGATGTACAGCAGCAGCAAAGGGGATCATCTCTTGTGTAACATCCTTCTGGATAGGGGGCTGTGCTGTCCACCAGTTGGCGAGGTACATCCCACAACAGGATTGCACCTCAGGACACACAATGTCTCAGAGATGTTGGGGACAACAACCTGATTTATTCAGGAAGGTTTCTTTTTGCTTTTGATGGGGCTTTTTGCACCTTTTGATATGTTTGGGAGGAGGTATAGACGAGAGGAACAATTTCTTTCTGAAATTGGATTTGTTTGTTCAGAGATTCTACCCTCTATGGACCGCAATAATATTTGAAAATCATTTCACAGAGAAATCGATTGAAAGAATTGAAGATGAGTGATTCAAAACATACATGATATAAAGATCCAACTGAGTCACAAAATTCATTTGGACATAAGGGGAACATGTTTATCTGGTATGTCTGTAGCGGTAAAGACACACACACACACACACATACAAGAGTGTGAATGTTCCACTGAACTGACTGAAGAAATTATTTAACATTATCGAGTTAACATTCTTTAAAAATCCACAGACAGAGAAGCCATAAATATGTTGTGTTTATGGGAAAGGATTCAACAGATTATCCAACTTGGAGATATGTGAGGAGATCAGCACCATGGAAATGTCTGGATTGTGAGAAGGATTGCGAATCCCCAAACCAGCTGGAGACTCATCGACACAGACATTCTGGGGAGAGACTGTCCCCCTGCTCTATGTGTGGGAAGGGATTTACTCTGTCATCCAGCTTCATGTAACACCAGTGGGGTCACACTGACAAGAGACCTTTCCCCTGACTGTGGGGGAAAAAACTTTAAGATGTGTAAAGGTATTAAATTCAATGGTCATAATTTAACATCAGAGATGGAAATGTGTTGCTGGAAAAGCGCAGCAGGTCAGGCAGCATCTAGGGAACAGGAGAATCGACGTTTCGGGCATTAGCCCTTCTTCCTGAAGAAGGGCTAATGCCCGAAACGTCGATTCTCCTGTTCCCTAGATGCTGCCTGACCTGCTGCGCTTTTCCAGCAACACATTTCCATCTCTGATGTCCAGCATCTGCAGACCTCACTTTCTCCTCATAATTTAACATCAACCTGTTGCCATGGGGGAGAAGGTATTCAGCTGTTCCATGTGTGGGAAGGTATTCACTTGGGGATCCAGCCGAATGTCAGACAAACGTCTTCATCATCGGGAGAGAAGCGTTGTCTGCTCTGTTTGGGAAGGAATAAACTTCCCAGTTCAGCCAAATGTCAACCGTTGAATTGACACTGAAGAGAGACCAATCATCTGCTCTATGTGTGAGAAGGGATTTATTAAATCAGCAAAGTTCAAATACACGAGCGTGGCCATACTAGAGAGAGAGAGAGAGTGTACTCCTGCACTGAGTGTAGGAAGGGATTCACTTAGTCATCTGTACTCAGTGAGCACCAGCACATTCACACCTTTTCCCTGCTCCTTGTGTGGGAAGGGGTTCACTCGGTTCTCCAACCTCAGCAGCTATGGCTTTGTTCACATCAATGAGAGAACATGTAAATGCTCTGACTGTGAGAAGAGCTTTATGAGTAGCAATGATTTGATGAAACACCAACAAACACATTGTGGGGAGAGGCCGTTCACCTGCACTGTGTGTAGCAAGGGATTCAGTTATTCATCCCCACATGTGACGCTCTAGTTAAGGGGAATCAGTTTAGCTGAGTTGGCTGTATTGTTAGTTTACCGAGCAGTGCGATGCGAACAGCGTGGGTTCAATTCCCATTACCAGTTTGAGGTTTCTATGAAGGACTCTTCACTTGCCTGAGGTCTGGGCCGTTTGGTCAAATCACCATGAGTCGCTTCTCTCTGTAATGAAGAGAGCAGCCCCTGTGGTCTGGGAAGACTATGGTGACACACACACTCCAGTGGGGTAACGTGATCGTATTCTGCTGTTATTGCATCCAGAACTGGACTGTGTTTATTCGGTCAGCAATAGTTTACTTCATTGGATGTGAATTATCTCTTTAATTGAACTGGTGTTTAATTGTTCAGGTATTAATCACATCAAAAACACAGATTTACCCACTGATTTCTCTCCGGTGAGATGAGACTGATAGATTACCATTTCCTGCCCTGTTCTTGGGACTTATATTCATTGCTAAGGCTTGATTTGTATTTCTAAATGTATTTTCACAATTCAGGATTTCTGAATGTGCTTCATAGTAACTGAAGTCCTTGTGAGGTGTAGTCACTGTTGTGGGAGATATAGCAGCTGTATATCTCTAAGGCTCTATTTAGGGTCCGCTTCCCTGCACCAACTCTTCCATTTACCAATCCCGCACAAATCCGGGAACTGCACCAACTCTCTCATTTAGTGTTATCATGCCCCATGTCTCCCAGTTAGAATTTAATGGCACCTGCATAAATTCTCCAGTTATTGTTGCCCTGCATCAATTCCTTCCATTTAGTTGTTCCCTGACAAACATCTTCAACGTACGGATGCCCTGCAGATTTGTTTTTCATTCAGTGATGCAGTGACCTGAATCCCCAATTTACCAATACTTGCGACATTTCTTCTTTTTATTGATTCCCTGTCCCCCTATTCACCAATTTAGACATGCTCTGCTCCAATTTTCCAATATATTGGCACTCCCACCAATTTTCTAATGTAACGGCACTGTGCCGGAAGTATCCCATTTATTGTTTCCACCAAATCTCCTAGTTAATCATATCCCTGTACTAATTCTTCCATTTACTGATGCCCGAGCCCGATTCTACCATTTAAGGGTGCGCTACTCTAATTCTCCCATTTACTGTTGCCATGCACCCATTCTCTAATTTAGCTCCACTGTGCACCAGGTCTCATTTACTGATGGCCCGCACCAATTCCCCAATTCAGCGTTGCTGAGCACCATATCCCCCAATTACTGATATCCTGAACAAGTTCTCCATTCAGTTTTGCCTTACACCAATCCGCATACTGACTGATGCCCTCGCCCAATTTAGGGGTGCCCTACTCTCATTCCCGCATCATAAATTGTCCTGTCCCAATTCTCCCATTTAGTGCTACACTGCACCAATTCTCCCATTTACTGCGAAACTGAAACTCTCCCATTTGGTGCTAACTGCACCAATTTGCCATTTTCGGATGCCCAGTTCCAAATTCTCTTATTTCGATAAGCCTTTGTCCATTTCTCCCATTTAGTGATTCCTTGGAATGATTCTCCAATTTCGTGGAGCGCTGCCAGAATTCTAAAATTGAGTCATAGACAAGTTGGACTGAAGTGTCCGTTTCCATGTTGTACATCTCTATGATTGTATGACTCTATTTATGGCTCAGCTGCTCTGCACCATTTCTCCCATTTACCAATCCTGCACAAATCCTGAAACTGCACCAACTCTCCCATTGAGTATTATCCTGCCCTATTTAAAGGCACCGGCATGAATTCTCCAATTACTGATGCCCTGCATCAATTTCTTCCATTTAATTGTTCCCTGAAACACTTCTTCCACGTATGGGTGCCCTGCTGAATTGATTTATTTTCATGATGCACTGAACTGAATCTCCAATTTAGTGATGCTTGTAACATCATCTTCTTTTTATTGAAGCCCTGCCCCTATTCCCCAATTTAGACATGCTCTGCTCCAGTCTTCTAATATATGAAGATTATATTAGAATCTTCACCAGTTTTCCAATGTAATGGCTCTGTGCACCGAATCTCCCATTTATTGGTTCCCACCAAATCTCCCATTTACTCATACCCCTGTACTAAATCTTCCATTTATTGATGCCCGAGCCTGATTCTACCATTTATAGGTCCCATTTATGGCGGCACGGCGGCACAGTGGTTAGCACTGCTGCCTCACAGCGCCAGAGACCCGGCTTCAATTTCCACCTCGGACAACTGTCTGTGTGGAGTTTGCACATTCTCCCCGTGTCTGCGTGGGCTTCCTCCGGTTTCCTCCCACAGACCAAAGATGGGCAGGTTAGGTGAATTGGCCATGCTAAATTGCCGATAATGTTCGGTGAAGGGGTAAATGTAGGGGAATTGGTCTGGGTGGGTTGCTCTTTGGAGGGTCAGTGTGGACTTGTTGGGCCAAACGGCTTGTTTCTACACTGTAAGAAATCTAATCATACCCTCATTCTCCCATTCTCTAATTTAACTCCACTGTGCACCAGTTCTTCCATTCAGTATTTCTCTGCAACAATTCTCCCATTTAGTAGTCCGCTGCCAGAATTCTCGAATCTTGGGACCCCTACATCATATCTCCAAATTACCGATCTTGCACATATCTTCCAGTGAGTAGTGAACAGCACCAACTCCCCCAGTTCGAGGTACACTGTATTGAATCTGGACCAGTAATCCTTTTGCAACATTTCTCCTATTTACTGATTCACTGCCCGTGTTCTCCCATTTGCTCCAATTCTCGAAGTTATCAGCACCCTGCACCAAGTTTTTCGTTTACTGATACCCCACACCAATTCTCCAATTCAGTGTTGCTTAGCACTATTTCCCTCAATTACTGATGTCCTGAACAGGTTCAGTGTTGCCTTACACCAATCCTCATACTGACTGATGCCCTCACCCAATTTAGGGGTGCCCTACTCTAAATCTCCCAAAAGGTATTGTCCTGTCCCAATTCTCCCACTTAGTTGCAACACAGTATAACTCACCCATTTAGCACTGAACTACACTAATTCACCCTTTATCTGATGTCCTGTTGCAAATTCTCATATTTCGAAAAGCCCTTTCGAAATTTATCCACTGTAGAGCTTACAGAATTCTTAAATTTAGGCGTGGACAAGTTGGGCTGAAGGGTCTGTTTCCGTGCTGTACATCTCTAAGGCTGTAATTAGTGCTCCGCTTCCCTGCACCAATTCTCCCATTTACCAATCCTGCACTAATTCGGGAATTTCACCAACTCTCCCATTGAGGTTATCCTGCCCCAGTCCTCCCACTTAGAATGTCATGGCATCTGCATGAACTCTCCAATTATTGTTGCCCTGAATCAATTCCTTCCATTTAGTTGTTCCCTGACACACATCTTCCACGTACGGGTGCCCTGCTGATTTTTAAAATTTCATTTAGTGATGCACTGAACCGAATCCCCAATTTACCGATGCTTGCAACGTTTCTTCTTTTTATTGATTCCCTGCCCCCTATTCCCCAAGTTAGACAAGCTCTGCTCCAATTTTCCAATATATTGGCTCACCCACCAATTTTCTAATGCAGCAGATCTCCCATTTATTGTTTGCACCAAATCTCCCACTTACTCATGTCCCTGTACTAATCCTTCCATTTACTGATGGCCGAGCCCGATTCTACCATTTTAAGGTGCGCTACTCTAATTCTCCCATTTACTGTTGCCATGCACCAATTCTCTAATTTAGCTCCACTGTGCACCAGGTCTCTCATTAACTGATACCCCACACCAATTCTCCAATTCACTTTTTTTCACACCATTTCCCTCAATTACTGACGTCCTGAACAAGTTCTTAATTCAGGTTTGCCTTACACCAGTCCCCATACTGACTGATGCCCTCGCTCAATTTAAGGGTGTCCCACTCTAAATCTCCCACAAGGTATTGTCCTGCCCCAATTCTCCCATTTAGTGCAACTCAGCATAACTCACCCATTTAGTGCTGAACTGCACTAATTCTCCCATTATCTGATGCCCTGTTGCAAATTCTCACACATTTCCATAAGCCCTTTCCCAATTTTTCCATTTAGTAGTTTCTTGAAATGATTCTCCAATTTAGTGGAGAACTGTCAGAATTCTGAAATTGAGCCGTGGACAAGTTGGAGTGAAGGGTCTGTTTCCGTGCTGTACATCTCTAAGGCTGTAATTAGTGCTCCGCTTCTCCCATTTACCAATCCTGCACTATGTCGGGAATTTCACCAACTCACTTATTGAGATTATTCTGCCCCAGTCCTCCCACTGAGAAAATAATGGCACCGACATGAACTCTCCAATTATTGTGGCCCTGAATCAATTCCTCCCATTTAGTTGTTCCCAGATACACATCTGCCACGTACGGGTGCCGTGCTGATTATTTTTTGTTTTCATTTAGTGATGCACTGAACTGAATCTCCAATTTACTAATGCTTGCAACATTTTCTTCTTTTTATTGATTCCCTGCCCCCTATTCCCCAATTTAGACATGCTCTGCTCCAATTTTCCAATATATTGGCACTCCCATCAATTTTCTAATGGAATGGCACTGTGCAGCAGATCTCCCATTTATTGCTTCCACCAAATCTCCTATTTACTCATATCTCTGTACTAATTCTTCCATTTACTGATGGCCGAGCCCGATTCTACCATTTAAGGGTGCGCTACTCTAATTCTCCCATTTACTGTTGCCATGCACCAATTCTCTAATTTAGCTCCACTGTACACCAGATCACTCATTTACTGATGGCCCGCACCAATTCTCCAATTCAGTGTTGCTGAGCACCATTTCCCCCAATTACTGACGTCCTGAACAAGTTCTCCATTCAGTATTGCCTTACACCAATCCTCATATTGACTGATGCCCTCGCCCAATTTAGGGGTGCCCGACTCTCATTCCCGCATCAAGTATTGTCCTGTCCCAATCCTCCCATTTAGTGCTACACTGCACCAATTCTCCCATTTACTGCAAAATTGAAACTCTCCCATATGGGTCTAACTGCACTAATTTGACAATATCAGATGCCCCGTTCCAAATTCTCTTATTTCAAAAAGCCCTTGCCCAATTCTTCCATTTAGTATTTCCTTGGAATGATTCTCCAAGTTCATGGAGTGCTGCCAGAATTCTAAAATTGAGTCATTGACAAGTTGGTCTGAAGTGTCCGTTTCCAGGTTGTACATCTCTATGATTATATGACTCTATTTATGGCTCCGCTGCTCTGCACCATTTCTCCCATTTACCAATCCTGCACAAATCCTGAAACTGCACCAACTCTCTCATTGACTACTATCCTGCCCAATTTAAAGGCACCTGCATGAATTCTCCAATTATTGATGCCCTGCATCAATTCCTTCCATTTAGTTGTTCCCTGATACACTTCTTCCATGTACGGGTGCCCTGGTGAATTGATTTATTTTAGTGATGCACTGAACTGAATCTCCAGTTAACTGATGCTTGCAACATTTCTTCTTTTTATTGAAGGTAGAAGACAGAGGGTGGTGGGGGAGGGTTGCTTTTCAGACTGGAGGCCTGTGACCAGCGGTGTGCCACAAGGATCGGTGCTGGGTACACTGTTGTTTTGTCATTTATATAAATGATTTGGATGTGACCACAGGACGAATGGTTAGTAAGTTTGCAGATGGCAGCAAAATTGGAGGTGTGGAGGACAGTGAAGATGGTTACCTCAGAGGGCAACGGGATCTTGATCAGATGGGCCAATGGGCTGAGGAGTGGCAGATGGAGATTAATTTAGATAAGTCTGAGGTGCTGCATTTTGGAAAAGCAAAAGAGAGCAGGACTTACACACTTAATGACAAGGTACGAGGGATGTTGCTAAACGAATAGACCTGGAGTGCAGCTTCATAGATCGTTGAAGGTGGACTAACATTTCGATAGGAGAGTGAAGAAGGCATTTGGCATTTTTGTCTTTATTGCTCAGTTAATTGTTTAAAGTGGTTGGGAGGTCATGTTGCGGTATTGGTTCGGCCACTTTTGGTATATAATGTGCAATTCTGGACTCCCTCCTATCAGAAGGGTGTTGGGAAACTTGAAAGGGTTCAAAAAAGATTTACAAGGATGTTGCCAAGGTTGGAGGGTTTGTGCTGGAGGGTAAGACTGTATAGGTTGAGGCTATTATCCCTGGAACGTCAGTGGCTGAGGGGTAACCTTATAGAGGTTCACAAAACTATGAAGGGCCTCATTAGGGTAAAAAGGCAAGGTGATTTCCCTGTGGTGGGGGAGTCCAGAAGCAGGTGGCATGTGTTAAAGTTGAGAGGGGAAACATAAAAGGGACCGAAGGGGAACATTTTTCAAGCAGAGGGCACTATGTGCATGAGCTGCCAGAGGAAGTAGTGAAGGCTGGTACAATTACAACATTTAAAAATATCTGGGTGGGTGGAGGAATTAAAAAGGGTTCAGAGGAACATGGGCCAAATTCTGACAAATAGGATGAGATTTACATCGGATATCAGTTCAGCATGGATGTGTTGGACTGAATGATTTGTTTCTGAGCTTATATTGCTCTGAGTGGGTTGAGCTCCGGATTGTATATTTTTGAAACAGAAAATAAAGTATGGCACAGGGTTAGCCCGAGAAATCCTGCTGATCTCATCCGCTTTATCCTGTTTCCCTGATCCTCCTCCGTCAATCAATGCATTTTTCAGATCCTCATTCAGAATTCCCGGAGCTCTGTAACTGACCTGGAATAATGTGTGGAAAGTCCTATTGCAGTCCACACGAGGTACCTTTCCCACTGCCCTGCTCCCACGGCCTGCAATGCTGCAGACTGAGCAGGACAACCCGAAGCACAATGATGAGCTCCTTCCGGCCCACGGCCCTCCTTCTCACTGAATGAAGACAATCACCAGAAGCAGAATCCAGCTCTTGTTGGAGCCTTGAATACCTGACTCTGTCTCACTGAGTGAGGATTGGACTCAGAAACAGAAATGAAATCAACTTCCTATCTGCATTGTGTCACTCTTTAAGATCTCTGTGTGTCTGAGTTCAGGTCATTTGTTTGGAGACTGTGGATAGTGGGTCCCCAGTGAAATGGAAAGAATGGGGGAGGAGCTCACTGAGGGACATCTCTCAAAGTGAGAATCAGAAATATGCTATTCCACATTGGAAGGGTTTAAGGTGAATTGATGGTTCAGATAAATGTTATACGGATGTTTGTAAAACTTAGGAACTCTGACTGTTTTGTGGCTGGAGTTTATTTTAACCTTGTGTAGATGTGACACATTAACCCTCCCTCCCCACCACTACAGAAGCTGTTGGAACTGTTCAGTGTTTCCAGCGGCTTCTGTAATTATTTCAGGTTCCTGACGGGAGCAGTCTCTCACTTTTCGAACAAAACAAACCCATCCTTGTGCTGCAACCAATATTTCAATAAGAAATGGGAAGCAGCAGAGGGGAAAGCTTCCGAGATGCCGAGCAATGCTGCCCGGTTCCACACTGCAATTCACAGGAACCATTGCCAGGAAAAGCAAGGAGCAATCTGACAGATTTCAAAGGCTTTCCTTTAAAAGGTTGTTTACAAACCACAACACTGCGATGGCTGGGATTCCTACCCGGGTCAACTGCTTGCAAGGCAGCTATGCTCCCCACTATCCCACCATCACCCTGCTAGCAGCTCCCTCCCCATTCCCAAACACACTTAACAAGGCCGCGATCATCACCAACTGGATTGGGGCTGAAATCCAAACAAGAAATTGCTGGGGAAGCTCAGCAGGTCTGACAGCACCAGAATTTGGGCAGCAAAGTGGCTCAGTGGTTAGCACCATGGTCCCAGGTTCAATTCCAGCCTCAGGCGACTGTCTGTGTGGGGTTTGCACATTCTCCCCATGTTTGTGTGGGTTTCTTCCGGGTGCTCCGACTTCCTGCCACAGTCTAAAAATGTGCAGGTTAGGTGAATTGGCCTTGCTAAATTATCCATAGTGATTAGTCAGAGGGAAATGGGTCTGGGTGGGTTACTCTTCGGAGGGTCGGTGTGGACTGATTGGGCTGAATGGCCTGTTTCCACACTGTAGGGAATCTCATCTAATCTCATCAGAAGCCATCAGTTCTGAACCAAATCCAAAGGGATTGGGAATTTGGTTCAGTCAACATCTAAGAGCTCAGGAAATGTGAGCAGGAGGAGACTATACAGCCTGTTTAAACTGTTCAGTCTCTTCTGGCAGTCAATCCAATCAGAGCTGGTTTGAGATTTCAAATCCGGTTTCCTATCCACTCCCCATATCCCATGACTCCCTGAGACCCTGGCAATCTGTCTATCCCAATCTGAAATGTACTCAGTGAGGGAGCATCCACAAAACCTCAGGGAGAGAGAATATTAAAGACTCAGAGGCCTTAGAGTGAAGCGCTGTCTCCTCATCTCAGTCCCAAATAACCTGCCCCTTACCCTGAGAGGTTGGCAATCAAACCCGAATGAACTGCGGATGCTATAACATTAACGCTGATTTCTCTGCACAGATGCTGCCTGACCTGCTGAGCTTTTCCAGCAACTCCTGAGACTGTGTTATTGTGTTTCAGATTCCCAGACTCACAGGATTAATTTTTCAGCATCTATCCTCTCAAGCATCTTCAGAATGAGATACACTCCAATGAAATCGTCTTTCTATTTACAAGAATATAGATCCAGTTTATTCAGAAGCTCAGCACTGGAGCACATGGGTCCCAAATACTGAGCTTTATTTTGTGATTCATTAATGTGTTTGGGTCATTGCCGCTGGGTCACCACGGGTTGCTCAGATATAATTGCTCTGGTGAAGGTGACGGTGAGTTATTGCCTTGACCTGCTGCCATTTATTTGGGGCAGATAAACCCACAATGATGTAAGGGAGGGAGCTCCAGGATTTCCAACCAATGGCACTTGTGGGACTGAGATGTTTTTCCAAGCCAGGGTGGGGAGTGGCTTGATGTGGAATTGCCAACTGGTGGTGTTCCCGTGTATCTGCTGTGTTCAGCGTTCCACATGATAGTGCCGTGGGTCTGGAAGCTGCTCTGGAAGGAACCTTGGGGAATTTCTACAGTGCATCTTGTCTATGGTACACACTGCTGCTACTGAGTGTCGGCGGTGGAGACAGGGGCTCTTTGTGGCTGTGGTGCTGAGCAAGCTGCACTGCAAGTTTATTCACCTAATTATGGAGAACACAACTCCTCTCCATCATCATCAATCCATTTCCCAGACGGACACCCAGTGATTACACGGATCTGTTAATTGTCCCAATGACCATGAGATTGTAACCAGATTGCCCTGTTCCCTGACAATGGTCTGAGGGCCATCCCGCGACTGTTGCACTGTCTCCTGGCCATTCCATCTGTAAAAGCTGGGAATGAGCTGATGGGACACAGACTGTGTTACAGATGGTTACACCCAGGGCAGTGTCACTCAGTGCACACCGATTCTGTCTGTCTTTTTGCACGTATCGCTCTGAATGTGTGTGTGCATTACCGTGTGTGTTTCTTTCTCTGTGTTTTCATCTGTGTCTACTCATCTATCTCTAACTATCAGTGT
This sequence comes from Chiloscyllium plagiosum, assembly GCF_037043375.1. Classification (NCBI taxonomy): domain Eukaryota; kingdom Metazoa; phylum Chordata; class Chondrichthyes; order Orectolobiformes; family Hemiscylliidae; genus Chiloscyllium; species Chiloscyllium plagiosum. The sequence continues at coordinate 39,940,432 of NW_028270180.1, forward strand.
CTGTGTGAGTATGTGTGTGTCTCATTGTGTGTATTAGTGAGTGTCTCCATTTTTCTGTATCTCTGTGTCTGTATCTCTGTGCAGCGGGCTCCCTGTTGTTTTGGGAACTGTCTGCATTGAAATGGGGCTTAAACTCACCTCTATTCGTATCTCTGTCTAGTTCTCTTATGTTTAAAGTGACACAATGCTTTTGGTCATGTTGATGCGTGTTTGTGTGTGTGTGTTTGTATGTTTCGTGTCTGTGTGTGTGTGACAGATGTCAATACATACAGATACTCAGAGACCAAGACATGTGCAGAGAAACATACAGCAGCACATAGAGAGACAAATACAATCACACACAAACACACAGACAGATATTGATGGAGACAGCAAAGGTGAAGACACAAACAGAATTTCTTGTTCCTAAAACTAAATGAGAAATTAATAGATTTTTAAGGAATATTTGACTTTACTCGAAAGTTGTCCATGATTTTAGCTGGATGGCTGTGCCTTTAACAAAGTTGTGATGGAAATAAGAAAAAGTGGCTTAGTTCCCAGAGTGCGAGGTTACCTTTGAAAGGTGAAAGCAGTTTGAATCAATGAACCACTTTTGGCCATCCCTGAGTTTTCCAGTCTTATCACAATGGCCGCTGATGCTGGTGAATTGGGGCGAAGTGCTGTCTTGTTCCAGGATGATGAGTTAGGAATTGTGTAACCTGGAGGATGCTGCTATTAGAAACAATACCAGTCATTGGGAAAAATCCTCTCACATAGGAAAGGGGGCTTTGGGATTACTGTTGGCTCTTCAGCACTTTGAAGTCCATCCAACAAAGGACAATGAAATACTAAGTTACACAGATTGTAATCCACTGGCCTTCTTTACAAAGGTTCAAATAAACAATGCAAGACCGTTCCGATCGAATCTTTTGTTGTCACCATTTTATGTAAATGTTATACACATTACTGGATAACTCCATGTGAATTCAGATGGATTGTCCCAAGAGTCAGATACTGGAATATGTAAAAATTTAAGGAATGCTATGATTGCATAACATTGGAAGAAAGGAGAAAGAATAAATAGATTGCAGTTTTTTGTAAATTTTGTGCATCATGTATTTTGCCAGTAAATGCGTTTTTGAAATGGCATTTTAGTTTTCTCAGGGCGACTGCAAATCAAATCTTCAGTTTAATTTGGACTAAAATGTGAAAACAGCCGATGAGTTAAAGATTTTTGCACGGTTTGACAGCAATTCACCTGAGAGTGACCCAGTGATTGAAGTCTGGTTGGAGATGAACGGAATTATTCACAGATGGAACTTTGGATTGAAACAAGGAGCTGATTGATAATTGGCCACTAGTTCACCAATGCCAAAGGCTGTCTGCCTGCCAACAGTGAAGTGATTGGTTCTCAGGCAGCTAAACAGCTTGGGACTCTGAACATGATACAGAGAAGTCTTCAGCTGCTCAGGAGCTCTCTCTGTTCTCTGCAGTAAAAGGCAGTTTAATCCTGAAGAAACCTGGTTTATTTTTGTTTCAGCTGTTCCTATGAGCTCTGTCTTTTAATAAGTGCGTTAGGGACTGTCTGCAAGTATTAACCAGTCCTTCTGCCTCTTGTAAATCAATGAGAGCCTGCAAGATGCAATGCACAAATTTACCAAGGCTCTAAAGGAAGTACATTCCAAAGGCATGACAACTCAGAAATGGAGGGGCTGGGGAAACAGATGAATGGGAAGGTTATTACATGGAGCCAGTTATCAAACCTGGTTAAATGAAGAGTGCAGGATTGGGTATATCTAAAAGTAAGGTGTCAACCGGGTGTAGGTACAACACAGAAATACTTGCATGTCAGAAACCATGAGCAGCAAAATAAGTGACTCCTGCCCCCATGAATCAGACATAAGCTCTGCAGTCCTGCCACCTCCCATCGTGAATGATGGAGGACAATTTAATAAATCATTGCTTTCACTTGAATGTCGAGACTGAGGGTGATCTAATAGCTCCTTACCAAATTATGACAGGTATGGATGTAATGGATAGCCGAAGCCTTTTACACAGGCTACAGGAGACATAGGTTTAAGGTATTATAGACCTGGTGAGGATATTGGTGAGGAGCTTTGATTTATTTGATAATTATGACTGTGACATATACCGAGACATTGTGAAAAACGTGAAAGGTATTGTTCTGTGTGATATCCAGTACAAATCATGCCTGAAATAAGGACATCGGGTTAATATAGTGTTGTGGCCATAGAACAGGTGCAGAGAAGGATGAACTCTAATATATGACAGGCCCAGTCATAAGTCTGACAACAGCAGGGAAGAAACTGTTCCTGAACCTATTGGTACATGTTTACAAACTGTTGTATCTTCTGTCCAATGGAAAAAGGTGGAATTGAGTATTGCAGGGGTGGGCGGGGCCTTTGATTATGATGGCTGCTTTCCTGTAGCAGTGGGAAGTCGAGACCAAGTCAATGGAAGGAAATGTGATTTGGGTTATGGACTGGGTTGGGTTCATGCCTCTCTGTAATTTCTTGCAGTACGGACAGAGCAGGTACCATACCAAGGTGTGATGCATCTGGATAGGAGGCTTTCTACAGTGAAATATAAAAATTGGTCCGAGTCATTGCCGAAATGCTAAATTTCTTTCACCTTCTGAGGAAGTAGAGGCATTGATGAGCTTTCTTGGCTGTAGAGCTGACCTGGATGGACTGATTGTTGGTAATATTAATTCCTCAGAACTTGAAGCTCTCAATCACCTCCACCTCAGCACCAATGGCAGAGACCAGGGTCTGTCCTTCAGTCCACTTCCTGAAGTCAATGACCAGTTCCTTTGTCTTGCTGACATTGAGGGAGAGATTGTTATCTTTACACCATACCACTAAGCTCACTTTCCTGTACTCTGTCTCACCGTTATTTGAGATCCTACCCACTATGGTGGTGTCATTAGCTAATCTGTAAATGGAGTTGGAGCTGAATGTGGCCATACAGACATGAGAGGGTAAGAAATATAGAAGGGGGCTGAGTACACAGCCTTGCAGGGCACCAGTATTGCGGATTATCCTAGAGGAGGTGTTCTCAACCATCCTTATTGATTCTGATCTGCAGGTCAGAAAGGTGAGGATCCAGTTGCAGAGGTGAGGAAAGAGTCCCAGGGCTCAGACTGTGTCGATGGGTCTTGTTGGCATTATGGTGATCAAGGCAGAGCTAAAGTCAATATCTCGGAGTCTGACGGAGGTGTCCTTGTTATCCAGACGTTCCTGGGATGAGTGAAGGGGAGGAAGATGGCGTCTGCATGGATCTATTTCGATGGGAGGTGAATTATAGTGGACCAAGGCATTCTGGGAGGCTGGAGTTAATGTGTGCCATTCCTAACCTCTCAAAGCACTTCATAGATGGGTTCAGCCATGACTGTATTAAATATCGGAGCAGGCTCGAGGGGCCGAATTCCTGACTCCAGCTCCTTTTTCTTGTGTTTGTTTGTTCCTTACAGCACAGAGGGAGACATGTTACCGAATGGCCCTGGCAGTCAATGAAGATTCAAATACACAAAGTGCGTCAGTGTGACACTTGGTAAATGCCCGTTTTCTGGATAAAATGCCCCTGATTCCACGCCAAAACTCTGACAGATTCTGAACAAGGCCACACACCTACAATTCAGTAGCAGACCTGTCATGTTACCTTTTGTATATTCCTATCGTTTTTATTGGTTGAAGTTTGGAAAGTCAGACAGACTGCTGACATTTTTAATTATCTCAGGGCACTGACTTTAAACAGATTCTTGAATCCACATCTTAATCAATTGAAACATTGTAACATAGTTCTCCATATCCTGCTTTTGCTGTTTAATTTGTAAATTAACATTTCCACAATGCAGGAATGTATGAATGGAAAAGGCTTTTATTTCATTTGCCCCTCTCCTGTGCTGACTGAATTCCAGACTCAAACTGAAGCCTTCCCTGTTCCTGCACCCAGATTAACAATGTACCATTTAGTTTAGATTGTCCCTCCTCTAACATCCAAAATACATCGGTTCACAGCTCGCTTTATTTCATCTGCAGGAGGCCGAGAGATGATAATGTACAAAGTGTAAGGTATGTTTTAATCTGCAAAGCAGGACAAATGTTTTCAGAAGTGTTAGTCAGTTAGCCATTTTAGGTTTGTTCAAAGCAGCCATTTCATGTTAGCACAGCACTGACAGTGACTTTATAAACAGGGAAAGGCAAGACCGAGTGGGGACTTGGGAGTCCATGTGCAAGTGAATGCAGCGAAGATTCACAGAACTATAGCTGGACAGCACGGGTTCAATGGCCAGGGAAATGACACAAGCCCAGGATGGTGTCACTGGAATTTAGAAAGATCAAAAGTTATGTAAGTTTGAGATTTATGACAGGAAATGTTGTGTTAGATAGGGAGAAAATATTTTAGTTGTTTCTGGAGGCTCATTGTCGAGTAACCTAACAATAGACTGAAGCCCTTAGGAAACTCAGGCCATGTTCAGCGTGAGGTTAGGTTGGTTTAAACCACCCGATACTGTCCCCATTAAACTCTCGCAGAAAAAGGGTCCACATGGGGTTAGGTACAGAGTAAAGCTCCCTCTACACTGTCCCCATCAACCAATCCCAGGACAGGTACAGTATGGAGTTAGATGAGGAGCAAAACTCCCTTTACATCGCCCCCATGAAACCCTCCTAGGATAGGGACCATAAGACCATAAGATAATAAGACGTCGGAGTGGAAGCAAGGCCATTCAGCCCATTGTGTCCATTCTGCCAGTTAATCATGGCTGGTGGGCGTTTCAATTCCACTTACCCACACTCTCCCAGTAGCCCTTAATTCCCTGCGAGATCATTTCCATGTCTCCTCATTTCCATTCCAAACTGACTCCCTCTAATATTAAAGCTGTCCCCATGGGTCCTAATCTCCCCACCTAACAGAAACAACTTCCCAGCATCCATCCTTTCTAAGCCATGCATTATCTTGTAAGTTTCTATTCGCTTTCCCCTCAACCTTCTAAACTCTAATGAATACAATCCCAGGATCCTCAGCCAATCATATGTTAGGCCTACCATTCCAGGGATCATCCGTGTGAATCTCTGCTGGACATGCTCCAGTGCCAGTATGTCCTTCCTCAGGTGTGGGGCCCAAAATTGGACACAATATTCTAAATGGGGCCTAGCCAGGTCTTTATAAAGTCTCAGAAGCACATCGCTGCTTTTACATTCCAACCCTCTTGAGATAAATGACAACATTACATTTGCTTTCTTAACCACAGATTCAACCTACAAGTCAACCTTTAGAGAATCCTGGACTCGCACTCCCAGATCCCTTTGTACTTTGGCTTTATGAATTTTCTCACCGTTTATAAAAAAGCCCATGCTTATATTCTGTTTTCCAAAGTGCAAGACCTCGCATTTGTTCACATTGAATTTCATCAGCCATTTCCTGGACTACTCTCCTAAACTGTCTTAATCTTTCTGCAGCCTCCCCACCTCCTCAGAACGACCTGCCAGTCCACCTAACTTCGTCTTATCGGCAAACTTTGCCAGAATGCCCCCAGTCCCTCCATCCAGATCATTAATATATAAAGTGAACAGCCGCAGTCCCAACACTGAACCCTGTGGGACACTACTTGTCACTAACTGCCATTCTGAAGAAGAACCTTTTATCCCACCTCTCTGCCTTCAGTCAGACAGCCAAACCTGAATCCATGCCAGGAGCTCACCTCGAACACGATGGGCCTTCCCCTTACTCAGCAGCCTCCCATGAGGCACCTTATCAAAGGCCTTTTGGAAGTCTAGATCGATAACAATCACAGAGACAATAAAACACTTTCTCCATATGACCAAAAACTGATTGTCTTCCATCCACTGGTGTCCCGGTCTTGTGTGGGTCACAGATTGAGCTCTGAAACATCTCCAGGACAACCTCATCCTGTATCTGTGGCTCTGGCTCTGTATTAGTGTCTGTAACTCTCCCTGTTTCTAAAATTCCCTCCATTCCCTACAATGCCGGATATATTCCAAAACAGTTCGATTCCCTGTAAAACATTTTAGGATACCCTTAAGATATAAAACAGAAAGTGCTTTATAACTGCCCACTCCCTCCGTTTAAATGAGGATATTCAGTGTATTTCTGCTACATTTATATTGTCCGTAAATCACACAGAACATTCACACCCAGGGACCGTGAACAATCCGGAAGGTCCATGAAGTGTCGGTCTTTATTGCAGGCGATTGGCCAGCGACAGTAAGGAAGCCTTCCTGTGACTGTTTCACTGAGACAGCATCAGGAATCCTGTGGCCCACTTTGATCCTCACACTGACTGTTCATCGTCTCTGCAAATAAAACCACATTTTCAAGATGCAGGAATGTGAGCGAAAACAGCTACTGATGTGCTTCCCCAATGTAATCACTGATACTTTTCAGGGGGAGGTTTTCAGGAGGACATTAAACTGACAGAAGCACAGAAACCAGGAGCAGGAAGAGGCCATTCAGCCCTTCCAACCTGCTCTCCCATTTAGTGTGGTCATGTCTGACTCTCTATCTCGCCGCGATATTCCCAATTTCTATCCAAACCCCGTGATGTCATTAACCAGTAAAAAACATTATCAATGTCTTTACTGAATTTACTCAGTAACCTGTGCTCCACAGCATTATGTGGGAGAGAATTCCTCAGGCTGATCACTCTGTGTGAAGATAATTCTCTTCCTCCCTACTAGAAATGGGTGAGCCCATGGCCTGAGACTGTGATGCTTGTTCTGAGAATACCTGCCCAGGGGATACAGCCCACCCCCTGTATCTCGTCTGTCCAACCGTTAGAATTGGATGCATATCCATTAGACCCCCCTCTCATTGTCCTGAATACATGCCCAGATAAACCAACCTCTCATGGGACAGCCCTGTCATCCCCGGGACCTGCTGAGTGAAGCTAATGAGCTGTCAGAGGAAGTGGTGGAGGATGGTACAATGGCATGTGGTTCACATTTGTAGGAGGAACAGAAATAAAAAACAGAATGACTCGGTTGAAAATAGTGAGAAGTTATTTAATATCATTATCCAGAGGGATTTATGGGATCAGAAATGTAACTGATAGTGGAGTCAATGAGGAGGAGGATAAATGCTACATTGTCAGTTATTTCCAGCAGACCGGATAAGGACAGGGAGGTAGTCTGCTGTGAAACTTTCTCAGCCAGGTTTTCCCTTTCATTGAAGATATTAATATCCCTTTGGATCCTCTGTCACACAATCGCTCTGTAACACATTCTACACACAGCATCGCTGGGGTCTCTCACATTGAGGATGACTCTCTTCCACTCTGAGTGAGTCACTAGGTGGCTGTACAGACCAATGCTGCTTATTAGGATGGATTCCTGAAACAGGGAACGTTTCCGGGTTGGAGGTAGTTACAGAGATAGAGGCCGTGCACACTCATGGATGCTTCAGGCTGGGTGAAATCATTGACATATCTGATAGTAAGATAACATTAAAATACAGATTTGAAGGCAAGACCAATTTGAAACGCAGATGTTGCTGGAGACAGCGCAGTTCAGATGGAAACCACATGGAGTTACCTAATGGATAGCAGACACTTCAGCGACATGAAGCCGACTGACAATAAAATCATGGTTAACATGTCAAGCCTGAGTCTGAAATTTCCAGTAATGGTGTAAGAACAGGGTGTAGGAAGATTTAAACAGCATGTGGATTGATGCAGTAATTAAACACAAACAAACACACTTGATGCTGAGACCTGGTTCGAAGTTATCCAAAAGCTCGGATTTAAAACTGAGATTGGGAACTTTCTGAGACAATTCCCGGGAAGGTGTGGAGTATGTGATCTGCTGTCAATTGATGACATTGACCCCTGTGCTGAATGCAGACTCAGTTCCTGGAACTGTCTCCAGCTTTTCTCCCAATCCTTTAGACAGGTTCCTTGCACTGAGATACTTAATGTTAATAATCATCTACACAAATAATCTGTCTAGATTACCATCCCCCCACCCCCCCCCCCCCATCTCCCCCACTTCCCAATCACCCGAGCACTCTCAATAGGCAGTTAGAGAAAAGAATATCCCCCGCACCAGCTACTAGAGTGAGAATCTGAATTATATCAATAATATGGATGGTTTTATAAACATAAGAAGCATTCCAGCGTCGACATGGATTCTCATTTTGAAAACAGAAATGTTGTTTGTTTTCTCGGATGGAGCTGAGACCTGAAAAAGCAGAGTTGGAGTCGACACCCTGGATCACTTCCTCTGATACAGGAGAAAGCAGAGACCCTGCTCCTGCTACTTCCCACCTGGTTATCTTGGACAAATCATGGCTCTTTCCCCTTGCTCCACTGACCTTTGGCCTGTGCAGTGTCTCCAGCTCATTCACACTGGTCCCCAAAATGTTAAACCAAAACAAAACAGGAATTGTTGCAAAGACTCTGCAGGTTTGGCACCATCTGTGGGAGAGAAATCAGAGTGAATGTTTCAGGTCCAGTGAATTTCTTTCAGGACCGAAATATTACCTCTGCTCTCTGAATGGGAAAACTGTGTCCTTACCTTCATCTTCTTTCGGTTCTCTTGCTGTCTGCTAAATATTCCATCTTGTCTGATCTCTCTGACAGATTTGCATCTCTTGAAGGGATCCCTTTGGTCCTCCATGGTCATTTCTTGCCCATCACCCACGGGACTTTGAGCTTTTGTCAGATTTATGCAGTGATTAGTTTAATAATTCCGGAAACTGGATATTTCACCGCTCTATTGAACTGAGCTCTGAACTTGGGCAGAGCTGCCATATAAATAAAGGTGTTTGTGCAGCAGCTTAAATTGCGCAGCATGTATCCAACTTGTTCAAAGATTTCATAGTCATAATCATTTAACTGATCCGGGACATCCAGGATATATAAAACATATAGCAGCCAGAGAAGGATGAAGTTTCCGGATATGGTGAAGAGTAAAATCACTGCCTTAATTCTACTCTTCATTTCGGGGTCAACCTGCTTCCCTTCCTTACTCTGACCCCTCAATCCCCTATGAACTTGACTTGATTTAAATAAAATGCGTGTGATTGTCAGAACATTGAGGAGCACAATGAAAAAGAATGGCCCCAATGGGGTTAGAGCCACAGCAAATGAGCGGAATCCAATCCAGCGAGAGTCAGTGAAGTAGCTTCGCTTATTCCTGCAGTAAAATGGTATGTTCCCGATTATCTTTCTGAGCTCAAATCTAAAATACCGAGGGACATTTTTTAAACAAAGCAGAATCCCGGTTATTGAGAGAATTGCAGATGCGTTTTTCCCAGTGCAATATTTAGTTTTCAGTTTGTGGCAACAAAAGCTGACAAACCGATCAAAGGTAAATGCGACGGTGAACCAGACAGAACAGTCTATGGATGCACGGATCAGGACATTGATAACACTGCACACAGGAGTGATGTCCAGGACACACACTGGGAAATAATAAAAATTTATTTGCCTCAGTATGACCTCACTGATAATGACCAGTAGATCTGCTGCTGCCATGGCCACCAGATAGCGTGTTGTACAGATAGTGAGGCCACACTTTCCCTGGGAGAGGATCGTAATAGCCACGAAATTCACTGTCAGAGGATATGGACAAATGACTTCATGTTAATGAACACTCTTTTCTGCATAAATTTAAAGTCAATCTGTATAGTTGCTATAACAGGGACAGTATTAAAAGAATTGTGATGTCAACTGTAAATGTGTAACTTGCCAATTTCTAGCTTGAATAGAAACAGGCAGCCGGTGAACAGCAGTTGGAATCTAGGATACCGGTCATAAAGGTACCCCCAAAACATGTAACATTTTGCAGGATGAATTTACACCACATGTAGCCATGAATCCCCCAAGAAGTATCAATACAGCTGGATAATATGGTGAGAGAATTGGATGACTCCACACGATAGGGAAGTACTAAAAGTTTAACCACTCTTCTTTTCATTTCGTATTCCCTATGTGTGTGTGCCCCTCTCTCTGAGACTGTGTGTGTGTGTGTGTGTGTGTCTGTGTGTGTGTGTGTGTGTGTGTGCCCCTCTCTCTGAGACTCTGTGTGTGTGTCTGTGTGTCTGTGTGTGTGTGTGTGTGTGTGTGCCCCTCTCTCTGAGACTGTGTGTGTGTGTGTCTGTGTGCATGTGTGTGTGTGTGTGTGTGTGCCCCTCTCTCTGAGACTCTGTGTATGTGTGTGTGTGTGTGCATGTGTGTGTGCCCCTCTCTCTGAGACTCTGTGTGTGTGTGTCTGTGTGTCTGTGTGCATGTGTGTGTGTGTGTGCCCCTCTCTCTGAGACTGTGTGTGTGTGCGTGTCTGTGTGTGTCTGTGTGCATTAGTGTGTGTGTGTGTGCCCCTCTCTCTGAGACTCTGTGTATGTGCGTGTCTGTGTGCATGTGTGTGCCCCTCTCTCTGAGACTCTGTGTATGTGCGTGTCTGTGTGCATGTGTGTGTGTGTGTGTGTGTGTGTGTGTGTGTGTGTGTGTGTGTGTGTGTGCATGTGCCTGAGGCCATTCCCGAGCTTCTGAAAAGTGAAGTAAATCTCTACAGTGAATCCTAGCATTAATTTATGAGGAGGAAAAAAATCATCACAGCTGTTAAATATCAAAAAAGGGCATATATAAATCGATTGTTATGAAAGAGAAAAGGGGTATGCGGACAGGTAGAGAAAGTTTTTTTTAATGATCAGTTTGAGGGCAGACGCAGTTCAACTACAAAGGGATAATGATCCGAGGCAGTGATAATCCATGGTGTTAAAATGTGATTTCCAGGCAGAGGCAAATGCTTCCTCTCGAAGCACAATGAAAGATGAGGGAGGGGGGATTGTTGTAAATCTGGTCAAGCGCGAACCCCAATCATCTGTAAATATGATGGGGAATGATGGGGAGATCCTGTTGGTTGGGGCAACATTGTGGATGCCCGGACGTAGGGGTGACAGGAAAAGAAAATTGCCACCCCCGGCAAAGCTGCATTAATGCTCCTCAATTATCAACACATAACATCTGACAAGATATTTGCAGTGAATTGACACTGGATTCTTTACTTTCAACTGGATTCCTGCAAGTTTTTGAAAATTAACAATATGCTGTTCATCATTCAGTTTAAAATGTAAAGATGTAGGAGCCGTATACAAAGGGAGAAAGTCGAGGTAAACTGGGTGTTGTGGAGATGCTCGGGTGGATCCCCAGGGCACCTTCAGCAAAATAAACTGTCCAGGCATACACTGTAACTTCAGTGTTACAGAAGGTTTCGTGTGGACAGGTACCTACATTGAAAGAAGTGAACATTAGTTTCAGTCCCACCTACATACATTTGTATGCTCCTATAAGAGTAGATGAAAGGAAATAAGAGGGAATGAAACTCGTGATCAAACAGAACCGTACCAAGTGCTCTGCTACTGCTGTGCCCAGGAATGTAAGAAACGACAGAGAGTTGTGAACACAGGCCAGATCATACACAAGCCAACTTTCCATCCATTGACAGAATGTACATTTCTTGTTGCCACAGAAAGCCAGCCAACACCATTAAAGACCCTCCCGCCCCGATTAAACTCTCCTCCAACCTCTTCCGTCAGTCAGGAGACACAACCATAAACACACAGAACAACATGTTCAAGACTAGCTTCTTCCCCACTGTTATTTGAATTCTGAATGGACCTCAAATGTTAAACCTCATGTTGATCTTGCTTCTTGTGCACCTTCCTTGTAGCTGTCCCTCTGTATCCCTCACTCTGTTCAATCACCCGGTGGCCTTTGTGTCTTTGCACTGAAGATTCGCTGCACGGCAAACAGAACAAGTTTCTTTCCCACAGTACAGAGGTAAACGTGACAATATAATAATAAATTAAATCAAATCAGGGTTTATTAAAAAATGGTAAATGACAGAGATGATGGAAGAGGAACCCTGCCTATCAGCAGGGCCAGTGGAATACCTTGTGAGGCAAGACACATTACATGGTGTCTATAGCTGAACAGTGTGAAATGCCTGAGGATGGCTTGCTCAATGTTGGAGGGGTTGCTGCAATTTCAAAGGGACTAGCATGGAATGCTGCATCACTGGGAAAGTTGCTGAACTGGCAGAGATGCTGCAACAATGAAAGATACCCCGAACAGTAACAGAATTTGGGACAATGGCAGTCAGGGTCATTGTTGGAGGCAATGGCTCTGGGGGAAGTATTGATTGAAAAGACAATGGTCCAGTTGGGAGTTGGAGAAGGTTTGGAGACATAGAGACTTAATGCACAGAAAATAAAAATGCACTTTGCCCGATAGAATCCATGAAACAATTGCCTCAGAATTTTCATCCAGTTTGCCAGCATTAAGTCCATAACCCTGACATTACAAGTGCACATTTAAAGAGTTCTATGCCATCGAGGATCTGCTTCTCCTACCCTTACAGGAAGTAAGTTACACGTTGTCACAATACTTCTGGTGGAAAACTCAAACCGCTGCCTCTCTACATCTGTGCCCCTGGTCATTGACTGGACCACAAAGGGGAAAACATAGTTCCTTTTGTGCTGTCTATGCCCCTTATAACAATATACTTTTAAATGATTCCCCCTATCAAGCCCCCCTGCTACAAGGAAAACAATCCCAGTCCATCCAATCTCCCTTCATGCCCAAAACTTTACTACCTTGGAGTTTTCCTGGAAAGTCTCCACCTTCTTTCAGACAATCAAAGTACTCCAACATTCTAGCTGTAGCCTAGCAAATATTTTATACAGTGCCAACATATTGTCCCTGCTCCTAAACTCTATGTCTCGCATTTAAAAGCCAAAAAATCCCAATACCTTCTCAACCATTTCATCGACCTGTCCTACTACCTTAAGATCTTCATGTGCACCAAGATTCCCCTGATTCAGTATTTCCCAGGTTTCTATATTCATTATGTATCCCTTGTGTTTTGTGTCCCGCCAAGTGCATCAGCTCACATTCATGGATTGAATTCCAATTTCCAACAATTTTTGCTGAACTTATCCTGGAAATCCCCTGATATGCAGAGTTCACAGCATTTCCGAGTACCACCTTTTATCTTTCAGTGAACATTGTGACCCTGTAATTTTCCCTGTTTCCGCCTTCAATACATCCCACTGCTCTGACATGGATTCACTTAAAAGTTTCTGCTCTCGGTCTAATCACACCCGATCTCATTCCCACAGTTTCGAACTTTGATTTCCCCCTCATCCTTGTCTTTTTCCATGTTAATCTTGAGTTATGATTACAGCCTGCAAAATGCTTCCTCACTGAGAGGTCAGCCCAGCTTCATGACCGAAAAATAAATCCAGGATCACTGTCAAAGTGGGGGAAGGTAAAGGAACAGTCTGGGATTAGCCAGGTGAAGCTATGAACTGTGTTGGAGGAAAGAGAGATTTAAAAACCCTCCAGTTTATCCAGCAGACAGCAACAGAAGGATAAATGGTTCCAACAGCTGCCAATTGTTCCAGAATCAGAGGTAAAGCAGGAACACCCAGGATTAGTGACGGATTATGGGGTGGGGGAGCTATACCATTCAGAATGGCGGAGAACTGGAATCTAATAAATATTATCCAACCTGAACATTCTGGGGGAAGCCATGGGATATCGTCAAGGGTCATTTGACAGAAAATGATTTGCTGCTCTCAGTGAGAATGGGTCATGCCCACTGTGGGTTCAAGGAATACTCAGGTTTGTTGTATATTTTACAGTCGAGCAGATAGCCATGGTCAGAAAGGAAAGTCATCCTCAGTGTGTAGCTCTGTACTCATTCAGGAAAAAAAACTACTTGCAGGTGGGACATGGGAAGCGGAATGAGGAATGTAATGACAAATCCAATGTTGAACAAGTCCGAGGGAACTGGTATTTATTTTTAATTCTATTTCGATCCTATATTTTGGAACCCGAGAATGTACACCTGACCGTTACACTTGTCTGTCCCCATAGGGACACCCTCCATCCACAAACAGCAGGCCCCACTGCAGATTACAGCTTTGAACCGAGACATGGATGGAACGAGCTGTGAGAGGCAGTGGTGATGGTGGGTAAAATTAAACATTTAAAAGGCATGGGTATATGAACAGGAAGGATTTAGAAGGATATGGGCCAAATGCTGGTAAATGGGACGAGGTTAATTTGCGATATCTGGTCGGTATGGAGGAGTTGACAAAGGGGCCATTTCTGTGCTGCGTGATTCTATAAGAAGAAAATTATTTCTCAAATCTTCATCACTCCCATAATTGGAAAGGTCAATCCGTGCTCCTCAACAGTTACCCAAGCCGACAGCGGATTCTGAACATCCAACAGTCAGAGCTAACAGAATCTGAAACCCACACGGTGGAAAGGAGATTAACCAGCTCAAAACCCTTTTACTGTAGGAAGGAGGAAATGTGCTGCTACCAATACAACTGCACAGACACAGATACACGCAGGAATGTGAGAACACTGGGTTGATGAGATCCACTGCACTGACTGACCAAGATCCATTGCAATTCTATACTTGCTGTTATTTCCAATAACTCCTTCCCTGAAAGTAGCCTCCAGTCTAAGGTGCGACTCAGGAGTTCATTACATTTGACGAAGGATAATCATGCAGTAAAGCAATGAAACAACCCATTTTTAAGATATATCTAATTTAACTGTCTTATATTTCAATGAGGGAGTGGGTGTAACACTGAATATTACATCAGAATACAAATCTCTTCAATAACAAGGAAACCAGGGAGATGTCATCCACAAATTGTAAATAATTATAGACACTTGCCAGGAACACCAATGATGGCAAGAATCATGTAGAAAACTTTCTGGGCTAAGTCAATTGGCCGATACATTTTCAGTGGAGAGTGCTCACGCTTTCTTGTTGCACACGATCTACAAGCATTAAACTCTGCGGTGTTACATTCTCTGCATGTTTCCATTATATTCTGTGTGATCTCCCCTGGGAGATTGGTGTTGCAGCTCTGATGATGACAACTTTATCATTCCCAGTTGGTAGAAGATGTTTCTCACTGAAATTGGATTGTGACAGGTAAGGGATGACCTCATCGAGGGAAGAATCATCATTGGAAACTGTGTTAATTGTTGTTGGATGCATTTCTCCAATTTGTCAACTCTCTGGAGACAGTTTTTAATCAATCTGCTCAGAGATGTAACACTGCACCGATGGAAAAGACAGAACTTGAAGCCAGGGCCAGCGGCCCAGAGCTGGGGACACTGCCCCTTTACTAGTCCATTCACTGTACATCATGGAGCTCCGTACCAATGCAAATAGGAACTTCAAGGCCGGATCATATCACGTTAAGGATGTGTAGCCGCTGTCTCATTAGAAAACCCAGTAATTGTCACCACTTTATGAACAGAGAGGCAGCCTGCTGTTGTAATAATGCTGCCTTCACATAAAGAGATTACATTGCTTTCTAGTGGATGGATGTGATTTTGTTTGCTGCATCTACCCTGTTTTCCTCTTCCTTAATGCCCCGCTAACATCAAAATTTGCTTTCTAATTTGTGTTGGATTTTTGTTCAGCAGCTTGGTGTTGAGGGAATGTACATCACATTGTCTCCGTGATGTCAGTCATGACCATTTATTGTATGAATCCCTGACATTAGTGAGCCCTCTACCGTAGCTCTACCATGGACTGTCATTACCCATGTCTCAGATAATTCCCATCATCCTAGATTACCTGTAGGAACGTAGTTGACCTGTCATTGTACCATGTCCGTCCCATCTCTGTGTTGGAGAAATTCAGGTCCCCTCATTGTCACCCTCCTGCCGTGGCATGGATTTGCTTTTCCCAGTTGCTGATGCAATACCGTTCTGGTATAATCTAGTTCCAAACCAGGCTCAGACGCTACCTTTCATTAAATTCGCTCTAATTCCTGGTAATTCCCCATTTTATTTCCCTGAGTTAACCTGACTATGCTAAAAAAGGAGAATGCAAATGTCGGTGTTGGACAGATTGTGGCACAAATCCTATTTCCTCATTGACAATTGGTTCCTTTGCCAGGCATCACCAGTCCGTCCTTACCTTTCACCATGACCAATGTAACCTGTCAGTTTCCCTTGTTGAACACACTGTCAGATAGAGCCAGGGACTTGGAGACAGATGACAGCACGGAAAGCAGCCACACGGCGTTTCGGGTTTGTCTCAGTGAAGCCCAATCAACGTTGTGCCTGAAGGATGCTTGATCCAGCTTAGATCGGAGGGTCTAACACTCTCCTCACTGAGTTCTTCCAGACACGCAAATGTAGCACGATTCCTATCATCCATTTTATCCCCATCACAAACACGTTCTCCATTGATCAATCTTTTTCCTTCAAAGAAATTCTCCCAAATTGAGCAAGGTACAGCCTTCCCTGAGAAACCCATGCTGACTCTCCTGGATTAATCACTCACTGTTGAAATAACGATTTAGAGAATCTCTCAGAGTTTTGCCAGCTCTGGAAGTGTAACAGCAGCTGGTATCCCATCCTCAAACATTTGGAAAACTTCTGACAGATGGATCTCATTGACTTCATCTCAGGGTTTTCCATTGAACATCACTTCAAAGGTGCACCGTGCGATGGTTGAGAACTGAACCCATACCAACTGCTTGGAAGGCAGCCATGCTGCCCACTATACCCCCATCCCCCTGCCAGCTGGGTGATCGCCATTCTCAAACACACTTAACAACACTGACATCATCACCAATTGAAATAAAAACAGAAATAGCTGGCGAAACGGTCCTGCTGAGTTTCTCCAACAATCTCCATGTTGGGGTTCAGCTCTCCAGGATCTGCAGGACTGTGTTTGTAATCCCAGAGACGTTGACCCACGGAAGGGGATATTGGGTCAGGTGACGGTCTACCTCATTCATTGGGGCAGATGTCAAGGAGCATCTTAAACCGGAGAGGGATCGGGGGGATTGGAGCCGTTTAGAGAGAGAGTACAGAAGGTAAGACAGCTCAGCTCAAAGCATGGCACTTAATGCTGCCCCGATTATAATATTGAAGATGGCAGAGGGGCAGATGAGCTGAGACAGGGTTGGAGCTGGGCGATATTGATGATGTGGAAGGACAGTGTGTGCATCTGATCACATTCTGTCAGTCTGACTAATAGCAGTCATTCCTGGCACTGGATTCACTGAGGGGTCAAGGGTCAGTGAACAGAGCGGACTGTCCCTGTAAAACTGGTTGGAAACAGAGTGGCTGAAACAGAGGACGAGAAACAATGAGCGAGAAACAGAGGGACTGAAACAGAGGGGCTGGATTTTGGGAAAGCAAATCTTATCAGGACTTATACACTTAATGATAAGGTCCTAGGGAGTGCTGCTGAACAATAAGACCTTGGAGTGCAGGGTTCATAGCTCCTTGAAAGTGGCGTCACAGGTAGATAGGATAGTGAAGAAGACATTTGGTATGCTTTCCTTTATTAGAACATAGAACATAGAACAGTACAGCACAGAACAGGCCCTTCAGCCCACGATGTGCTGACCACTGATCCTCATGTATGCACCCTCAAATTTCTGTGGCCATATGCATGTCCAGTAGTCTCTTAAATGTCCCCAATGACCTTACTTCCACAACTGCTGCTGGCAACGCATTCCATGCTCTCACAACTCTCTGTGTAAAGAACCCACCTCTGACATCCCCTCTATACTTTCCTCCAACCAGCTTAAAACTATGACCCCTCGTGTTAGTCATTTCTGCCCTGGGAAATAATCTCTGGCTATCGACTTTATCTATGCCTCTCATTATCTTGTATACCTCAATTAGGTCCCCTCTCCTCCTCCTTTTCTCCAATGAAAAAAGTCCAAGCTCAGTCAACCTCTCTTCATAAGATAAGCCCTCCAGTCCAGGCAGCATCCTGGTAAACCTCCTCTGAACCCTCTCCAAAACATCCACATCTTTCCTGTAATAAGGCGACCAGAACTGGACACAGTATTCCAAGTGCGGTCTAACCAAAGTTTTATAGAGCTGCAACAAGATCTCACGACTCTTAAACTCAATCCCCCTGTTAATGAAAGCCAAAACACCATATGCTTTCTTAACAACCCTGTCCAATTGGGTGGCTATTTTAAGGGATCTATGTACCTGCACACCAAGATCCCTCTGTTCCTCCATACTGCCAAGAATCCTATCCTTAATCCTGTACTCAGCTTTCAAATTCGACCTTCCAAAATGCATCACCTCGCATTTATCCAGGTTGAACTCCATCTGCCACCTTTCAGCCCATCTCTGCACCCTGTCAATGTCCCGCTGCAGCCTACAACAGCCCTTTATTCTGTCAATGACACCACCAACCTTTGTGTCATCGGCAAACTTGCTGACCCATCCTTCAATCCCCTCATCCAAGTCATTAATAAAAATTACAAACAGTAGAGGCCCAAGGACGGAGCCCTGTGGAACACCACTCACCACAGACTTCCAGGCAGAATATTTTCCTTCTACTACCACTCGCTGTCTTCTGTTGGCCAGCCAATTCTGTATCCAGACAGCTAAGTTCCCCTATATTCCATTCCTCCTGACCTTCTGAATGAGGCTACCATGGGGAACCTTATCAAATGCCTTGCTGAAGTCCATATACACCACATCCACAGCTCAACCCTCATCAACTTTTCTAGTCACATCCTCAAAGAACTCGATGAGATTTGTGAGGCATGACCTGCCCCTCACAAAGCCGTGTTGACTGCATTTAATCAAGCCATGCTCTTCCAGATGGTCATAAATCCTATCCCTCAGAATCCTTTCTAACACCTGCAGACAACAGACGTGAGACTTATTGGTCTGTAATTGCCGGGGATTTCCCTATTTCCTTTCTTGAAGAGAGGAATTACATTTGCCTCTCTCCAGTCCTCAGGTACGACTCCAGTGGAGAGCAAGGATGCAAAGATCTTTGCAAGTGGCGAAGCAATCGCATTTCTCGTTTCCCAAAGCAGCCGAGGACAAATCTGGTCCGGGCCTAGCGACTTGTCAATCTTAATGTTTGACAAAATTTTCAGCACACCAGCTTCCTCTATCTCTGTCCATTCCAGCATGCACACCTGCTCTTCAAAGGTTTCATTCACTACAAAGTTCGTTTCTTTCGTAAAGACAGAAGCAAAAAACTTATTTAGGGCTTCTCCTGCGTCCTCAGACTCCACACACAAATTCCCTATGCTATCCCTGATCGGCCCTACTCTTTCTTTGACCATTCTCTTATTCCTCACATAAGTGTAAAATGCCTTTGTGTTCTCCCTAATCCGTGCCCCCTCCTGGCTCTCCTCAGACCATTTTTGAGCTCCTTCCTCACCTGCCTGTAATCCTCTAGAGCTGAGCTTGACCCTAGCTCCCTCCACCTTATGTAAGCTACCTTCTTCCTTTTGACAAGAAGCTCCACCCCTCTCGTCATCCAAGGTTCCTTTGTCTTACCACTTCTTGCCTGTCTCAGAGGGACATGCAACAACTGTTCCTTAAACAATCTCCACATGTCTATAGTGCCTTTACCATGGAACAATTGCTCCCAATCCATGCTTCCTAACTCATGTCTAATCGCATCATAGTTTCCTCTTCCCTAATTAAATATCCTCCCATTTTGCCTAATCCTCTCCTTCTCCATAGCTATGTGGAATGTGAGGCAGTTGTGGTCACTATCACCAAAATGCTCTCCCACCACAAGATCTGATACCTGCCCTGGCTCGTTTCCGAGCACCAAGTCTAGAATGGCCTCTCCCCTCGTCGGCCTGTCAACGTACTGAGTTAGGAAACCCTCCTGAACACACCTTACAAAAACAGCTCCATTCAAATCTTCAGCTCGAAGGAGGTTCCAATCAATATTGGGAAAGTTAAAGTCACCCATTACAACAACCCTATTACATCCACACTTTTCCTAAATCTGCCGACCTATGCTTTCTTCCATCTCCCTGCTGCTATTGGGGGGTGGCCTGTAGTAATCCCCTAACGAGGTGACTGCTCCCTTACCGTTCCCTAATTTCCCCCCATACTGACTCGGTAGGCAGGTCTTCCTCGACAATGGGAGCTTCTGTAGCTGTGATACCCTCTCTGATTAGTAGTGCTTCACCCCCTCCTCTTTTTCCCCCCTCCCTATTCTTTTTAAATGCTCTAAACCCTGGAACATCCAGCAACCATTCCTGCCCCTGAGAAACCCATGTCTCTGTTATGGCCACAACATCATAGCACCAGGTACTGATCCATGCTCTAAGTTCATCACTTTTATTCCTGATACTCCTTGCGTTAAAGCAAACACACTTTAACTGATCCCTTGGTTCCTTGCCAGGAAAATCCTTCCCACTAGCTGGTCTACCTCTTGCTATTGCCTCATCTGCATCAACTCTCCCCTCCGGTATATAGCTCAGGTTCCCACCCCCCTGCCATACTAGTTTAAACCCCCTCGAACTACTCGAGCAAACCTTCCACCCAGGGCATTGGTCCCCTTCCAGTTCAGATGCAATGCGTCCTTCTTGTACAGGTCTCTCCTTCCCCAGAAGGCATCCCAATTATCTACATATCTGAAGCCCTCCCTCCTACACCAGCTGCTCAGCCACGTATTAAACTGCGCCCTCTCCCTGTTCCTCACCGCGCTATCTCGTGGCACCGGTAGTAAACTAGAGAACACCACTCTGTTCGTCCTGCTTTGCAGCTTCCATCCTAACTCCCCGAAATCACTTTTTATATCCTCGATCCTTTTCCTGGCTATATCATTAGTGCCAATATGAAACACGATTTCAGGCTGTTCACCCTCTGCTTTTAGAACCTTATACCACGATCGGAGACGTCCCGGACTTACTGTGTTCCTATCTCCCTGACGCCATCACACTTACTGCGTCACTATCACCTTGATCCCCTCACCCTTACTGTGTTCCTATCTCCCTGACCCCATCACACTTAATGCGCCACTATCACCCTGATCCCCTCACACTTACTCTTTCACTATCACCCTGACCCCATCACACTTACTGTGTCACTATCACCCTGACCCCATCACACTTACTGTGTCACTATCACCCTGATCCCCTCACACTTACTCTTTCACTATCACCCTGACCCCATCACACTTACTGTGTCACTATCACACTGATCCCCTCACACTTACTGCATCACTATCATACTGACCCCATCACACTTACTGCATCACTACCACCATGATTCCCTCACACTTATTGCGTCACTATCACCCTGACCCCCTCACACTTACTGAGTCACTATCACTCTGATCCCCTCACACTTACTGCATCACTATCATCCTGAAACCATCACACTTACTGCATCACTATCACCCTGACCCCCTCACACTTACTGCGTCACTATTACACTGACCCCCTCACACTTACTGAGTCACTATCACACTGATCCTCTCACACTTACTGCGTCACTATCACACTGACTGCGTCACTATCACCCTGATCCTCTCACACCTACTGCGTCACTATTACCCTGACCCCCTCACACTTACTGCGTCACTATCACTCTGATCCCCTCACATTTACTGCGTCACTATATCCCTGACCCCCTCACGCTTACTGAGTCGCAATCACACTGACCCCCTCACACTTACTGCGTCATTATCACCCTGATCCCCTCATACTTACTGCGTCACTATATCCCTGACCCCTTACACTTACTGTGGAATAATCACCCTGAGCTCTGCACACTTACTGCGTCACTAACATCCTGACCCCAGCACAATTCCTGCGTCACTATCTCCCTGACCCCCTCACACTTACTGCGTCACTATATCCCTGACCCCTTGCACTTACTGAGGCATAATCTCCCTGACCCCATCACACTTACTGAGTCATTATCACACTGATCCCATCACACGTATTGCGTCATTATCACCCTGACCCCATCACACTTACTGCAACAATATTACCCTCACATTTACTGCATCACTATATCCCTAACCCCTTGCACTTACTGCGGCATAATCTCCCTGACCCCTGCACACTTACTGCGTTACTAACACCCTGACCCCATCACAATTACTGCGTCACTGTCTCCCTGACACCCTCACACTTACTGAGTCACTATCACACTGATCCCATCACACTTACTGCGTCACTATCACCCTGAACACTACACACTTATTGCATCGCTATCAATCTGACCCCTCACACTTACTGCGTCACTATCTCCCTGACCCCATCACACTTACTGCATCATGATCTCCCAGACACCCTTACACTTACTGCGTCACTATCACCATGAACCCCTCACACTTACTGCGTCAGTATTACCCTGACCCCCTCACACTTACTGCGTCACTATCACCCTGACCCCCTCACACTTACTGCGTCACTATCACCCTGACCCGCTCACACTTACTGCGTCACTTTTACCCTGACCCCCTCACACTTACTGCGTCACTATCACCCTGACCCGCTCACACTTACTGCGTCACTTTTACCCTGACCCCCTCACACTTACTGCGTCACTATCACCCTGACCCCATCACACTTACTGCATCGCTATCACCCTGAACCCACACACTTAGTGCGTCACTATCACACTGATTCCATTACACTTACTGCATCACACTTACTGCGTCACTATCACCCTGTCCCCATCACGCGCACTGCGTCACTATCATCCTGATCCCATCACACTTGCTGTGTCACTACCACACTGACCCCCTCTCACTTAGTGTGTCACTATCACCCTGACCCCATCACACTTGCTGTGTCACTATCACCCTGACCCGCTCACACTTACTGCGTCACTATTACCCTGACCCCCTCACACTTACTGCGTCACTATCACCCTGACCCCATCACACTTACTGCATCGCTATCACCCTGAACCCGCTCACTTAGTGCGTCACTATCACCCTGATTCCATTACACTTACTGCATCACACTTATTGCGTCACTATCACCCTGTCCCCATCAAGCGCACTGCGTCACTATCACCCTGATCACATCACACTTTCTGTGTCACTACCACACTGACCCCCTCTCACTTAGTGTGTCACTATCACCCTGACCCCCTCACACTTGCTGCATCACTATCACCCTGATCCCATCACACTTTCTGCGTCACCATCACTCTGACCCCATCACACTTACCGCGTCACTATCACCCTGACACCATCACACTTACTGCATCACTATCACCCTGATTCCCTCACACTGACTGCGTCACTATCTCCCTGACACTATTACACTCACTGCGTCACTATCACCCTGATGCCCACACACTTTCGTGTCACTATCTTCCTGACCCGATCACACTGCGTCACTATCACCCTGATCCCATCACACTTACTGCATCACTATCACTTTGACACACTAACACCGGCTGCATCACCATTACCCTGACTCCCTCACACTTACTGCGTCACTACCACACTGACCACCTCATACTTAGTGTGTCACTATCTCCCTGACCTCATCACCCTTACTGCGTCACTATCTCCCTGTCCCCATCAAGCTCACGTCACTATCACCCTGAACGGATCACACTGTGTCACTATCACCCTGACCCCCACACACTTGCTGCGTCACTATCACCCTGGTCCCATCACACTTACTGCATCACTCACACCCTGACCCATCACACTTACTGTGTTACTATCTCCGTGACCCCATCACACTTACTGCGTCACTATCACCCTGTCCCCATCACGCTCACTGCGTCACTATCACCCTGATCCCATCACACTTGCTGCGTCACTACCACACTGACCCCCTCTCACTTAGTGTGTCACTATCACCCTGACCCCATCACACTTACTGCATCACTATCACCCTGATCCCATCACACTTTCTGCGTCACCATCACTCTGACCCCATCACACTTACAGCGTCACTATCACTCTGACCCCATCACACTTACTGCGTCACAATCACCCTGACCATATCACACTTACTGCTTCATGTCACCCAGATCCCCTCACACTTGCCGCATCACTATCACCCTGACCCCCTCACACTTACTGCGTCACTATCACCCTGACACCATCACACTTACTGCATCACTATCACCCTGATGCCCTCACACTGACTGCGTCACTATCACCCTGATGCCCTCACACTTTCGTGTCACTATCTTCCTGACCCGATCACACTGCGTCACTATCACCCTGATTCCGTCACACATACTACGTCACTATCACTCTGACCCCCTCACACTCACTGCGTCACTATCACCCTGATCCCATCACACGCACTGCATCACTATCACACAGACACACTAACACCCGCTCCATCACCATCACCCTGACCCCCTCACGCTTGCTGCGTTACTACCACACTGACCCCTACACACTTAGTGTGTCACTATCACCCTGACCCCCTCACACTTACTGCATCACAATCACCCTGATCCCCTCACACTTACTGTGTCACTATCACCCTGACCCCAACACACTTACTGCATCACTACCACACTGACCCCATCACACTTACTGCATCACTATCACCCTGTCCCCATCATGCTCCCTGCGTCACTATCACCCTGTCCCCATCACACTTACTGTGACACTATCACCCTGAAACGATCACACTGCGTCACTATCACCCTGACCCCCTCACACTTAGTGCATCACTATCATCCTGACCCCATCACACTTACTGCGTCACTACCACACTGACCCCCTCACACATATTGTGTTACTATCATCCTGACCCCATCACGCTCACTGCGTCACTATCACCCTGATCCCATCACACTTGCTGTGTCACTATTACCCTGAACCGATCACACTGCGTCACTATCACCCTGACCCCTTCACACTTATTGCGTCACTATCACCCTGACCCTATCACACTTACAGTGTTAGTATCAGCCTGACTCTATCACACGTACTGCATCACTATCACCCTGATCTCAGCACACTTACTGCATCACTAACACCCCGATCATATCACACTTACTGTGTCACGATCACCCTCATCCCCTCACACTTACTGCGTCATTATCACCCTGACCCGCTCAACTTACTGCATCACTATCCCCCTGACACCCTGACACTTACTGCGTCACTATCATCCGAAGCCCATCACACTCACTGCGTCACTATCAACTGATCCCCTCACACTTAGGTGTCACTATCTTCCTGACGCGATCACACTGCGTCATTATCACCCTGATCCTATCACACTTACTGCATCACTATCACCCTGACCCCCTCACACTTACTGCATCACTATCACCCTGACACACTAACACCTGCTGCATCACTCTCACTCTGACCCCATCACACTTACTGCGTCACGATCACCCTGACCATATCACACTTACTGGTTCATGTCACCCTGATCCTCTCACACTTACCGCGTCACGATCACCCTGACACCATCACACTTACTGCGTCACTATCACCCTGACCCCATCACACTCACTGCGTCAGTATCACTGTGAGCCCCTCACACTTACGTGTCACTATCTTCCTGACCTGATCACACTGTCACTATCACCCTGATCCCATCACACTCACTGCGTAACTATCACCCTGACACACTAACACCTGCTGCATCACCATCACTCTGATCCACTCACACTTACTGCAGCACTATCGCCCTGACTCCAACACACTTAGTGCGTCACTATCACCCTGACCTATCACACTTGCTGTGTCACTATCACCAGAACCCCATCACACTTACTGCATCACTATCACCCTGACCCCATCACACTTACTGCATCACTATGACTCTGACCCCATCACACTTACTGTGTCACTATCCCCATGACCTCATAACATATACTGCAGCATATCACCCTGACCCGCTCACACTTACTGCATCGCTATCACTCTGACCCCATAACACTTATTGCATCACTATCACCCTGACCACCTCACACTTAGTGTGTTACTATCATCCTGACCCCATCACACTTACTGCATCACTATCACCCTGACCCCATCACACTTACTGCATCACTATCACTCTGACCCCATCACACTTGCTGCGTCACTATCACTCTGACCCCATCACACCGACTGTGTCACTATCACCCTCATCCCATCACACTAATTGCGTAACTATCACCCTGATCCCATCACACTTACTGCGTCATTATGACCATGACCGCATCACACTTTCTGCTTCACTATCACTCTGACCCCATTACATTTACTGCGTCACTATCAACCTGATCCCCTCACACTTACTGTGTCACTATCACCCGGACCACATCACACTTACTGTGTCACTATCACCTGGACCACATCACACTTACTGCATCACTACCACCCTGATCCCCTCACACTTACGTGTCACTATCTTCGTGACCCGATCACACTGTGTCACTATCACCCTGATCCCATCACACTTACTGCGTCACGATCACCCTGACACACTAACACCTGCTGCATCACCATCACCGTGACCCCCTCACACTTACTGCATCACTATCACACTGACCCCATCACACTTGCTGTATCTCTATCACTCTGAACCAATCACACTTGCTGCGTCACTATCACCCTGTCCCGCTCAAACTTAATGCATCGTTATCACTCTGACGCCATCACACTTGCTGCGTCAATATCACCCTGACACCCTCACACTTATTGTGTCACTATCACCCTGACCACTCACACTGACTGCATCACTATCACCCTGACCCCATCACACTTACTGCGTGAATATCACCCTGACCCCGTCACACCTACTGCATCACTATGAACCTGTCCCCATCACACTCACTGCATCACTATCACCCTGATCCCATCACACTTACTGCGTGAATATCACCCTGACCCCATCACACTTACTGCGTCACTATCAACCTGTCCCCATCACACTTACTGCGTCACTATGAACCTGGCCCCATCACACTCACTGCGTCACTATCACTCTAACCCCATCACACTTACTGCATCACTATCACACTGACCCCATCACACTCACTGCGTCACTATCACCCTGATCCCATCACACATACTGGGTCACTATCCCTGATCCCATCACACTTCCTGCGTCACTATCACCCTGACACCCTCACACTTACTGCATCACTATCGCCCTGACCCCATCACACTTGCTGCGTCAATATCACCCTGACACCCTCACACTTATTGTGTCACTATCACCCTGACCACTCACACTGACTGCATCACTATCACCCTGACCCCATCACACTTACTGCATCACTATCACTCTGACCCCATGACACTTGCTGTGTCACTATCACTCTGAACCCATCACACTCACTGTGTCACTATCATCCTGACCCCATCACACTTACTGTGTTACTATCACCCTGACCCCATCACACTTACTGCGTCACTATCATCCTGACCCCATCACACTTACTGTGTCACTATCACCCTGACCCCATCATACTTACTGCATCACTATCACCCTGACCCCATCACACTCACTGCGTCAGTATCACCCTGACACACTAACACCTGCTGCATCACCATCACCCTGATCCACTCACACTTACTGCGGCACTATCGACCTGACTCAAACACACTTAGTGCGTCACTATCACCCTGACCCTATCACACTTGCTGTGTCACTATCACCCGAACCCCATCACACTTACTGCATCACTATCACCCTGATCCCATCTCACATACTGCGTCTCTATCACCCTGATCCACTCACACTTACTGCATCACTATCACTCTGACCTCATCACACTTGCTGCGTCACTATCACTCTGACCCCATCACACTTACTGCATCATATCACCCTGACCCGCTCACACTTATTGCATCACTATCACCCTGACCACCTCACACTTAGTATGTCACTGTCACCCTGAACCCATCACACTTACTGTGTTACTATCACCCTGATCCCATCACAATTACTGCGTCACTATCACCCTGACCCCATCACACTTACTGCATCACTATCACCCTGATCCCATCACACATACTGTGTCAATATCCCTGATCCCATCACACTTACTGTGTCACTAGCACCCTGAAAACCTCACACTTACTGCATCACTATCACCCTGAACCCATCACACATACTGCGTCAATATCACCCTGACCCCATCACACTTAATGTGTCACTTTCACCCTGACCACTCACACATACTGCATCACTATCACCCTGACCCCATCACACTTACTGTGTCACTATCCCCCTGACCGCATCACACTTACTGCATCACTATCACCCTGGTCCCCTCACACTTATTGAGTCACTATCTCCCTGACACCGTCACACTTACTGCGTAACTATCACCCAGACCCCATCACACTTACTGCGACGCTATCACCCTGACTCTCTCACACTTACTGCGTCACTATCACCCTGATCCCTTCACACTTACTGAGTCACTATCTCCCTGTCACCCTCACACTGACTGCGTCACTATCACCCTGATCCCCTCACACTTACTGTGTCACTATCACCCTGATCCCATCAAACTTACTGCGTCACTATCACTCTGACCCGCTCACACTTAATGCATCACTATCCCTCTGACCACATCACACTTACTACGTCACTATCACCCTGATCCCCTCACACTCACTGTCTCACTATCACCCTGACACCATCACACTTACTGCATCACTATTAATCTGACCCCACTCACACTTACTGCATCACTATCTCCCTGAACTACTCACACTTACTGAGGCACTATCACCCTGACCCCATCACACTGACTGCATCACTATCACTCTGACCCCAACACACTTGCTGTGTCACTATCACTCTGACCCCATCACACTGACTGCGTCACTATCACCCTGACCACCTCACACTTACTGCGTCAATATCACTCTGATCCCATCACACTTAAAGTGTCAATATCACCCTGACCCCCTCACACTTACTGCATCACTATCACCCTGTCCCCATCACACTCACTGCGTCACGATCAGCCTGATCCCATCACACATACTGTGTCACTATCCCTGATCCCATCACACTTAGTGCGTCACTATCACCCTGACACCCTCACACTTACTGCATCACTATCACCCTGAACTCATCACACTTACTGTTTCACTATCACCCTGACCACTCACACTTACTGCGTCACTATCACACTGACCCCATCACACTTAATGTGTTACTATCTCCCTGACCCCATCACACTTACAGCATCACTACCACCCTGATCCCATCACACTTACTGTGTCATTATCACTCTGACCCGATCACACTGCGTCACTATCACCCTGACCCCCTCACACTTACTGATTCACTATCACCCTCACCCACTCACACGTACTGCGTCACTATCACCCTGATCCCATCTCACATACTGCGTCTCTATCACCCTGATCCACTCACACTTACTGCGGCACTATCACCCTGATCCCATCACACTTACTGTGTCATTATCACTCTCACCCGATCACACTGCGTCACTATCACCCTGACCCCCTCACACTTACTGATTCACTATCACCCTCACCCACTCACACTTACTGCGTCACTATCACCCTGATCCCATCTCACATACTGCGTCTCTATCACCCTGATCCACTCACACTTACTGCGGCACTATCACCCTGACCCCAACACACTTAGTGCATCACTACCACCCTGATCCTATCACACTTGCTGTTTCACTATCACCCTGACCCTATCACACTTGCTGTGTCACTATCACCCTGACCCTCTCACTCTTATTGCGTCCCTATCAATCTGACCCCCTCACACTTACTGCGTATCTATCACCCTGACCCCTCACCCTCACTTTGTCACAACCACCATGACCCCATCAAACTTTCTGCTTCACTATCACTCTGATCCCATCACACTTACTGCGTCACTATCATCCTGATCCCCTCACACTTACTGCGTCACTATCACCTGGACAACATCACACTTACTGCATCACTACCACCCTGATCCCCTCACACTTACTGCATCACTATCTCCCTGACCCCATTACACTTACTGCGTCACTATCACCCTGATCCCATCACACTCACTGCGTCACTATCACCCTGAGCCCCTCACACTTACGTGTCACTATCTTCCTGTCCCGATCACACTGTGTCACTATCATCCTCATCCCATCACACTTACTGCATCACTATCACCCTGACACACTAACACCTGCTGCATCACCATCACCCTGACCCCCTCACACTTACTGCGTCACTACCACACTGACCCCCGTCAAACTTAGTTTGTCACTATCACACTGACCCCATCGCACTTACTGTGTTACTATCTCCCTGACCCCATCACACTTACTGCATCACTATCACGCTGACCCCATCACACTTACTGCGTCAATATCAGCCTGATCTCATCACACTTACTTTGTCACTATCACTCTGACCGGATCACACTGCGTCACTATCACCCTGACCCTCTCACACTTACTGATTCACTATCCCTGACCCCCTCACACTTACTGCATCACTATCACCCTGATCCACTCACACTTACTGTGGCACGATCACCCTGACCCCAACACACTTAGTGCGTCACTATCACCCTGACCCTATCACACTTGTTGTGTCACTAGCACCCTAACCCCATCACACTTCCTGCATCACTATCACCCTGACCCCATCACACTTACTGCTTCTCTATCACTCTGTCCCGCTCACACTTACTGCATCGCTATCACTCTGACCCCATCACACTTGCTGCGTCACTATCACTCTGACTCCATCACACTTACTGTGTCACTATCCCCCTGACCTCATCACACTTACTGCATCATATCACCCTGACCCGCTCACACTTACTGCATCGCTATCACTCTGACCCCATCACACTTATTGCTTCACTAACACCCTGGCCACCTCACACTTGCTGCGTCGCTATCACTCTGACCCCATCACACATGCTGCGTCACTATCACCCTGATACACTCACAATTGCTGCAGCACTATCACCCCGATCCCATCACACTTACTGCGTCAATATCACTCTGATCCCATCACACTTACTGCGTCACTATCACCCTGACCCCATCACACTCACTGCGTCACTATCACCCTGACCCCCTCACACTTCCTCCATCACTATCACCCTGACCCCCTCACACTTTCTGCTTCACTATCACTCTGACCCCATTACACTTACTGCGTCACTATCACCCTGACCCCATCACACTCACTGCATCAGTATCACCCTGAGCCCCTCACACTTACGTGTCACTATCTTCCTGACCCGATCACACTGTGTCACTATCACCCTGATCCCATCACACTTACTGCGTCACAATCACCCTGACACACTAACACCTGCTGCATCACCATCACCCTGACCCCCTCACACTTAGTGTGTCACTATCACGGTGACCCCATCACACTTAATGTGTTACTATCTCCCTGACCCCATAACACTTAATGCATCACTATCACCCTGATCCCATCACACTTACTGCATCAATATCGCCCTGACCCAATCACACTTATTGCGTCACTATCACCCTGTCCCCATCACGCTCACTGCGTCACTATCACCCTGATCCCATCACACTTACTGTGTCATTATCACTTTGACCCGATCACATTGCGTCACTATCACCCTGACCCCCTCACACTTACTGCGGCACTATCACCCTGACCCCAACACACTTAATGCGTAATTACCACCTGACCCTATCACACTTGCTGTGTCACTATCACCCTAACCCCATCACACTTACAGCATCACTATCACCCTGACCCCATCACACTTACTGCATCACTATCACCCTGTCCCGCTCACACTCGCTATCACTCTGACCCCATCACACTTGCTGTGTCACTATCACTCTGACCCCATCACACTTACTGAGTCACTATCCCCCTGACCTCATCATACCTACTGCATCATATCATCCTGACCCCCTCACACTTACCGATTCACGATCACTCTGACCCCTCACACTTACTGCGTCTCTATCACCCTGATCCCCTCACACTTACTGCATCATATCTCCCTGACCTCTCACACTTACTGCGTCACTATCACCCTGATTCCATCACACTTACTGCGGCACTATCAGCCTGACCCCAACACACTTAGTGCGTCACTATCACCCTGACCCACTCACACTTGCTGTGTCACTATCACCCTAACCCCATCACCCTTACTGCATCACTATCACCCTAACCCCATCACACTTACTGCATCACTATCACCCTGACCTCATTACACTTACTGCATCACTATCCCCCTGACCTCATCATACTTACTGCATCACTATCACCCTGTTCCCATCACACTTACTGCGTCAATATCACCTTGACCCCATCACGCTAACTGCGTCACTATCACCCTGACCCCCTCACACTTACTGTTTCACTATCACCCTGACCCCCTCACACTTCCTGCATCACTTTCACCCTGATCCCATCACACTTACTGCGTCACTCTCACCCTGATCCCATCACACTTACTGCATCACTATCACTCTGACACCATCACACTTACTGCATCACTATCACCCTGATCCCATCACACTTACTGCGTCAATATCACCCTGACCCCATCACGCTAACTGCGTCACTATCACCCTGACCCCCTCACACTTACTGTTTCACTATCACCCTGACCCCCTCACACTTCCTGCATCACTTTCACCCTGATCCCATCACACTTACTGCGTCAATATCACCCGATCCCATCACACTTACTGCGTCACTATCAACCTGTCCCCATCACACTCACTGCGTCACTATCACTCTGACCCCCTCACACTTACTACGTCACTATCACCATGACCCCATCACACTTACAGTGCTACTATCTCCCTGACACCATCACACTCACTGCATCACTATCACCCTGATCCCATCACACTTACTGTGTCACTATCACCCTGACCCCATCACACTTACTGTGTCACTTTCACCCTGACCACTCACACTTACTGCATCACTATCACCCTGACCCCATCACACTTACCGCATCACTATTACTCTCACCCCATCACACTTGCTGTGTCACTATCAGTCTGACCCCATCACACTTGCTGCGTCACTAGCCCTCTGACCCCATCACACTTCCTGTGTCACTATCACTCTGACCCCATCACACTTACTGTGTCACTATCCCCCTGACCTCATCACACTTACAGCGTCACTCTCACTCTGACCCCATCACACTCACTGCGTCACTATCACCCTGATCCCATCACACTTACTGTCTCACTATCACCCTGACCCGATCACACTGCGTCACTATCACCCTGATCCCCTCACACGTCCTCCATCACTATCACCCTGACCCCATCACACTTACTGCATCACTAGCACGCTGATCCCACCACATTTAGTGTGTCACTATCCCTCTGACCTCATCACACTTACTGCATCATATCATCCTGACCTGCTCACACTTACTGCATCACTATCATTCTGACCCCAACACACTTAGAGCATCTCTATCACCCTGACACTATCACACTTGTTGTGTCACTATCACCCCTGACACCTGTGTCACTGTCACACTGACTCCTCACAATTACTGAATCACTATCACCCTGAGCCCTCACACTTACTGCATCACTATTACTCTAACCCCATCACACTTACTGCGTAACTATTACTCTGACCCCATCACACTTACTGCGTCACTATCACCCTGATCCCCTCATACTTACTGAATCAATATCACCCTGACCCCATCACACTTACTGATGCACTATCACCCTGACACCAACACACTTAGTGCGACACTATCACGGTGACCCGATTACACTTGCTGTGTCACTATCACCCTAACCCCATTACATTTACTTCATCACTACCACCATGTACCCATCACACTTACTGCGTCACTATCACTCTGACCCCATCACACTTACTGCGTCACTATCACCCCGATTCCATCACACTTACTGCATCACTATTACTCTAACCCCATCACACTTACTGCGTAACTATCATCCTGATCCCTCACACATACTGAGTCACTATCACCCTAACTACATCATACTTACTGCGTCACTGTCACCCTGATCCCCTCACCCATACTGCGGCACTATCATTCTGACCCCATCACACACACTGCGTCACTATCACCCTGATCCCCTCACACTTGAGTTTCACTATCTTCCTGACCCGATCACACTGCGTCACTATCACCCTGATCCCATCACCACTATTGCTTCACTATCATCCTGACACACTAACACCTGCTGCATCACCATCACCCTGACCCCCTCACACTTACTGCGTCACTACCACACTGACCCACACACACTTCGTGTTTCAGTATCACCCTGACCCCATCACACCTACTGTGTTACTATCTCCCTGACCCCATCACACTTACTGCGTCAATATCACCCTAACCCCATCACACTTACTGCGACGCTATCACCATGACTCCCTCGCACTTACTGAGTCACTATCACCCTGATCCCCTCACACTTACTGAGTACTATAACCCTGACCCCATCAAACTTACTGAGTCACTATCACCCTGAACACATCACACTTACTACATCGCTATTCCTCTGACCCCATCACACTTACTGCGTCACTATCACCCTGTCCCCTCACACTTACTGCATCATTATCACCCTGACCCCATCACACTTACTGCATCACTATCACCATGACCCCATCACACTTACTGCGTCACTATCACCCTGATCCCCTCACACTTACTGAATCAATATCACCCTGACCCCATCACACTTACTGCGTCACTATCACCCTAAAACCAACACACTTAGTGCAACACTATCACGGTGACCCGATCTCACTTGGTGTGTCACTATCACCCTGACCCCATCACACTTACTGCAGCACCATCACTCTGACCCCATCACAGTTATTGCGTCACTATCACCCTGATCCACTCAAACTTACTGCGTCACTATCACCCTGACCAGATCACACTTATTGCGTCACTGTCACCATGATCCCCTCACACTTACTGCGTCAATATCACCCTGACACCAACACACTTACTG
The DNA here is from genome assembly GCF_037043375.1 of Chiloscyllium plagiosum. Lineage (NCBI taxonomy): Eukaryota > Metazoa > Chordata > Chondrichthyes > Orectolobiformes > Hemiscylliidae > Chiloscyllium > Chiloscyllium plagiosum. Next base: position 39,975,167 of record NW_028270180.1, read on the forward strand.
CATCACTATCACCCTGACCCCCTCACACTCACTGCATCATTATCACCCTGACCCCATCACACTTACTGTATCACTATCACCCTGATCCCCTCACACTTACTGCATCATTATCACCCTGACCCCATCACACTTACTGCATCACTATCACCCTGACCCCATCACACTTACTGCGTCACTATCACCCTGATCCCCTCATACTTACTGAATCAATATCACCCTGACCCCATCACACTTACTGATGCACTATCACCCTGACACCAACACACTTAGTGCGACACTATCACGGTGACCCGATTACACTTGCTGTGTCACTATCACCCTAACCCCATTACATTTACTTCATCACTACCACCATGTACCCATCACACTTACTGCGTCACTATCACTCTGACCCCATCACACTTACTGCGTCACTATCACCCTGATCCCCTCACACTTACTGCATTACTATCACCCTGACCAGATCACACTTACTGCATCACTATCACTCTGATCCCCTCACACTTACGTGTCACTATCTTCAAGACTTGATCACACTGCATCACTATCACCCTGATCCCATCACACTTACTGCGTCACTATCACCCTGACACACTAAAACCTACTGCATCACCATCACCCTGACCCCCTTACACTTACTGTGTCACTACCACACTGACCCAGTCACACTTAGTGTATTACTATCTCCCTGACCCCATCACACTTACTGCATCACTATCTCCCTGATCGCCTCACACTTACTGCGTAACTATCACCCTGACCCCATCACACTTACTGCATCACTATCCCTCTGACACCATCACACTTACTGCATCACGATCACCCTAGTCCCATCACACTTATTGCGTCACTATCACCCTGATCCCCTCACACTTACTGCATTAATATAACCCTGACCCCATCACGCTCACTGTGTCACTATCACCCTGAATTCATCACAGTTAATGTGTCACTATCATTCTGACACCATCACACTTACTGCGTCACTATCACCCTGACCCCATCACACTCACTGCGTCACTATCACCCTGAGCCCCTCACACTTACGTGTCACTATCTTCCTGTCCCGATCACACTGTGTCACTATCATCCTCATCCCATCACACTTACTGCATTAATATCACTCTGACCCCATCACGCTTACTGTGTCACTATCACCATGAATTCATCACACTTAATGTGTTACTATCATTCTGACACCATCACACTTACTGCGTCACTATCATCCTGAGCCCCTCACACTTGCTGCGTAACATTCTACCTGATTCCCTCTCATTTACTGCATCACTATCACCCTGACCCCCTCACACTTACTGCGTCACTATCACCCTGAGCCCTTCACACGTACTGAGTCGCTATCACTCTGACTCGCTCACAATTACTGCGTAACTATCTCCCTGACCCCTCACACTTACTGCGTCACTATCACCCTGAGCCCTTCACACGTACTGAGTCGCTATCACTCTGACTCGCTCACAATTACTGCATAACTATCTCCCTGACCCCTCAAACTCACTGCGTCACTATCACCCTGACCCCCTCCCATTTACAGTGTCACTATCACCCTCACCCCCTCACACTTACTGCGTCAGTATCACCCTGACCCCTCACACTTACGTGTCACTATCTTCCTGACCCGATCACACTGTGTCACTATCACCCTGATCCCATCACACTTACTGTATCACTATCACCCTGACACACTAACACCTGCTGCATCACCATCACCCTGATCCCATCACACTTACTGTATCACTATCACCCTGACACACTAACACCTGCTGCATCACTACCACCCTGACCCCATCACACTCACTGCATCCCTATACTCTGACCCCATCACACTTACGGTAACACTATCACCCTGACCCCAACACACTTGCTGTGTCACTATCACTCTTACCCCATCACACTTACTGCGTCACTATCAACCTGACACTCTCTCACTTACTGCGTCACTATCACCCTGACCCTACCACACTTACTCCGTCACTATCACACTGACCTCCTCACACTTATTGCATCACCATCACTCTGACCCCATCACAATTATTGCATCACTATCACCCTGACCCCATCACACTCACTGCGTCACTATCCCTCTGACCCATCACACTTACTGCATCACTATCACCCTGTCCCCATCACACTTACTGTGTCACTATCCCCCTGACCTCATCACACTTACTGTGCCACTATTACTCTGAGCCCATCACACTTACTGCGTCACTATCACCCTGACCCCATCACACTTACTGTGTTACTATCACCCTGATCCCATCACACTTACTGTGTCACTATCAATCTGTCCCATCACACTCACTGCGTCACTATCACCCTGACCCCATCACACTTACTGCGTCACTATCACCCTGATCCCCTCACACTCACTGTGTCACTATCACCCTGACACCATCACACTTACTGCATCACTATTAACCTGACCCCCCTCACATTTACTGCATCACTATCACCCTGATCCACTCACACTTAGTGCGTCACTATCACCCTGACCCTATCACACTTGCTGTGTCACTATCACCCGAACCCCATCACACTTCCTGCATCACTATCACCCTGACCCCATCACACTTACTGCTTCTCTATCACTCTGTCCCGCTCACACTTACTGCATCGCTATCACTCTGACCCCATCACACTTGCTGCGTCACTATCACTCTGACTCCATCACACTTACTGTGTCACTATCCCCCTGACCTCATCACACTTACTGCATCATATCACCCTGACCCGCTCACACTTACTGCATCGCTATCACTCTGACCCCATCACACTTATTGCTTCACTAACACCCTGGCCACCTCACACTTGCTGCGTCGCTATCACTCTGACCCCATCACACATGCTGCGTCACTATCACCCTGATACACTCACAATTGCTGCAGCACTATCACCCCGATCCCATCACACTTACTGCGTCAATATCACTCTGATCCCATCACACTTACTGCGTCACTATCACCCTGACCCCATCACACTCACTGCGTCACTATCACCCTGACCCCCTCACACTTCCTCCATCACTATCACCCTGACCCCCTCACACTTTCTGCTTCACTATCACTCTGACCCCATTACACTTACTGCGTCACTATCACCCTGACCCCATCACACTCACTGCATCAGTATCACCCTGAGCCCCTCACACTTACGTGTCACTATCTTCCTGACCCGATCACACTGTGTCACTATCACCCTGATCCCATCACACTTACTGCGTCACAATCACCCTGACACACTAACACCTGCTGCATCACCATCACCCTGACCCCCTCACACTTAGTGTGTCACTATCACGGTGACCCCATCACACTTAATGTGTTACTATCTCCCTGACCCCATAACACTTAATGCATCACTATCACCCTGATCCCATCACACTTACTGCATCAATATCGCCCTGACCCAATCACACTTATTGCGTCACTATCACCCTGTCCCCATCACGCTCACTGCGTCACTATCACCCTGATCCCATCACACTTACTGTGTCATTATCACTTTGACCCGATCACATTGCGTCACTATCACCCTGACCCCCTCACACTTACTGCGGCACTATCACCCTGACCCCAACACACTTAATGCGTAATTACCACCTGACCCTATCACACTTGCTGTGTCACTATCACCCTAACCCCATCACACTTACAGCATCACTATCACCCTGACCCCATCACACTTACTGCATCACTATCACCCTGTCCCGCTCACACTCGCTATCACTCTGACCCCATCACACTTGCTGTGTCACTATCACTCTGACCCCATCACACTTACTGAGTCACTATCCCCCTGACCTCATCATACCTACTGCATCATATCATCCTGACCCCCTCACACTTACCGATTCACGATCACTCTGACCCCTCACACTTACTGCGTCTCTATCACCCTGATCCCCTCACACTTACTGCATCATATCTCCCTGACCTCTCACACTTACTGCGTCACTATCACCCTGATTCCATCACACTTACTGCGGCACTATCAGCCTGACCCCAACACACTTAGTGCGTCACTATCACCCTGACCCACTCACACTTGCTGTGTCACTATCACCCTAACCCCATCACCCTTACTGCATCACTATCACCCTAACCCCATCACACTTACTGCATCACTATCACCCTGACCTCATTACACTTACTGCATCACTATCCCCCTGACCTCATCATACTTACTGCATCACTATCACCCTGTTCCCATCACACTTACTGCGTCAATATCACCTTGACCCCATCACGCTAACTGCGTCACTATCACCCTGACCCCCTCACACTTACTGTTTCACTATCACCCTGACCCCCTCACACTTCCTGCATCACTTTCACCCTGATCCCATCACACTTACTGCGTCACTCTCACCCTGATCCCATCACACTTACTGCATCACTATCACTCTGACACCATCACACTTACTGCATCACTATCACCCTGATCCCATCACACTTACTGCGTCAATATCACCCTGACCCCATCACGCTAACTGCGTCACTATCACCCTGACCCCCTCACACTTACTGTTTCACTATCACCCTGACCCCCTCACACTTCCTGCATCACTTTCACCCTGATCCCATCACACTTACTGCGTCAATATCACCCGATCCCATCACACTTACTGCGTCACTATCAACCTGTCCCCATCACACTCACTGCGTCACTATCACTCTGACCCCCTCACACTTACTACGTCACTATCACCATGACCCCATCACACTTACAGTGCTACTATCTCCCTGACACCATCACACTCACTGCATCACTATCACCCTGATCCCATCACACTTACTGTGTCACTATCACCCTGACCCCATCACACTTACTGTGTCACTTTCACCCTGACCACTCACACTTACTGCATCACTATCACCCTGACCCCATCACACTTACCGCATCACTATTACTCTCACCCCATCACACTTGCTGTGTCACTATCAGTCTGACCCCATCACACTTGCTGCGTCACTAGCCCTCTGACCCCATCACACTTCCTGTGTCACTATCACTCTGACCCCATCACACTTACTGTGTCACTATCCCCCTGACCTCATCACACTTACAGCGTCACTCTCACTCTGACCCCATCACACTCACTGCGTCACTATCACCCTGATCCCATCACACTTACTGTCTCACTATCACCCTGACCCGATCACACTGCGTCACTATCACCCTGATCCCCTCACACGTCCTCCATCACTATCACCCTGACCCCATCACACTTACTGCATCACTAGCACGCTGATCCCACCACATTTAGTGTGTCACTATCCCTCTGACCTCATCACACTTACTGCATCATATCATCCTGACCTGCTCACACTTACTGCATCACTATCATTCTGACCCCAACACACTTAGAGCATCTCTATCACCCTGACACTATCACACTTGTTGTGTCACTATCACCCCTGACACCTGTGTCACTGTCACACTGACTCCTCACAATTACTGAATCACTATCACCCTGAGCCCTCACACTTACTGCATCACTATTACTCTAACCCCATCACACTTACTGCGTAACTATTACTCTGACCCCATCACACTTACTGCGTCACTATCACCCTGATCCCCTCATACTTACTGAATCAATATCACCCTGACCCCATCACACTTACTGATGCACTATCACCCTGACACCAACACACTTAGTGCGACACTATCACGGTGACCCGATTACACTTGCTGTGTCACTATCACCCTAACCCCATTACATTTACTTCATCACTACCACCATGTACCCATCACACTTACTGCGTCACTATCACTCTGACCCCATCACACTTACTGCGTCACTATCACCCCGATTCCATCACACTTACTGCATCACTATTACTCTAACCCCATCACACTTACTGCGTAACTATCATCCTGATCCCTCACACATACTGAGTCACTATCACCCTAACTACATCATACTTACTGCGTCACTGTCACCCTGATCCCCTCACCCATACTGCGGCACTATCATTCTGACCCCATCACACACACTGCGTCACTATCACCCTGATCCCCTCACACTTGAGTTTCACTATCTTCCTGACCCGATCACACTGCGTCACTATCACCCTGATCCCATCACCACTATTGCTTCACTATCATCCTGACACACTAACACCTGCTGCATCACCATCACCCTGACCCCCTCACACTTACTGCGTCACTACCACACTGACCCACACACACTTCGTGTTTCAGTATCACCCTGACCCCATCACACCTACTGTGTTACTATCTCCCTGACCCCATCACACTTACTGCGTCAATATCACCCTAACCCCATCACACTTACTGCGACGCTATCACCATGACTCCCTCGCACTTACTGAGTCACTATCACCCTGATCCCCTCACACTTACTGAGTACTATAACCCTGACCCCATCAAACTTACTGAGTCACTATCACCCTGAACACATCACACTTACTACATCGCTATTCCTCTGACCCCATCACACTTACTGCGTCACTATCACCCTGTCCCCTCACACTTACTGCATCATTATCACCCTGACCCCATCACACTTACTGCATCACTATCACCATGACCCCATCACACTTACTGCGTCACTATCACCCTGATCCCCTCACACTTACTGAATCAATATCACCCTGACCCCATCACACTTACTGCGTCACTATCACCCTAAAACCAACACACTTAGTGCAACACTATCACGGTGACCCGATCTCACTTGGTGTGTCACTATCACCCTGACCCCATCACACTTACTGCAGCACCATCACTCTGACCCCATCACAGTTATTGCGTCACTATCACCCTGATCCACTCAAACTTACTGCGTCACTATCACCCTGACCAGATCACACTTATTGCGTCACTGTCACCATGATCCCCTCACACTTACTGCGTCAATATCACCCTGACACCAACACACTTACTGCATCACTATCACCCTGACCCCCTCACACTCACTGCATCATTATCACCCTGACCCCATCACACTTACTGTATCACTATCACCCTGATCCCCTCACACTTACTGCATCATTATCACCCTGACCCCATCACACTTACTGCATCACTATCACCCTGACCCCATCACACTTACTGCGTCACTATCACCCTGATCCCCTCATACTTACTGAATCAATATCACCCTGACCCCATCACACTTACTGATGCACTATCACCCTGACACCAACACACTTAGTGCGACACTATCACGGTGACCCGATTACACTTGCTGTGTCACTATCACCCTAACCCCATTACATTTACTTCATCACTACCACCATGTACCCATCACACTTACTGCGTCACTATCACTCTGACCCCATCACACTTACTGCGTCACTATCACCCTGATCCCCTCACACTTACTGCATTACTATCACCCTGACCAGATCACACTTACTGCATCACTATCACTCTGATCCCCTCACACTTACGTGTCACTATCTTCAAGACTTGATCACACTGCATCACTATCACCCTGATCCCATCACACTTACTGCGTCACTATCACCCTGACACACTAAAACCTACTGCATCACCATCACCCTGACCCCCTTACACTTACTGTGTCACTACCACACTGACCCAGTCACACTTAGTGTATTACTATCTCCCTGACCCCATCACACTTACTGCATCACTATCTCCCTGATCGCCTCACACTTACTGCGTAACTATCACCCTGACCCCATCACACTTACTGCATCACTATCCCTCTGACACCATCACACTTACTGCATCACGATCACCCTAGTCCCATCACACTTATTGCGTCACTATCACCCTGATCCCCTCACACTTACTGCATTAATATAACCCTGACCCCATCACGCTCACTGTGTCACTATCACCCTGAATTCATCACAGTTAATGTGTCACTATCATTCTGACACCATCACACTTACTGCGTCACTATCACCCTGACCCCATCACACTCACTGCGTCACTATCACCCTGAGCCCCTCACACTTACGTGTCACTATCTTCCTGTCCCGATCACACTGTGTCACTATCATCCTCATCCCATCACACTTACTGCATTAATATCACTCTGACCCCATCACGCTTACTGTGTCACTATCACCATGAATTCATCACACTTAATGTGTTACTATCATTCTGACACCATCACACTTACTGCGTCACTATCATCCTGAGCCCCTCACACTTGCTGCGTAACATTCTACCTGATTCCCTCTCATTTACTGCATCACTATCACCCTGACCCCCTCACACTTACTGCGTCACTATCACCCTGAGCCCTTCACACGTACTGAGTCGCTATCACTCTGACTCGCTCACAATTACTGCGTAACTATCTCCCTGACCCCTCACACTTACTGCGTCACTATCACCCTGAGCCCTTCACACGTACTGAGTCGCTATCACTCTGACTCGCTCACAATTACTGCATAACTATCTCCCTGACCCCTCAAACTCACTGCGTCACTATCACCCTGACCCCCTCCCATTTACAGTGTCACTATCACCCTCACCCCCTCACACTTACTGCGTCAGTATCACCCTGACCCCTCACACTTACGTGTCACTATCTTCCTGACCCGATCACACTGTGTCACTATCACCCTGATCCCATCACACTTACTGTATCACTATCACCCTGACACACTAACACCTGCTGCATCACCATCACCCTGATCCCATCACACTTACTGTATCACTATCACCCTGACACACTAACACCTGCTGCATCACTACCACCCTGACCCCATCACACTCACTGCATCCCTATACTCTGACCCCATCACACTTACGGTAACACTATCACCCTGACCCCAACACACTTGCTGTGTCACTATCACTCTTACCCCATCACACTTACTGCGTCACTATCAACCTGACACTCTCTCACTTACTGCGTCACTATCACCCTGACCCTACCACACTTACTCCGTCACTATCACACTGACCTCCTCACACTTATTGCATCACCATCACTCTGACCCCATCACAATTATTGCATCACTATCACCCTGACCCCATCACACTCACTGCGTCACTATCCCTCTGACCCATCACACTTACTGCATCACTATCACCCTGTCCCCATCACACTTACTGTGTCACTATCCCCCTGACCTCATCACACTTACTGTGCCACTATTACTCTGAGCCCATCACACTTACTGCGTCACTATCACCCTGACCCCATCACACTTACTGTGTTACTATCACCCTGATCCCATCACACTTACTGTGTCACTATCAATCTGTCCCATCACACTCACTGCGTCACTATCACCCTGACCCCATCACACTTACTGCGTCACTATCACCCTGATCCCCTCACACTCACTGTGTCACTATCACCCTGACACCATCACACTTACTGCATCACTATTAACCTGACCCCCCTCACATTTACTGCATCACTATCACCCTGATCCACTCACACTTACTGAGGCACTATCACCCTGACACCAACACATTTAGAGCGTCACTATCACCCTAACCCCATCACACTGACTGCATCACCATCACTCTGACCCCAACACACTTGCTGTGTCAATATCACTGTGACCCCATCACACTGACTGCATCACTATTTCCCTGACCCCATCACACTTACTGCATCACTATCGCCCTGTCCCCATCACACTTACTGCGTCACTATCACCCTGATCCCATCACACATACTCTGTCACTATCCCTAATCCCATCACACTTACTGCATCACTATCGCCCTGACCCCATCACAATCACTGCGTCACCATCACCCTGACTCCATCTCACTCACTGCGTCACTATCACCCTGAGCCCCTCACACTTACGTGTCACTATCTTCCTGACCCGATCACACTGTGTCACTATCACCCTGATCCCATCACACTTACTGCGTCACGATCACCCTGACACACTAACACCTGCTGCATCACCATCACCCTGACCCCCTCACACTTAATGCGTCACTACCACACTGACCCACCTCCCACTTGGTGTGTCACTATCACGCTGACCCCATCACACTTAATGTGTTACTATCTCCCTGACCCCATTACACTTTCTGCATCACTATCACCCTGATCCTCTCACACTCACTGCATCAATATCGCCCTGATCCCATCACACTTACTACATCACTATTATCCTGAACCCCTTACACTTACCGATTCACTATCACCATGACCCCCTCACACTTACTGTGTCACTATCACCCTGATACCCTCACACTTACTGTGTCACTATCACCCTGATACCATCACACTTGCTGCGTCACTATCACTCTGACCCCATCACACTTGCTGCATCACTATCACTCTGACCCCATCACACCTACTGTGTCACTGTCACCCTGATACCATCACACATACTGCATCACTATCACCCTGATCCCATCACACTTACTGCATAACTATCACCCTGATCCTCTCGCACTTACTGCGTCACTATGATCATGACCCCATCACACTTTCTGCTTCACTATCACTCTGACCCCATCACACTTACTGCGTCACTATCACCCGGACCACGTCACACTTACTGCATCACTACCACCCTGACCCCATCACACTCACTGCGTCTCTATCACACTGAGCCCCTCACACTTACGTGTCACTATCACACTGATCCCATCACACTTACTGCGTCACTATCACTCTGACCCGAACACACTGCATCAATATCACGCTGACCCCTCACACGTACTGCATCACTATCACTCTGACCCCATCACACTGAATGCGTCACTATCACCCTGACACCCTCTCACTTACTGCATCACTATCACCCTGACCCCATCACACCTACTGCATCACTATCACCCTGTCCCGCTCACACTTACTGCATCACTATCACTCTGACCCCATCACACTTATTGCATCACTATTACCCTGACCACCTCACAATTAGTGTGTCACTATCACCCTGACCCCATCACACTCACTGCGTCACTATCACTCTGACCCATCACACTTACTGCATCACTATCACCCTGTCCCCATCACACTCACTGCGTCACTATCACCCTGATCCCATCACACTTACCGTGTCACTATCCCTGATCCCATCACACTTACTGCATCACTATCACCCTGACCCCATCACACTTACTGCGTCACTATCACCCTGATCCCATCACACTTACTGTGTCACTATCAATCTGTCCCATCACACTCACTGCGTCACTATCACCCTGACCCCATCACACTTACTGCGTCACTATCACTGTGATCCCCTCATACTCACTGTGTCACTATCACCCTGACACCATCACACTTACTGCATCACTATTAACCTGACCCCCCTCACACTTACTGCATCACTATCACCCTGATCCACTCACACTTACTGAGGCACTATCACCCTGACACCAACACATTTAGAGCGTCACTATCACCCTAACCCCATCACACTGACTGCATCACTATCACTCTGACCCCAACACACTTGCTGTGTCAATATCACACTGACTGCATCACTATTTCCCTGACCCCATCACACTTACTGCATCACTATCGCCCTGTCCCCATCACATTCACTGCGTCACCATCATCCTGACTCCATCTCACTCACTGCGTCACTATCACCCTGAGCCCCTCACACTTACGTGTCACTATCTTCCTGACCCGATCACACTGTGTTACTATTACCCTGATCCCATCACACTTACTGTGTCACGATCACCCTGACACACTAACACCTGCTACATCACCATCACCCTGACCCCCTCACACTTACTGCGTCACTACCACACTGACCCACCTCCCACTTAGTGTGTCACTATCACGCTGACCCCATCACACGTAATGTGTTACAATCTCCCTGACCCCATCACACTTACTGCATCACTATCACCGTGATCCTCTCACACTCACTGCATCAATATCGCCCTGATCCCATCACACTTACTACATCACTATCATCCTGAACCCCTCACACTTACCGATTCACTATCACCCTGACCCCCTCACACTTACTGTGTCACTATCACCCTGATACCATCACACTTACTGCGTCACTATCACTCTGACCCCATCACACTTGCTGCATCACTATCACTCTGACCCCATCACACCTACTGTGTCACTGTCACCCTGATACCATCACACATACTGCGTCACTATCACCCTGATCCCATCACACTTACTGCGTAACTATCACCCTGATCGCCTCGCACTTACTGCGTCACTATGACCATGACCCCATCACACTTTCTGCTTCACTATCACTCTGACCCCATCACACTTACTGCGTCACTATCACCCGGACCACATCACACTTACTGCATCACTACCACCCTGACCCCATCACACTCACTGCGTCTCTATCACACTGAGCCCCTCACACTTACGTGTCACTATCACACTGATCCCATCACACTTACTGTGTCACTATCACTCTGACCCGAACACACTGCATCAATATCAAGCTGACCCCTCACACGTACTGCACCACTATCACTCTGACCCCAAAACACTTGCTGTGTCACTATCACTCTGACCCATCACACTGAATGCGTCACTATCACCCTGACACCCTCTCACTTCCTCCGTCACTATCACTCTGACCCCATCACACTGAATGCGTCACTATCACCCTGACACCCTCTCACTTACTGCATCACTATCACCCTGACCCCATCACACCTACTTCATCACTATCACCCTGTCCTGCTCACACTTACTGCATCACTATCACCCTGACCCCATCACACTTACTGCATCACTATCACTCTGACCCCATCACACTTGCTGTATCACTATCACCCTGACCCCATCACACTTACTGCATCACTATCACCCTGATCCCATCACACTTACTGTGTCACTATCCCTGATCCCATCACACTTACTGCATCATTATCACCCTGACCCCATCACACTTACTGCGTTACTATCACCCTGATCCCATCACACTTACTGCATCACTATCACTCTGACCCCATCACACTTGCTGTATCACTATCACCCTGACCCCATCACACTTACTGCATCACTATCACCCTGACCCCATCACACTTACTGCATCACTATCACCCTGAACCCATTATACTTACTGTATCACTATCACTCTGACACCATCACACTTGCTGTATCACTATCACTCTGAACCCATCACACTTGCTGCGTCACTATCACCCTGATACCACCACACATACTGCATCTCTATCACCCTGGCCCGCTCACACTTACTGCATCGATATCACTATGACCCCATCACACTTATTGCATCACTATCACCCTGACCACCTCACACTTAGTGTGTCACTATCACTCTGACCCCATCACACTTACTGTGTTCCTATCTCCCTGACCCCATCACAATTACTGTATCACTATCACCCTGATCCCATCACACTTACTGCGTGAATATCACCCTGACCCCATCACAATTACTGCGTCACTATGAACCTTTCCCCATCACACTCACTGCATCACTATCACCCTGATCCCATCACACTTACTGCGTCATGATCACCCTGACACACTAAAACCTGCTGCATCACCATCACCCTGACCCCCTCACACTTACTGCGTCACTACCACACTGACCCCCTTCACACTTAGTGTGTCACTATCACGCTGACCCCATCACACTTAATGTGTTACTATCTCCCTGACCCCATCACACTCACTGCGTCACTATCACTCTGACCCCATCACACTTACTGCATCACTATCACCCTGTCCCCATCACACTTACTGTGTCACTATCCCCCTGACTTCATCACACTTACTGTGCCACTATTACTCTGAGCCCATCACACATACTGCGTCACTATCACCCTGACCGCGTCACACTTATTGAGTCACTATCTCCCTGACCCCGTCACACTTACTGCGTAACTATCACCCAGACCCCATCACACTTACTGCGACGCTATCACCCTGACCCCATCACACTTACTGCGACGCTATCACCCTGACTCTCTCACACTTACTGAGTCACTATCACCCTGATCCCTTCACACTTACTGAGTCACTATCTCCCTGTCATCCCCACACTCTGATCCCATCAAAATTACTGCGTCATTATCACTCTGACCCATCACACTTACTGCATCACTATCACCCTGTCCCCATCACACTCCCTGCGACGCTATCACCCTGACCCCATCACACTTACTGCGACGCTATCACCCTGACCCGCTCACACTTACTGCATCACTATCCCTCTGACCCCATCACACTTACTGCGTCACTATCACCCTGCCACCATCACACTTACTGCATCACTATTAACCTGACCCCCCTCACACTTAATGCATCACTATCACCCTGATCCACTCACACTTACTGAGGCACCATCACCCTGACCCCAACACACTTAGAGCGTCACTATCACCCTAACTCCATCACACTGACTGCATCACTATCACTCTGACCCCAACACACTTGCTGTGTCACTATCACTCTGACCCCATCACACTGACTGCGTCTCTATTTCCCTGACCCTATCACACTAACTGCATCACTATCACCCTGTCCCGCTCACATTTACTGCATCACTATCACCCTGACCACCTCACACTTACTGCATCACTATCAACCTGTCCCCATCACACTCACTGCATCACTATCACTCTGACCCCATCACACTTACTGCATCACTATCACCCTGTCCCCATCACACTCACTGCGTCACTATCACCCTGATCCCATCACACCTACTGCATCACTATCACCCTGAGCCCCTCACACTTACTGCATCACTATCTCCCTGACCCCCTCACACTGACTGCGTCACTATCTCCCTGACACCATTACACTCACTGCGTCACTATCACACTGATGCCGACACACTTTCGTGTCACTATCTTCCTGACCCGATCACACTGTGTCACTGTCACCCTGACCCCATCACGCTTACTGCGTCACTATCACCCTGACACACTAACACCTGCTGCATCACCATCACCCTGACCCCCTCACACTTACTGCGTCACTACCACACTGACCCCCCTCACACTTAGTGTGTCACTATCACGCTGACCCCATCACACTTAATGTGTTACTATCTCCATGACCCTATAACACTTAATGTATCACTATCACCCTGATCCCATCACACTTACTGCATCAATATCGCCCTGACCCCATAACACTTACTGTGTCATTATCACTCTAACCCGATCACACTGCGTCACTATCACCATGACCCTACTCACACTTACCGATTCACTATCACCCTGATCCCCTCACACTTACTGCGTCACTATCACCCTGATATCATCACACTTACTGCATCACTACCACCCTGACCCCATCACACTCACTGCGTCTCTATCACCCTGATACCCTCACACTTACGTGCCACTATCACACTGATCCCATCACACTTACTGCGTCAATATCACCCTGGCCCCATCACACTTACAGCGTCACTATCACACTGAACCCATCACGCTCACTGCGTCACTATCACCCTGATCCCATCACACTTACTGTGTCACTATCACTCTGACCCGATCACACTGCATCAATATCACGTTGACCCCTCACACGTACTGCATCACTATCACTCTGACCCCAACACACTTGCTGTGTCACTATCACTCTGACCCATCACACTGACTGCGTCACTATTTCCCTGACCCCATCACACTTACTGCATCACGATCACCCTGTCCCGCTCACACTTACTGCATCGCTATCACCCTCATCCCATCACACTGAATGCGTCACTATCACCCTGACACCCTCTCACTTACTACGTCACTATCACTCTGACCCCATCACACTTACTGCATCACTATCACCCTGTCCCGCTCACACTTACTGCATCACTATCACTCTGACCCCATCACACTTATTGCATCACTATTACCCTGACCACCTCACAATTAGTGTGTCACTATCACCCTGACCCCATCACACTCACTGCGTCACTATCACTCTGACCCCATCACACTTACTGCATCACTATCACCCTGTCACCATCACACTCACTGCGTCACTATCACCTTGATCACATCACACTTACTGTGTCACTATCCCTGATCCCATCACACTTACTGCGTCACTATCACCCTGACACCCTCACACTTACTGCGTCACTATCACCCTGACCCCATCACACTTACTGCGTCACTATCACCCTGATCCCATCACACTTACTGCATCACTATCACTCTGACCCCATCACACTTGCTGTATCACTATCACCCTGACCCCATCACACTTTATTAGATTAGATTACTTACAGTGTGGAAACAGGTCCTTCGGCCCAACAAGTCCACACCGACCCGCCGAAGCGTAACCCACCCATACCCCTACATTTACCCCTTTACCTAACACTATGGCCAATTCACCTGACTTGCACATCTTTGGACTGTGGGAGGAAACCGGAGCCCCCGGAGGAAACCCACTCAGACACGGGGAGAACGTGCAAATTCCACACAGTCAGTCGCCTGAGTCGGGAATTGAACCCGGGTCTCTGGCGCTGCGAGGCAGCAGTGCTAACCACTGTGCCACCGTGCCGCCCGACTTACTGCATCACTATCACCCTGAACCCATTATACTTACTGCATCACTATCACTCTGAACCCATCACACTTGCTGCGTCACTATCACCCTGATACCACCACACATACTGCATCACTATCACCCTGTCTTGCTCACACTTACTGCATCGTTATCACTATGACCCCATCACACTTATTGCATCACTATCACCCTGACCACCTCACACTTAGTGTGTCACTATCACCCTGACGCCATCACACCTACTGTGTTCCTATCTCCCTGACCCCATCACAATTACTGTATCACTATCACCCTGATCCCATCACACTTACTGCGTGAATATCACCCTGACCCCATCACACTTACTGCGTCACTACCAACCTGTTCCCATCGCACTTACTGCGTCACTATGAACCTTTCCCCATCACACTCACTGCATCACTATCACCCTGATCCCATCACACTTACTGCGTCACGTTCACCCTGACACACTAAAACCTGCTGAATCACCATCACCCTGACCCCTTCACACTTATTGCGTCACTACCACACTGACCCCCTTCACACTTACTGCGTCACTATCACACTGACCCCATCACACTTACTGTGTCACTATCCCCCTGACCTCATCACACTTACTGTGTCACTATTGCTCTGAGCCCATCACACGTACTGCATCACTATCTCCCTGACACCGTCACACTTACTGCGTAACTATCACCCAGACCCCATCACACTTACTGCGACGCTATCACCCTGACTCTCTCACACTTACTGAGTCACTATCTCCCTGTCATCCCCACACTCTGATCCCATCAAACTTACTGCATCACTATCACTCTGACCCGCTCACACTTACTGCATCACTATCCCTCTGACCCCATCACACTTACTGTGTCACTATCACCCAGATCCCCTCACACTCACTGTGTCACTATCACCCTGACACCATCATACTTACTGCATCACTATTAACCTGACCCCCCTCACACTGACTGCATCACTATCACCCTGA
The DNA here is from genome assembly GCF_037043375.1 of Chiloscyllium plagiosum. Taxonomy (NCBI): domain Eukaryota; kingdom Metazoa; phylum Chordata; class Chondrichthyes; order Orectolobiformes; family Hemiscylliidae; genus Chiloscyllium; species Chiloscyllium plagiosum. The sequence continues at coordinate 39,992,615 of NW_028270180.1, forward strand.
TCCACTCACACTTACTGAGGCACTATCACCCTGACCCCAACACACTTAGAGCGTCACTATCACCCTAACCCCATCACACTGACTGCATCACTATCACTCTGACCCCAACACACTTGCTGTGTCACTATCACTCTGACCCCATCACACTGACTGCGTCACTATTTCCCTGACCCCATCACACTTACTGCATCACTATCACCCTGTCCCGCTCACACTTACTGCATCGCTATCAACCTCATCCCATCACACTTACTGCGTCAATATCACCCTGACCCCCTCACACTTACTGCGTCACTATCAACCTGTCCCCATCACACTCACTGCATCACTATCACTCTGACCCCATCACACTTACTGCATCACTATCACCCTGTCCCCATCACACTCCCTGCGTCACTATCACCCTAATCCCATCACACTTACTACGTCACTATCACCTTGACACCCTCACACTTACTGCATCACTATCTCCCTGACCCCCTCACACTGACTGCATCACTATCTCCCTGACACCATTACACTCACTGCGTCACTATCACCCTGAGCCCCTCACACTTACGTGTCACTATCTTCCTGACCCGATCACACTGTGTCACTATCACCCTGATCCCATCACACTTACTGCGTCACTATCACCCTGACACACTAACACCTGCTGCATCACCATCACCCTGACCCCCTCACACTTACTGCGTCACTACCACACTGACCCCCTTCACATTTAGTGTGTCACTATCACGCTGACCCCATCACACTTAATGTGTTACTATCTCCTTGACCCCATCACACTTACTGCATCACTATCACCCTGATCCCCTCACACTTATTGAGTCACTATCTCCCTGACACCGTCACACTTACTGCGTAACTATCACCCAGACCCCATCACACTTACTGCGACGCTATCACCCTGACTCTCTCACACTTACTGAGTCACTATCACCCTGATCCCTTCACACTTACTGCGACGCTATCACCCTGACTCTCTCACACTTACTGAGTCACTATCTCCCTGTCATCCCCACAATCTGATCCCATCAAACTTACTGCGTCACTATCACTCTGACCCGCTCACGCTTACTGCATCACTATCCGTCTGACCCCATCACACTTACTGCGTCACTATTACCCTGATCCACTCACACTCACTGTGTCACTATCACCCTGACACCATCACACTTACTGCATCACTATTAACCTGACCCCAACACACTTGCTGTGTCACTATCACTCTGACCCCATCACACTGACTGCGTCACTATTTCCCTGACCCCATCACACTTACTGCATCACTATCATCCTGTCCCGCTCACACTTACTGCATCGCTATCACTCTGACCCCATCACACTTATTTCATCACTATCACCCTGACCACCTCACACTTACTGCGTCAATATCACCCTGACACCCTCACACTTACTGCATCACTATGATCCTGTCCCCATCACACTCACTGCGTCACTATCACTCTGACCCCATCACACATACTGCATCACTATCACCCTGTCCCCATCACACTCACTGCGTCACTATCACCCTGATCCCATCACACTTACTACGTCACTATCACCCTGACACTCTCACACTTACTGCATCACTATCTCCCTGACCCCCTCACACTGACTGCATCACTATCTCCCTGACACCATTACACTCACTGCGTCACTATCACCCTGATGCCCACACACTTGCGTGTCACTATCTTCCTGACCCGATCACACTGTGTCACTATCACCCTGACCCCATCACGCTTACTGCGTCACTATCACCCTGACACACTAACACCTGCTGCATCACCATCACCCTGACCCCCTCACACTTACTGCGTCACTATCACCCTGATACCATCACACTTACTGCATCACTATCACTCTGACCCCATCACACTTGCTGCATCACTATCACTCTGACCCCCATCACACCTACTGTGTCACTATCACCCTGATACCATCACACATACTGTGTCACTATCATCTTCATCCCCTCACACTTACTGCGTCACTATCACCCTGATCGCCTCGCACTTACTGCGTCACTATGACCATGACCCCATCACACTTTCTGCTTCACTATCACTCTGACCCCATCATACTTACTGCGTCTCTATCATCTTCATCCCCTCACACTTACGTGTCACTATCACACTGATCCCATCACACTTACTGCTTCAACATCACACTGGCCCCATCACACTTACTGCGTCACTATCACACTGACCCCATCACGCTCACTGCGTCACTATCACCCTGATGCCATCACACTTACTGTGTCACTATCACTCTGACCCGATCACACTGCATCAATATCACGTTGACCCCTCACACGTACTGCATCAATATCGCCCTGACCCCATCACACTTACTGTGTCACTATCACTCTAACCCGATCACACTGCGTCACTATCACCCTGACCCCCTCACACCTACCGATTCACTATCACCCTGACCCCCTCACACTTACTGCGTCACTATCACCCTGATCCCATCTCACATAATGTGTCTCTATCACCCTGGTCCACTCACACTTACTGCAGCACTATCACCCTGATACCAACACAATTAGTGCGTCACTACCACCCTGACCCTATCACACTTGCTGTGTCACTATCACCCTGACCCTCTCACCCTTATTGCATCCCTATCAATCTGACCCGCTCACACTTACTGCGTAAGTATCACCCTGACCCCTCACGCTTACTTCGTCACTACCACCATGACCCCATCACACTTTCTGCTTCACTATCACTCACTGATCCCCTCACACTTACTGCGTCACTATCACCCGGACAACATCACACTTACTGCATCACTACCACCCTGATTCCCTCACACTTACTGCATCACTATCACCCTGATCCCATCACACTTACTGCGTCACTAACACCCTGACACACTAACACCTGCTGCATCACCATCACTCTGACCCCCTCACACTTACTGCGTCACTACCACACTGACCCCCGTCACACTTAGTTTGTCACTATCACGCTGACCCCATCACACTTACTGTGTTACTATCTCCCTGACCCCATCACACTTACTGCATCACTATCACCCTGATCTCATCACACTTACTGTGTCACTATCACTCTAACCCGATCACACTGCGTCACTATTACCCTGACCCCCTCACTCTTACTGCGTAACTATCACCTTGGTCCCCTCTTACTTAATGCGTCACTATAATCATGACCCCATCACACTTTCTGTTTCACTATCACCCTGATCTCCTCACACTTACTGCGTCACTTTCACCCGGACCACATCACACTTTTTGCGTCACTTTCACCCGGACCACATCACACTTACGGCGTCACTATCACCCTGACCCCATCACACTCACTGCGTCACTATCACCCTGAGCCCCTCACACTTACGTGTCACTATCTTCCTGACCCGATCACACTGTGTCACTATCACTCTCATCCCATCACACTTACTGCGTCACGATCACCCTGACACACTAACACCTACTGCATCACCATCACTCTGACCCCATCACACTTACTGCGTCACTATCACCCTGATCCCATCTCACATACTGCGTCTCTATCACCCTGACCCCCTCACACTTACTGCATCACTATCACCCTGATCCCATCACACTTACTGTATCACTATCACCCTGACCCCATCACACTTACTGCATCACTATCCCCCTGTGCCGCTCACACACGCTATCACTCGGACACCATCACACTTGCTGCGTAACTATCACCCTGTTCCCATCACACTTACTGCGTCACTATCATTCTGACCCCTTCACACTTACTGCATCACTATCACCCTGTCCCCATCACACTCACTACGTCACTGTCACCCTGATCCCATCACACATACTGTGTCACTATCCCTGATCCCATCACACTTACTGCGTCACTAACACCCTGACAACCTCACACTTACTGCAGCACTATCACCCTGACCCCATCACACTTACTGCATCACTATCACCCTGATCCCTTCACACTTCCAGTGTCACTATCACCCTGACCCGATCACATTGCATCACAATCACCCTGACCCCCTCACACTTACTGCGTCACAATTACACTGACCCCATCACACTTACTGTGTTACTATCACCCTGACCCCATCACACTTATTACGTCACTATCACCCTGACCCCGTCACACTTACTGTGTCACTATCCCCCTGACCAGCTCACACTTACTGCATCGCTATCACTCTGAACCCATCACACTTATTGCATCACTATCACGCTGACCACCTCACACTTACTGCGTCAATATCACCCTGACCCCATCACACTTACTGCGTCACTATCAACCTGCCCCCATCACGCTCACTGCGTCATTATCACCCTGATCCCATCACACTTACTGTGTCACTATCACTCTGACCCGATCACACTGCGTCACTATCACCCTGACCCATTTACAACTTACTGCGTCACTATCACCCTGACACCCTCACACTTATTGCGTCACTATCATCCTGATCCCATCTCAGATACTGCGTCTCTATCATCCTGATCCAGTCACACTTACTGCGGGACTATCACCCTGACCCCATCATACTTAGTGCGTCACTATCACCCTGTCCCCATCACGCTCACTGCGTCACTATCATCCTGATCCCATCACACTTACTGCATCACTATCACACTGACCTCATCACACTTACTGCATCACTATCACCCTGACCCCATCACACTTACTGCATCATTACCACCCTGATCCCACCACACTTACTGCGTCAATATCACTCTGACCTCATCACACTTACTGCATCACTATCACCCTGACCCCATCACACTTACTGCATCACTATCACCCTGGCCCCATCACACTTCCAGTGTCACTATCACCCTGACCCGATCACATTGCATCACAATCACCCTGACCCCCTCACACTTACTGCGTCACAATCACACTGACCCCATCACACTTACTGCGTCACTACCACACTGACCCCCGTCACACTTAGTTTGTCACTATCACGCTGACCCCATCACACTTACTGTGTTACTATCTCCCTGACCCCATCACACTTACTGCATCACTATCACCCTGATCTCATCACACTTACTGTGTCACTATCACACTAACCCGATCACACTGCGTCACTATCACCCTGACCCCCTCACTCTTACTGCGTAACTATCACCTTGGTCCCCTCTTACTTAATGCGTCACTATAATCATGACCCCATCACACTTACTGCGTCACTATCAACCTGTCCCCATCACACTCACTGTGTCACTATCACTCTGAGCCCTTCACACTTACTGCATCACTATCACCCTGTCCCCATCACACTCACTACGTCACTATCACCCTGATCCCATCACACATACTGTGTCACTATCCCTGATCCCATCACACTTACTGCGTCACTAACACCCTGACAACCTCACACTTACTGCATCACTATCACCCTGACCCCATCACACTTACTGCATCACTATCACCCTGACCCCATCACACTTCCAGTGTCACTATCACCCTGACCCGATCACATTGCATCACAATCACCCTGACCCCCTCACACTTACTGCGTCACAATCACACTGACCCCATCACACTTACTGTGTTACTATCTCCCTGACCCCATCACACTTACTGCGTCACTATCACCCTGACCCCGTCACACTTACTGTGTCACTATCCCCCTGACCAGCTCACACTTCCTGCATCGCTATCACTCTGAACCCATCACACTTATTGCATCACTATCACGCAGACCACCTCACACTTACTGCGTCAATATCACCCTGACCCCATCACACTTACTGCGTCACTATCAAACTGTCCCCATCACGCTCACTGCGTCACTATCACCCTGATGCTCACACACTTTCGTGTCACTATCTTCCTGACCCGATCACACTGTGTCACTATCACCCTGACCCCATCACGCTTACTGCGTCACTATCACCCTGACACACTAACACCTGCTGCATCACCATCACCCTGACCCCCTCACACTTACTGCGTCACTACCACACTGACCCCCCTCACACTTAGTGTGTCACACTTACTGCATCAATATCGCCCTGACCCCATCACGCTTACTGTGTCATTATCACTCTAACCCGATCACACTGCGTCACTATCACCCTGACCCCCTCACACTTACCGATTCACTATCATCCTGAGCCCCTCACACTTACTGCGTCACTATCACCCTGATACCATCACACTTACTGCATCACTATCACTCTGACCCCATCACACTTGCTGCATCACTATCACTCTGACCCCCATCACACCTACTGTTTCACTATCACCCTGATACCATCACACATACTGCGTCACTATCACCCTGATCCCATCACACTTACTGCGTAACTATCACCCTGATCGCCTCGCACTTACTGCGTCACTATGACCATGACCCCATCACACTTTCTGCTTCACTATCACTCTGACCCCATCATACTTACTGCGTCACTATCATCTTCATCCCCTCACACTTACTGCGTCACTATCACCCTGTCCCCATCACATTTACTGTGTCACTATCACCTGGACCACATCACACTTACTGCATCACTACCACCCTGACCCCATCACACTCACTGCGTCTCTATCACTCTGAGCCCCTCACACTTACGTGTCACTATCACACTGATCCCATCACACTTACTGCGTCAACATCACCCTGGCCACATCACACTTACTGCGTCACTATCACACTGACCCCATCACGCTCACTGTGTCACTATCACCCTGATCCCATCACACTTACTGTGTCACTATCACTCTGACCCGATCACACTGCATCAATATCACGTTGACCCCTCACACGTACTGCATCAATATCGCCCTGACCCCATCACACTTACTGTGTCATGATCAATCTAACCCGATCACACTGCGTCACTATCACCCTGACCCCCTCACACCTACCGATTCACTATCACCCTGACCCCCTCACACTTACTGCGTCACTATCACCCTGATCCCATCTCACATAATGTGTCTCTATCACCCTGGTCCACTCACACTTACTGCAGCACTATCACCCTGATACCAACACAATTAGTGCGTCACTACCACCCTGACCCTATCACACTTGCTGTGTCACTATCACCCTGACCCTCTCACCCTTATTGCATCCCTATCAATCTGACCCGCTCACACTTACTGCGTAAGTATCACCCTGACCCCTCACGCTTACTTCGTCACTACCACCATGACCCCATCACACTTTCTGCTTCACTATCACTCACTGATCCCCTCACACTTACTGCGTCACTATCACCCGGACAACATCACACTTACTGCATCACTACCACCCTGATTCCCTCACACTTACTGCATCACTATCACCCTGATCCCATCACACTTACTGCGTCACTAACACCCTGACACACTAACACCTGCTGCATCACCATCACTCTGACCCCCTCACACTTACTGCGTCACGACCACACTGACCCCCGTCACACTTAGTTTGTCACTATCACGCTGACCCCATCACACTTACTGTGTTACTATCTCCCTGACCCCATCACACTTACTGCATCACTATCACCCTGATCTCATCACACTTACTGTGTCACTATCACTCTAACCCGATCACACTGCGTCACTATTACCCTGACCCCCTCACTCTTACTGCGTAACTATAACCTTGGTCCCCTCTTACTTAATGCGTCACTATAATCATGACCCCATCACACTTTCTGTTTCACTATCACCCTGATCTCCTCACACTTACTGCGTCACTTTCACCCGGACCACATCACACTTTTTGCGTCACTTTCACCCGGACCACATCACACTTACGGCGTCACTATCACCCTGACCCCATCACACTCACTGCGTCACTATCACCCTGAGCCCCTCACACTTACGTGTCACTATCTTCCTGACCCGATCACACTGTGTCACTATCACTCTCATCCCATCACACTTACTGCGTCACGATCACCCTGACACACTAACACCTACTGCATCACCATCACTCTGACCCCATCACACTTACTGCGTCACTATCACCCTGATCCCATCTCACATACTGCGTCTCTATCACCCTGACCCCCTCACACTTACTGCATCACTATCACCCTGATCCCATCACACTTACTGTATCACTATCACCCTGACCCCATCACACTTACTGCATCACTATCCCCCTGTGCCGCTCACACACGCTATCACTCGGACACCATCACACTTGCTGCGTAACTATCACCCTGTTCCCATCACACTTACTGCGTCACTATCATTCTGACCCCTTCACACTTACTGCATCACTATCACCCTGTCCCCATCACACTCACTACGTCACTGTCACCCTGATCCCATCACACATACTGTGTCACTATCCCTGATCCCATCACACTTACTGCGTCACTAACACCCTGACAACCTCACACTTACTGCAGCACTATCACCCTGACCCCATCACACTTACTGCATCACTATCACCCTGATCCCTTCACACTTCCAGTGTCACTATCACCCTGACCCGATCACATTGCATCACAATCACCCTGACCCCCTCACACTTACTGCGTCACAATTACACTGACCCCATCACACTTACTGTGTTACTATCACCCTGACCCCATCACACTTATTACGTCACTATCACCCTGACCCCGTCACACTTACTGTGTCACTATCCCCCTGACCAGCTCACACTTACTGCATCGCTATCACTCTGAACCCATCACACTTATTGCATCACTATCACGCTGACCACCTCACACTTACTGCGTCAATATCACCCTGACCCCATCACACTTACTGCGTCACTATCAACCTGCCCCCATCACGCTCACTGCGTCATTATCACCCTGATCCCATCACACTTACTGTGTCACTATCACTCTGACCCGATCACACTGCGTCACTATCACCCTGACCCATTCACAACTTACTGCGTCACTATCACCCTGACACCCTCACACTTATTGCGTCACTATCATCCTGATCCCATCTCAGATACTGCGTCTCTATCATCCTGATCCAGTCACACTTACTGCGGGACTATCACCCTGACCCCATCATACTTAGTGCGTCACTATCACCCTGTCCCCATCACGCTCACTGCGTCACTATCATCCTGATCCCATCACACTTACTGCATCACTATCACACTGACCTCATCACACTTACTGCATCACTATCACCCTGACCCCATCACACTTACTGCATCATTACCACCCTGATCCCATCACACTTACTGCGTCAATATCACTCTGACCTCATCACACTTACTGCATCACTATCACCCTGACCCCATCACACTTACTGCATCACTATCACCCTGGCCCCATCACACTTCCAGTGTCACTATCACCCTGACCCGATCACATTGCATCACAATCACCCTGACCCCCTCACACTTACTGCGTCACAATCACACTGACCCCATCACACTTACTGCGTCACTACCACACTGACCCCCGTCACACTTAGTTTGTCACTATCACGCTGACCCCATCACACTTACTGTGTTACTATCTCCCTGACCCCATCACACTTACTGCATCACTATCACCCTGATCTCATCACACTTACTGTGTCACTATCACACTAACCCGATCACACTGCGTCACTATCACCCTGACCCCCTCACTCTTACTGCGTAACTATCACCTTGGTCCCCTCTTACTTAATGCGTCACTATAATCATGACCCCATCACACTTACTGCGTCACTATCAACCTGTCCCCATCACACTCACTGTGTCACTATCACTCTGAGCCCTTCACACTTACTGCATCACTATCACCCTGTCCCCATCACACTCACTACGTCACTATCACCCTGATCCCATCACACATACTGTGTCACTATCCCTGATCCCATCACACTTACTGCGTCACTAACACCCTGACAACCTCACACTTACTGCATCACTATCACCCTGACCGCATCACACTTACTGCATCACTATCACCCTGACCCCATCACACTTCCAGTGTCACTATCACCCTGACCCGATCACATTGCATCACAATCACCCTGACCCCCTCACACTTACTGCGTCACAATCACACTGACCCCATCACACTTACTGTGTTACTATCTCCCTGACCCCATCACACTTACTGCGTCACTATCACCCTGACCCCGTCACACTTACTGTGTCACTATCCCCCTGACCAGCTCACACTTCCTGCATCGCTATCACTCTGAACCCATCACACTTATTGCATCACTATCACGCAGACCACCTCACACTTACTGCGTCAATATCACCCTGACCCCATCACACTTACTGCGTCACTATCAAACTGTCCCCATCACGCTCACTGCGTCACTATCACCCTGATGCTCACACACTTTCGTGTCACTATCTTCCTGACCCGATCACACTGTGTCACTATCACCCTGACCCCATCACGCTTACTGCGTCACTATCACCCTGACACACTAACACCTGCTGCATCACCATCACCCTGACCCCCTCACACTTACTGCGTCACTACCACACTGACCCCCCTCACACTTAGTGTGTCACACTTACTGCATCAATATCGCCCTGACCCCATCACGCTTACTGTGTCATTATCACTCTAACCCGATCACACTGCGTCACTATCACCCTGACCCCCTCACACTTACCGATTCACTATCATCCTGAGCCCCTCACACTTACTGCGTCACTATCACCCTGATACCATCACACTTACTGCATCACTATCACTCTGACCCCATCACACTTGCTGCATCACTATCACTCTGACCCCCATCACACCTACTGTTTCACTATCACCCTGATACCATCACACATACTGCGTCACTATCACCCTGATCCCATCACACTTACTGCGTAACTATCACCCTGATCGCCTCGCACTTACTGCGTCACTATGACCATGACCCCATCACACTTTCTGCTTCACTATCACTCTGACCCCATCATACTTACTGCGTCACTATCATCTTCATCCCCTCACACTTACTGCGTCACTATCACCCTGTCCCCATCACACTTACTGTGTCACTATCACCTGGACCACATCACACTTACTGCATCACTACCACCCTGACCCCATCACACTCACTGCGTCTCTATCACTCTGAGCCCCTCACACTTACGTGTCACTATCACACTGATCCCATCACACTTACTGCGTCAACATCACCCTGGCCACATCACACTTACTGCGTCACTATCACACTGACCCCATCACGCTCACTGTGTCACTATCACCCTGATCCCATCACACTTACTGTGTCACTATCACTCTGACCCGATCACACTGCATCAATATCACGTTGACCCCTCACACGTACTGCATCAATATCGCCCTGACCCCATCACACTTACTGTGTCATGATCAATCTAACCCGATCACACTGCGTCACTATAACCCTGACCCCCTCACAATTACCGATTCACTATCACCCTGACCCCCTCACACTTACTGCGTCACTATCACCCTGATCCCATCTCACATAATGTGTCTCTATCACCCTGATTCACTCACACTTACTGCGGCACTAACACCCTGATACCAACACACTTAGTGCGTCACTACCACCCTGACCCTATCACACTTGCTGTGTCACTATCACCCTGACCCTCTCACCCTTATTGCATCCCTATCAATCTGACCCGCTCACACTTACTGCGTAACTATCACCCTGACCCCTCACACTTACTTCGTCACTACCACCATGACCCCATCACACTTTCTGCTTCACTATCACTCTCTGATCCCCTCACACTTACTGCGTCACTATCACCCGGACAACATCACACTTACTGCATCACTACCACCCTGATTCCCTCACACTTACTGCATCACTATCACCCTGATCCCATCACACTTACTGCGTCACTAACACCCTGACACACTAACACCTGCTGCATCACCATCACTCTGACCCCCTCACACTTACTGCGTCACTACCACACTGACCCCCGTCACACTTAGTTTGTCACTATCACGCTGACCCCATCACACTTACTGTGTTACTATCTCCCTGAACCCATCACACTTACTGCATCACTATCGCCCTGATCTCATCACGCTTACTGTGTCACTATCACTCTAACCCGATCACACTGCGTCACTATCACCCTGACCCCCTCACTCTTACTGCGTAACTATCACCTTGGTCCCCTCTTACTTAATGCGTCACTATAACCATGACCCCATCACACTTACTGCGTCACTATCACCCTGTCCCCATTACACTCACTACGTCACTATCACCCTGATCCCATCACACATACTGTGTCACTATCCCTGATCCCATCACACTTACTGCGTCACTAACACCCTGACAACCTCACACTTACTGCATCACTATCACCCTGACCCCATCACACTTACTGCATCACTATCACCCTGATCCCTTCTCACTTCCAGTGTCACTATCACCCTGACCCGATCACATTGCATCACAATCACCCTGACCCCCTCACACTAACTGCGTCACAATCACACTGACCCCATCACACTTACTGTGTTACTATCTCCCTGACCCCATCACACTTACTGCGTCACTATCACCCTGACCCCGACACACTTACTGTGTCACTATCCCCCTGACCAGCTCACACTTACTGCATCGCTATCACTCTGAACCCATCACACTTATTGCATCACTATCACGCTGACCACCTCACACTTACTGCGTCAATATCACCCTGACCCCATCACACTTACTGCGTCACTATCAACCTGCCCCCATCATGCTCACTGCGTCACTATCACCCTGATCCCATCACACTTACTGTGTCACTATCACTCTGACCCGATCACACTGCGTCACTATCACCCTGACCCAATCACAACTTACTGCGTCACTATCACCCTGTCCCCATCACACTTATTGCGTCACTATCACGCTGACCACCTCACACTTACTGCATCACTACCACCCTGACCCCATCACACTCACTGCGTCTCTATCACCCTGAGCCCCTCACACTTACGTGTCACTATCACACTGATCCCATCACACTTACTGCGTCAACATCACCCTGGCCCCATCACACTTACTGCGTCACTATCACACTGACCCCATCACGCTCACTGCGTCACTATCACCCTGATGCCATCACACTTACTGTGTCACTATCACTCTGACCCGATCACACTGCATCAATATCACGTTGACCCCTCACACGTACTGCATCAATATCGCCCTGACCCCATCACACTTACTGTGTCATTATCACTCTAACCCGATCACACTGCGTCACTATCACCCTGACCCCCTCACACTTACCGATTCACTATCACCCTGACCCCCTCACACTTACTGCGTCACTATCACCCTGATCCCATCTCACATAATGTGTCTCTATCACCCTGATTCACTCACACTTACTGCGGCACTATCACCCTGATACCAACACACTTAGTGCGTCACTACCACCCTGACCCTATCACACTTGCTGTGTCACTATCACCCTGACCCTCTCACCCTTATTGCATCCCTAACAATCTGACCCGCTCACACTGCGTAACTATCACCCTGACCCCTCACACTTACTTCGTCACTACCACCATGACCCCATCACACTTTCTGCTTCACTATCACTCTCTGATCCCCTCACACTCACTGCGTCACTATCACCCGGACAACATCACACTTACTGCATCACTACCACCCTGATTCCCTCACACTTACTGCGTCACTAACACCCTGACACACTAACACCTGCTGCATCACCATCACTCTGACCCCCTCACACTTACTGCGTCACTACCACACTGACCCCCGTCACACTTAGTTTGTCACTATCACGCTGACCCCATCACACTTACTGTGTTACTATCTCCCTGGTCCCATCACACTTACTGCATCACTATCACCCTGATCTCATCACACTTACTGTGTCACTATCACTCTAACCCGATCACACTGCGTCACTATCACCCTGACCCCCTCACTCTTACTGCGTAACTATCACCTTGGTCCCCTCTTACTTAATGCGTCACTATAATCATGACCCCATCACACTTTCTGTTTCACTATCACTCTGACGCCATCACACTTATTGCATCACTATCACCCTGATCCCCTCACACTTACTGCGTCACTTTCACCCGGACCACATCACACTTACTGCGTCACTTTCACCCGGACCACATCACACTTACTGCGTCACTATCACCCTGACCCCATCACACTCACTGCGTCACTATCACCCTGAGCCCCTCACACTTACGTGTCACTATCTTCCTGACCCGATCACACTGTGTCACTATCACTCTCATCCCATCACACTTACTGCGTCACGATCATCCTGACACACTAACACCTACTGCATCACCATCACTCTGACCCCATCACACTTACTGCGTCACTATCACCCTGATCCCATCTCACATACTGCGTCTCTATCACCCTGACCCCCTCACACTTACTGCATCACTATCACCCTGATCCCATCACACTTACTGTATCACTATCACCCTGACCCCATCACACTTACTGCATCACTATCACCCTGTGCCGCTCACACACGCTATCACTCTGACACCATCACACTTGCTGCGTAACTATCACCCTGATCCCATCACACTTACTGCATCACTATCAACCTGTCCCCATCACACTCACTGTGTCACTATCATTCTGACCCCTTCACACTTACTGCATCACTATCACCCTGTCCCCATCACACTCACTACGTCACTGTCACCCTGATCCCATCACACATACTGTGTCACTATCCCTGATCCCATCACACTTACTGCGTCACTAACACCCTGACAACCTCACACTTACTGCATCACTATCACCCTGACCCCATCACACTTACTGCATCACTATCACCCTGATCCCTTCACACTTCCAGTGTCACTATCACCCTGACCCGATCACATTGCATCACAATCACCCTGACCCCCTCACACTTACTGCGTCACAATTACACTGACCCCATCACACTTACTGTGTTACTATCACCCTGACCCCATCACACTTACTACGTCACTATCACCCTGACCCCGTCACACGTACTGTGTCACCATCCCCCTGACCAGCTCACACTTCCTGCATCGCTATCACTCTGAACCCATCACACTTATTGCATCACTATCACGCTGACCACCTCACACTTACTGCGTCAATATCACCCTGACCCCATCACACTTACTGCTTCACTATCACCCTGATCCCATCTCAGATACTGCGTCTCTATCACCCTTAGCCCCTCACACTTACGTGTCACTATCTTCCTGACCCGATCACACTGCGTCACTATCACCCTGATCCCATCACACTTACTGCGTCACTATCAACCTGTCCCCATCACACTCACTGTGCCACTATCACTCTGACTCCATCACACTTACTGTATCACTATCACCCTGACCCACTCACAACTTACTGATTTAATATCATCCTGATCCCATCACACATACTGTGTCACTATCCCTGATCCCATCACACTTACTGCGTCACTAACACCCTGACAACCTCACACTTACTGCGTCACTATCACCCGGACAACATCACACTTACTGCATCACTACCACCCTGATTCCCTCACACTTACTGCATCACTATCACCCTGTCCCCATCACACTCACTACGTCACTGTCACCCTGATCCCATCACACATACTGTGTCACTATCCCTGATCCCATCACACTTACTGCGTCACTAACACCCTGACAACCTCACACTTACTGCATCACTATCACCCTGACCCCATCACACTTACTGCATCACTATCACCCTGATCCCTTCACACTTCCAGTGTCACTATCACCCTGACCCGATCACATTGCATCACAATCACCCTGACCCCCTCACACTTACTGCGTCACAATTACACTGACCCCATCACACTTACTGTGTTACTATCACCCTGACCCCATCACACTTACTACGTCACTATCACCCTGACCCCGTCACACGTACTGTGTCACCATCCCCCTGACCAGCTCACACTTCCTGCATCGCTATCACTCTGAACCCATCACACTTATTGCATCACTATCACGCTGACCACCTCACACTTACTGCGTCAATATCACCCTGACCCCATCACACTTACTGCTTCACTATCACCCTGATCCCATCTCAGATACTGCGTCTCTATCACCCTTAGCCCCTCACACTTACGTGTCACTATCTTCCTGACCCGATCACACTGCGTCACTATCACCCTGATCCCATCACACTTACTGCGTCACTATCAACCTGTCCCCATCACACTCACTGTGTCACTATCACTCTGACTCCATCACACTTACTGTATCACTATCACCCTGACCCACTCACAACTTACTGATTTAATATCACCCTGATCCCATCACACATACTGTGTCACTATCCCTGATCCCATCACACTTACTGCGTCACTAACACCCTGACAACCTCACACTTACTGCGTCACTATCACCCGGACAACATCACACTTACTGCATCACTACCACCCTGATTCCCTCACACTTACTGCATCACTATCACCCTGTCCCCATCACACTCACTACGTCACTGTCACCCTGATCCCATCACACATACTGTGTCACTATCCCTGATCCCATCACACTTACTGCGTCACTAACACCCTGACAACCTCACACTTACTGCATCACTATCACCCTGACCCCATCACACTTACTGCATCACTATCACCCTGATCCCTTCACACTTCCAGTGTCACTATCACCCTGACCCGATCACATTGCATCACAATCACCCTGACCCCCTCACACTTACTGCGTCACAATTACACTGACCCCATCACACTTACTGTGTTACTATCACCCTGACCCCATCACACTTACTACGTCACTATCACCCTGACCCCGTCACACGTACTGTGTCACCATCCCCCTGACCAGCTCACACTTCCTGCATCGCTATCACTCTGAACCCATCACACTTATTGCATCACTATCACGCTGACCACCTCACACTTACTGCGTCAATATCACCCTGACCCCATCACACTTACTGCTTCACTATCACCCTGATCCCATCTCAGATACTGCGTCTCTATCACCCTTAGCCCCTCACACTTACGTGTCACTATCTTCCTGACCCGATCACACTGCGTCACTATCACCCTGATCCCATCACACTTACTGCGTCACTATCAACCTGTCCCCATCACACTCACTGTGTCACTATCACTCTGACTCCATCACACTTACTGTATCACTATCACCCTGACCCACTCACAACTTACTGATTTAATATCACCCTGATCCCATCACACATACTGTGTCACTATCCCTGATCCCATCACACTTACTGCGTCACTAACACCCTGACAACCTCACACTTACTGCGTCACTATCACCCGGACAACATCACACTTACTGCATCACTACCACCCTGATTCCCTCACACTTACTGCATCACTATCACCCTGTCCCCATCACACTCACTACGTCACTGTCACCCTGATCCCATCACACATACTGTGTCACTATCCCTGATCCCATCACACTTACTGCGTCACTAACACCCTGACAACCTCACACTTACTGCATCACTATCACCCTGACCCCATCACACTTACTGCATCACTATCACCCTGATCCCTTCACACTTCCAGTGTCACTATCACCCTGACCCGATCACATTGCATCACAATCACCCTGACCCCCTCACACTTACTGCGTCACAATTACACTGACCCCATCACACTTACTGTGTTACTATCACCCTGACCCCATCACACTTACTACGTCACTATCACCCTGACCCCGTCACACGTACTGTGTCACCATCCCCCTGACCAGCTCACACTTCCTGCATCGCTATCACTCTGAACCCATCACACTTATTGCATCACTATCACGCTGACCACCTCACACTTACTGCGTCAATATCACCCTGACCCCATCACACTTACTGCGTCACTATCACCCTGATCCCATCACACTTACTGCGTCACTATCAACCTGTCCCCATCACACTCACTGTGTCACTATCACTCTGACTCCATCACACTTACTGTATCACTATCACCCTGACCCACTCACAACTTACTGATTTAATATCACCCTGATCCCATCACACATACTGTGTCACTATCCCTGATCCCATCACACTTACTGCGTCACTAACACCCTGACAACCTCACACTTACTGCGTCACTATCACCCGGACAACATCACACTTACTGCATCACTACCACCCTGATTCCCTCACACTTACTGCATCACTATCACCCTGATCCCATCACACTTACTGCGTCACTAACACCCTGACACACTAACACCTGCTGCATCGCCATCACTCTGACCCCCTCACACTTACTGCGTCACTACCACACTGACCCCCGTCACACTTAGTTTGTCACTATCACGCTGACCCCATCACACTTACTGTGTTACTATCTCCCTGACCCCATCACACTTACTGCATCACTATCACCCTGATCTCATCACACTTACTGTGTCACTATCACTCTAACCTGATCACACTGCGTCACTATTACCCTGACCCCCTCACTCTTACTGCGTAACTATCACCTTGGTCCCCTCTTACTTAATGCGTCACTATAATCATGACCCCATCACACTTTCTGTTTCACTATCACTCTGACCCCATCACACTTATTGCATCACTATCACCCTGATCCCCTCACACTTACTGCGTCACTTTCACCCGGACCACATCACACTTACTGCGTCACTTTCACCCGGACCACATCACACTTACTGCGTCACTAACACCCTGACCCCATCACACTCACTGCGTCACTATCACCCTGAGCCCCTCACACTTACATGTCACTATGTTCCTGACCCGATCACACTGTGTCACTATCACTCTCATCCCATCACACTTACTGCGTCACGATCATCCTGACACACTAACACCTACTGCATCACCATCACTCTGACCCCATCACACTTACTGCGTCACTATCACCCTGATCCCATCTCATATACTGCGTCTCTATCACCCTGACCCGCTCACACTTACTGCATCACTATCACCTGATCCCATCACACTTACTGTATCACTATCACCCTGACCCCATCACACTTACTGCATCACTATCACCCTGTGCCGCTCACACACGCTATCACTCTGACACCATCACACTTGCTGCGTAACTATCACCCTGATCCCATCACACTTACTGCGTCACTATCAACCTGTCCCCATCACACTCACTGTGTCACTATCATTCTGACCCCTTCACACTTACTGCATCACTATCACCCTGTCCCCATCACACTCACTGGGTCACTATCATTCTGCCCCCTTCACACTTACTGCATCACTATCACCCTGTCCCCATCACACTCACTACGTCACTGTCACCCTGATCCCATCACACATACTGTGTCACTATCCCTGATTCCATCACACTTACTGCGTCACTAACACCCTGACAACCTCACACTTACTGCATCACTATCACCCTGACCCCATCACACTTACTGCATCACTATCACCCTGATCCCTTCTCACTTCCAGTGTCACTATCACCCTGACCCGATCACATTGCATCACAATCACCCTGACCCCCTCACACTTACTGCGTTACAATTACACTGACCCCATCACACTTACTGTGTTACTATCACCCTGACCCCATCACACTTACTACGTCACTATCACCCTGACCCCGTCACACGTACTGTGTCACTATCCCCCTGACCAGCTCACACTTACTGTGTCACTGTCACTCTGACCCCTTCACACTTACTGCATCACTATCACCCTGTCCCCATCACACTCACTACGTCACTATCACCCTGACCCCATCACACTTACTGCTTCACTATCACCCTGATCCCATCTCAGATACTGCGTCTCTATCACCCTTAGCCCCTCACACTTACGTGTCACTATCTTCCTGACCCGATCACACTGCGTCACTATCACCCTGATCCCATCACACTTACTGCGTCACTATCAACCTGTCCCCATCACACTCACTGTGTCACTATCACTCTGACTCCATCACACTTACTGTATCACTATCACCCTGACCCACTCACAACTTACTGATTTACTATCACCCTGACCCCCTCACACTTACTGCGTCACTATCACCCTGATCCCATCTCAGATACTGCGTCTATATCACCCTTAGCCCCTCACACTTACGTGTCACTATCTTCCTGACCCGATCACACTGCGTCACTGTCACCCTGATCCCATCACACTTACTGCGTCACTATCATCCTGTCCCCATCACACACACAATGTCACTATCACCCTGATCCCATCACACATACTGTGTCACTATCCCTGATCCCATCACACTTACTGCGTCACTAACACCCTGACAACCTCACACTTACTGCGTCACTATCACCCGGACAACATCACACTTACTGCATCACTACCACCCTGATTCCCTCACACTTACTGCATCACTATCACTCTGACCCCCTCACACTTACTGCGTCACTACCACTCTGACCCCCGTCACACTTAGTTTGTCACTATCACGCTGACCCCATCACACTTACTGTGTTACTATCTCCCTGACCCCATCAACTTACTGCATCACTATCACCCTGATCTCATCACACTTACTGTGTCACTATCCTGAAGAAGTGTCACATTCCTGAAGAAGGGCCTGTGCCCGAAACGTCGAATCTCCTGTTCCCTGGATGCTGCCTGACCTGCTGTGCTGTTACAGCAATAAAGTTTCAACTTTGATCTCCAGCATCTGCAGACCTCACTTTCTCCTGTGTCACTATCACTCTAACCCGATCACACTGCGTCACTATTACCCTGACCCCCTCACTCTTACTGCGTAACTATCACCTTGGTCCCCTCTTACTTAATGCGTCACTATAACCATGACCCCATCACACTTACTGCGTCACTATCAACCTGTCCCCATCACACTCACTGTGTCACTGTCACTCTGACCCCTTCACACTTACTGCATCACTATCACCCTGTCCCCATCACACTCACTACGTCACTATCACCCTGATCCCATCACACATACTGTGTCACTATCCCTGATCCCATCACACTTACTGCGTCACTAACACCCTGACAACCTCACACTTACTGCATCACTATCACCCTGACCCCATTACACTTACTGCATCACTATCACCCTGATCCCATCACACTTCCAGTGTCACTATCACCCTGACCCGATCACATTGCATCACAATCACCCTGACCCCCTCACACTTACTGCGTCACAATCACACTGACCCCATCACACTTACTGTGTTACTATCTCCCTGACCCCATCACACTTACTGCGTCACTATCACCCTGACCCCGTCACACTTACTGTGTCACTATCCCCCTGACCAGCTCACACTTACTGCATCGCTATCACTCTGAACCCATCACACTTATTGCATCACTATCACGCTGACCACCTCACACTTACTGCGTCAATATCACCCTGACCCCATCACACTTACTGCGTCACTATCAACCTGCCCCCATCACGCTCACTGCGTCACTATCACCCTGATCCCATCACACTTACTGTGTCACTGTCACTCTGACCTGATCACACTGCGTCACTATCACCCTGACCCATTCACAACTTACTGCGTCACTATCACCCTGACCCCCTCACACTTATTGCGTCACTATCATACTGATCCCATCTCAGATACTGCGTCTCTATCACCCTGATCCAGTCACACTTACTGCGGGACTATCACCCTGACCCCATCATACTTACTGCGTCTCTATCACCCTGTCCCCATCACGCTCACTGCGTCACTATCATCCTGATCCCATCACACTTACTGCATCACTATCACACTGACCCCCTCACACTTACTGCGTCAATATCACTCTGACCTCATCACACTTACTGCATCACTATCACCCTGACCCCATCACACTTACTGCATCATTACCACCCTGATCCCATCACACTTACTGCGTCAATATCACTCTGACCTCATCACACTTACTGCATCACTATCACCCTGACCCCATCACACTTACTGCATCACTATCACCCTGACCCCATCACACTTCCAGTGTCACTATCACCCTGACCCGATCACATTGCATCACAATCACTCTGACCCCCTCACACTTACTGCGTCACAATCACACTGACCCCATCACACTTATTGTGTTACTATCTCCCTGACCCCATCACACTTACTGCGTCACTATCACCCTGACCCCGTCACACTTACTTTGTCACTATCCCCCTGACCAGCTCACACTTACTGCATCGCTATC
Organism: Chiloscyllium plagiosum; assembly: GCF_037043375.1. Taxonomy (NCBI): domain Eukaryota; kingdom Metazoa; phylum Chordata; class Chondrichthyes; order Orectolobiformes; family Hemiscylliidae; genus Chiloscyllium; species Chiloscyllium plagiosum. The sequence continues at coordinate 40,014,682 of NW_028270180.1, forward strand.
ACTCTGACCCCATCACACTTATTGCATCACTATCACGCAGACCACCTCACACTTACTGCGTCAATATCACCCTGACCCCATCACACTTACTGCGTCACTATCAACCTGTCCCCATCACGCTCACTGCGTCACTATCACCCTGATGCCCACACACTTTCGTGTCACTATCTTCCTGACCCGATCACACTGTGTCGCTATCACCCTGACCCCATCACGCTTACTGCGTCACTATCACCCTGACACACTAACACCCTGATCCCATCACCATCACCCTGACCCCCTCAGACTTACTGCGTCACTACCACACTGACACCCCTCACACTTAGTGTATCACTATCACCCTGATCCCATCACACTTACTGCATCAATATCGCCCTGACCCCATCACGCTTACTGTGTCATTATCACTCTAACCCGATCACACTGCGTCACTATCACCCTGACCCCCTCACACTTACCGATTCACTATCATCCTGAGCCCCTCACACTTACTGCGTCACTATCACCCTGATACCATCACACTTACTGCATCACTATCACTCTGACCCCATCACACTTGCTGCATCACTATCACTCTGACCCCCATCACACCTACTGTTTCACTATCACCCTGATACCATCACACATACTGCGTCACTATCACCCTGATCCCATCACACTTACTGCGTAACTATCACCCTGATCGCCTCGCACTTACTGCGTCACTATGACCATGATCCCATCACACTTTCTGCTTCACTATCACTCTGACCCCATCATACTTACTTCGTCACTATCATCTTCATCCCCTCACACTTACTGCGTCACTATCACCCTGTCCCCATCACACTTACTGTGTCACTATCACCTGGACCACATCACACTTACTGCATCACTACCACCCTGACCCCATCACACTTACGTGTCACTATCACACTGAACCCATCACACTTACTGCGTCAACATCACCCTGGCCCCATCACACTTACTGCGTCACTATCACACTGACCCCATCACGCTCACTGCGTCACTATCACCCTGATCCCATCACACTTACTGTGTCACTATCACTCTAACCCGATCACACTGCGTCACTATCACCCTGACCCCCTCACACTTACCGATTCACTATCACCCTGACCCCTCACACTTACTGCGTCACTATCACCCTGATCCCATCTCACATAATGTGTCTCTATCACCCTGATTCACTTACACTTACTGCGGCACTATCACCCTGATACCAACACACTTAGTGCGTCACTACCACCCTGACCCTATCACACTTGCTGTGTCACTATCACCCTGACCCTCTCACCCTTATTGCATCCCTATCAATCTGACCCGCTCACACTTACTGCGTAACTATCACCCTGACCCCTCACACTTACTTCGTCACTACCACCATGACCCCATCACACTTTCTGCTTCACTATCACTCTCTGATCCCCTCACACTTACTGGGTCACTATCACCCGGACAACATCACACTTACTGCATCACTACCACCCTGATTCCCTCACATTTACTGCATCACTATCACCCTGATCCCATCACACTTACTGCGTCACTAACACCGTGACACACTAACACCTGCTGCATCACCATCACTCTGACCCCCTCACACTTACTGCGTCACTACCACACTGACCCCCGTCACACTTAGTTTGTCACTATCACGCTGGCCCCATCACACTTACTGTGTTACCATCTCCCTGACCCCATCACACTTACTGCATCACTATCACCCTGATCTCATCACACTTACTGTGTCACTATCACTCTAATCCGATCACACTGCGTCACTATCACCCTGACCCCCTCACTCTTACTGCGTAACTATCACCTTGGTCTCCTCTTACTTAATGCGTCACTATAACCATGACCCCATCACACTTACTGCGTCACTATCAACCTGTCCCCATCACACTCACTGTGTCACTATCACTCTGACCCCTTCACACTTACTGCATCACTATCACCCTGTCCCCATCACACTCACTACGTCACTATCACCCTGATCCCATCACACATACTGTGTCACTATCCCTGATCCCATCACACTTACTGTGTCACTAACACCCTGACAACCTCACACTTACTGCATCACTATCACCCTGACCCCATCACACTTACTGCATCACTATCACCCTGATCCCATCACACTTCCAGTGTCACTATCACTCTGACCCGATCACATTGCATCACAATCACCCTGACCCCCTCACACTTACTGCGTCACAATCACACTGACCCCATCACACTTACTGTGTTACTATCTCCCTGTCCCCATCACACTTACTGCGTCACTATCACCCTGACCCCGTCACACTTACTGTGTCACTATCCCCCTGACCAGCTCACACTTACTGCATCGCTATCACTCTGAACCCATCACACTTATTGCATCACTATCACGCTGACCACCTCACACTTACTGCGTCAATATCACCCTGATCCCATCACACTTACTGCGTCAATATCAACCTGCCCCCATTCCGCTCACTGCGTCACTATCACCCTGATCCCATCACACTTACTGCGTCACTATCACCCTGACCCCCTCACACTTACTGCGTGACTATCACCCTGATCCCATCTCACATAATGTGTCTCTATCACCCTGATTCACTCACACTTACTGCGCCACTATCACCCTGATACCAACACACTTAGTGCGTCACTACCACCCTGACCCTATCACACTTGTTGTGTCACTATCACCCTGACCCTCTCACCCTTATTGCATCCCTATCAATCTGACCCGCTCACACTGCGTAACTATCACCCTGACCCCTCACACTTACTTCGTCACTACCACCATGACCCCATCACACTTTCTGCTTCACTATCACTCTCTGATCCCCTCACACTTACTGCATCACTATCACCCGGACAACATCACACTTACTGCATCACTACCACCCTGATTCCCTCACACTTACTGCATCACTATCATCCTGATCCCATCACACTTACTGCGTCACTAACACCCTGACACACTAACACCTGCTGCATCACCATCACTCTGACCCCCTCACACTTACTGCGTCACTACCACACTGACCCCAGTCACACTTAGTTTGTCACTATCCCCCTGACCAGCTCACACTTACTGCATCGCTATCACTCTGAACCCATCACACTTATTGCATCACTATCACGCTGACCACCTCACACTTACTGCGTCAATATCACCCTGACCCCATCACACTTACTGCGTCACTATCAACCTGCCCCCATCACGCTCACTGCGTCACTATCACCCTGGTCCCATCACACTTACTGTGTCACTATCACTCTGACCCGATCACACTGCGTCACTATCACCCTGACCCATTCACAACTTACTGATTCACTATCACCCTGACCCCTTCACACTTATTGCGTCACTATCACCCTGATCCCATATCAGGTACTGCGTCTCTATCACCCTGATCCAGTCACACTTACTGCGGGACTATCACCCTGACCCCATCATACTTACTGCGTCACTATCACCCTGTCCCCATCACGCTCACTGCGTCACTATCATCCTGATCCCATCACACTTACTGCATCACTATCACACTGATCCCCTCACACTTACTGCGTCAATATCACTCTGACCTCATCACACTTACTGCATCACTATCACCCTGACCCCATCACACTTACTGCATCATTACCACCCTGATCCCATCACACTTACTGCGTCAATATCACTCTGACCTCATCACACTTACTGCATCCCTAATCACCCTGACCCCATCACACTTACTGCATCACTATCACCCTGACCCCATCACACTACCAGTGTCACTATCACCCTGACCCGATCACATTGCATCACAATCACCCTGACCCACTCACAACTTACTGATTCACTATCACCCTGACCCCCTCACACTTACTGCATCACTATCACCCTGATCCCATCTCAGATAATGCGTCTCTATCACTCTTAGCCCCTCACACTTACGTGTCACTTTCTTCCTGACCCGATCACACTGCGTCACTAACACCCTGACAACCTCACACTTACTGCATCACTATCACCCTGACCCCATCACACTTACTGCATCACTATCACCCTGATCCCATCACACTTCCAGTGTCACTATCACCCTGACCCACTCACAACTTACTGATTCACTATCACCCTGACCCCCTCACACTTACTGCGTCACTATCACCCTGATCCCATCTCAGATACCGCGTCTCTATCACCCTTAGCCCCTCACACTTACGTGTCACTATCTTCCTGACCCGATCACACTGCGTCACTGTCACCCTGATCCCATCACACTTACTGCGTCACTATCAACCTGTCCCCATCACACTCACTGTGTCATTATCACTCTGACCCCATCACACTTACTGCATCACTATCATCCTGTCCCCATCACACACAATGTCACTATCACCCTGATCCCATCACACATACTGTGTCACTATCCCTGATCCCATCACACTTCGTGCGTCACTAACACCCTGACAACCTCACACTTACTGCGTCACTATCACCCGGACAACATCACACTTACTGCATCACTACCACCCTGATTCCCTCACACTTACTGCATCACTATCACCCTGATCCCATCACACTTACTGCGTGACTATCACCCTGATCCCATCTCACATAATGTGTCTCTATCACCCTGATTCACTCACACTTACTGCGGCACTATCACCCTGATACCAACACACTTAGTGCGTCACTACCACCCTGACCCTATCACACTTGTTGTGTCACTATCACCCTGACCCTCTCACCCTTATTGCATCCCTATCAATCTGACCCGCTCACACTGCGTAACTATCACCCTGACCCCTCACACTTACTTCGTCACTACCACCATGACCCCATCACACTTTCTGCTTCACTATCACTCTCTGATCCCCTCACACTTACTGCGTCACTATCACCCGGACAACATCACACTTACTGCATCACTACCACCCTGATTCCCTCACACTTACTGCATCACTATCACCCTGGTCCCATCACACTTACTGCGTCACTAACACCCTGACACACTAACACCTGCTGCATCACCATCACTCTGACCCCCTCACACTTACTGCGTCACTACCACACTGACCCCCGTCACACTTAGTTTGTCACTATCACGCTGACCCCATCACACTTACTGTGCTACTATCTCCCTGACCCCATCACACTTACTGCATCACTATCACCCTGATCTCATCACACTTACTGTGTCACTATCACTCTAATCCGATCACACTGCGTCACTATCACCCTGACCCCCTCACTCTTACTGCGTAACTATCACCTTGGTCTCCTCTTACTTAATGCGTCACTATAACCATGACCCCATCACACTTACTGCGTCACTATCAACCTGTCCCCATCACACTCACTGTGTCACTATCACTCTGACCCCTTCACACTTACTGCATCACTATCACCCTGTCCCCATCACACTCACTACGTCACTATCACCCTGATCCCATCACACAGACTGTGTCACTATCCCTGATCCCATCACACTTACTGCGTCACTAACACCCTGACAACCTCACACTTACTGCATCACTATCACCCTGACCCCATCACACTTACTGCATCACTATCACCCTGATCCCATCACACTTCCAGTGTCACTATCACCCTGACCCGATCACATTGCATCACAATCACCCTGACCCCCTCACACTTACTGCGTCACAATCACACTGACCCCATCACACTTACTGTGTTACTATCTCCCTGACCCCATCACACTTACTGCGTCACTATCACCCTGACCCCGTCACACTTACTGTGTCACTATCCCCCTGACCAGCTCACACTTACTGCATCGCTATCACTCTGAACCCATCACACTTATTGCATCACTATCACGCTGACCACCTCACACTTACTGCGTCAATATCACCCTGACCCCATCACACTTACTGCGTCACTATCAACCTGCCCCCATCACGCTCACTGCGTCACTATCACCCTGGTCCCATCACACTTACTGTGTCACTATCACTCTGACCCGATCACACTGCGTAACTATTACCCTGACCCATTCACAACTTACTGATTCACTATCACCCTGACCCCTTCACACTTATTGCGTCACTATCACCCTGATCCCATATCAGGTACTGCGTCTCTATCACCCTGATCCAGTCACACTTACTGCGGGACTATCACCCTGACCCCATCATACTTACTGCGTCACTATCACCCTGTCCCCATCACGCTCACTGCGTCACTATCATCCTGATCCCATCACACTTACTGCATCACTATCACACTGATCCCCTCACACTTACTGCGTCAATATCACTCTGACCTCATCACACTTACTGCATCACTATCACCCTGACCCCATCACACTTACTGCATCATTACCACCCTGATCCCATCACACTTACTGCGTCAATATCACTCTGACCTCATCACACTTACTGCATCACTATCACCCTGACCCCATCACACTTACTGCATCACTATCACCCTGACCCCATCACACTTCCAGTGTCACTATCACCCTGACTCGATCACATTTCATCACAATCACCCTGACCCACTCACAACTTACTGATTCACTATCACCCTGACCCCCTCACACTTACTGCATCACTATCACCCTGATCCCATCTCAGATACCGCGTCTCTATCACCCTTAGCCCCTCACACTTACGTGTCACTATCTTCCTGACCCGATCACACTGCGTCACTATCAACCTGATCCCATCACACTTACTGCGTCACTATCAACCTGTCCCCATTACACTCACTGTGTCACTATCACTCTGACTCCATCACACTTACTGTATCACTATCACCCTGACCCACTCACAACTTACTGATTTACTATCACCCTGACCCCCTCACACTTACTGCGTCACTATCCCCCTGATCCCATCTCAGATACTGCGTCTCTATCACCCTTAGCCCCTCACACTTACGTGTCACTATCTTCCTGACCCGATCACACTGCGTCCCTGTCACCCTGATCCCATCACACTTACTGCGTCACTATCACCCTGACCCCATCACACTTACTGCGTCACTATCACCCTGACACACTAACACCTGCTGCATCACCATCACTCTGACCCCCTCACACTTACTGCGTCACTACCACACTGACCCCTGTCACACTTAGTTTGTCACTATCACACTGACCCCATCACACTTACTGTGTTACTATCTCCCTGACCCCATCACACTTACTGCGTCACTATCACCCTGATCCCATCACACTTACTGTAACACTGTCACTCTGACTCGATCACACTGCGTCACTATCACCCTGACCCATTCACAACTTACTGCGTCACTATCACCCTGACCCCCTCACACTTATTGCGTCACTATCATCCTGATCCCATCTCAGATACTGCGTCTCTATCACCCTGATCCAGTCACACTTACTGCGGGACTATCACCCTGACCCCATCATACTTACTGCATCACTATCACCCTGTCCCCATCACGCTCACTGCGTCACTATCATCCTGATCCCATCACACTTACTGCATCACTATCACACTGACCTCATCACACTTACTGCGTCAATATCACTCTGACCTCATCACACTTACTGCATCACTATCACCCTGACCCCATCACACTTCCAGTGTCACTATCACCCTGACCCGATCACATGGCATCACAATCACCCTGACCCCCTCACACTAACTGCGTCACAATCACACTGACCCCATCACACTTATTGTGTTACTATCTCCCTGACCCCATCACACTTACTGCGTCACTATCACCCTGACCCCGTCACACTTACTGTGTCACTATCCCCCTGACCAGCTCACACTTACTGCATCGCTATCACTCTGACCCCATCACACTTATTGCATCACTATCACGCAGACCACCTCACACTTACTGCGTCAATATCACCATGACCCCATCACACTTACTGCGTCACTATCAACCTGTCCCCATCACGCTCACTGCGTCACTATCACCCTGATGCCCACACACTTTCGTGTCACTATCTTCCTGACCCGATCACACTGTGTCACTATCACCCTGACCCCATCACGCTTACTGCGTCACTATCACCCTGACACACTAACACCTGCTGCATCACCATCACCCTGACCCCCTCACACTTACTGTGTCACTACCACACTGACCCCCCTCACACTTAGTGTATCACTATCACCCTGATCCCATCACACTTACTGCATCAATATCGCCCTGACCCCATCACGCTTACTGTGTCATTATCACTCTAACCCGATCACACTGCGTCACTATCACCCTGACCCCCTCACACAAACTGCGTCACTATCACCCTGATACCATCACACTTACTGTGTCACTGTCACTCTGACCCGATCACACTGCGTCACTATCACCCTGACCCATTCACAACTTACTGCGTCACTATCACTCTGTCCCCCTCTCACTTACTACGTAACTATCTCCCTGACCCCTCACACTCACCGCGTCACTATAACCCTGACCCCCTCACACTTACTGTGTCACTATCACCCTGAACCCCTCACACTTACTTCGTCACTATCACACTGACACCCTCAAACTTATTTCGTCACTATCACCCTGATCTCATCACACTTACTGCGTCACTATCTCCCTGATCCCCTCACACTTACTGCATCACTATCTGCATGATGGCCTCACACTTACTGCGTCACTATCGCCCTGATCCCCTCACACTTACTGCGTCACTATCACCCTGATCCCATCACACTTACTGAGTCAATATCACACTGACACCCTCAAACTTATTGATCACTATCACCCTGATACCCTCAAAATTACAACATCACTATCACCATGATGGCCTTACACTTACTGCGTCACTAACTCCCTGATTCCCTCACACTTACTGCGTCACTATCACCCTGATTCCCTCGCACTTACTGTGTCACTATCACCCTGATACCCTCACACTTACTGCATCACTATCACCCTGATACCCTCAAACTTACAACGTCACTATCACCCTGATCCCATCACACTTACTGCGTCACTATCACCCTGACTCCATCACACTTACTGCATCACTATACCTCTGTTTCCCTCACACTTACTGTGTCATTATCAACCTGACTCCCTCACACTTATTGCGTTACTATCACCCTGAACCCCTCACACTAACTGCGTCACTATCACACTGACACCCTCAAACTTACTGCGTCACTATCTCTCTGATCCCATCACTTTTACTGTGTCACTATCTCCCTGATACCTTCACACTTACTGTGTAAATATCTCCCTGACCTCTCACACTCACTGCATCACTATCACCCCGAACCCTCACACTTACTGTGTCACTATCTCCCTGACCCCCTAACATTCACTGCGTCACTATCTCCCTGACCCCATCACACTTACTGCGTCACTATCACCCTGACTCCCTCATACTTACCCGTGTCACTATCAGCCTGATCCCCATCACACTTACTGCGTCACGATCACCCTGACCCCCTCACACTTACTGCGTCACTATCTCCCTGACCACCTAACATTCACTACGTCACTATCTCCCTGACCCCCTCACACTTACTGCGTCACTATCTCCCTGACCCCCTCACTCTTACTGCGTCACTATCTCCCTGATCCCCTAACATTCACTACGTCACTATCTCCCTGACCCCATCACACCTACTGCATCACTATCTCCCTGACCCCATCACAGTTACTGCGTCACGATCATCCTGACTCGCTCACACTTACTGCGTCACTATCAAAGTGATACCCTCACACTTCCTGCGTCACTATCACCCAGAACCCAGCACACTTACTGCGTCACTATCACACTGACACCCTCAAACTTATTGCGTCACTAACGTCCTGATCCCATCACACTTACTGCGTCACTATCACACTGCTCCCCTCACACTCACTGTGTCACTATCACCCTGACCCCATCACTCTTACTGCGTCACTATCTCCCTGACCCAAACACACTTACTGTGTCAATATCACCCTGATCCCATCACACTTACTGCGTCACTATCACACTGACACCCTCAAACTTACTGTGTCACTATCTCCCTGACCCCTCACACACACTGTGTCACTATCACCCTGACCCCATCACACTGACTGCATCACTATCACCCAGATGCCCTCACACTTGCTGCGTCACTATCACCCTGACCCCTCACACTTACTGCGTCACTATCACCCTGACCCCTCACACTCACTGCGTCACTATCACCCTGACTCCCACACACTTAGCGTGTCACTATCACCCTGATACCCTCACACTTACTGCGTCACTATCACCCAGATCCCATCACCCTTACAGTGTCACTATCACCCTGATTCCCTCACACTTAGCGTGTCACTATCACCCTGATACCCTTACACTTACTGCGTCACTATCACCCAGATCCCATCACCCTTACAGTGTCACTATCACAGTGATAACCTCACACTTACTGTGTTACTATCACCCTGATACCCTCACACTTACTGCGTCACTATCACCCAGATCCCATCACCCTTAGAGTGTCACTATCACAGTGATACCCTCACACTTACTGTGTCACTATCACAGTGATACACTCACACTTTCTGCGTCACTATCTCCCTGATCCCATCACACTTACAGTGTCACAATCACAGTGATACCCTCACACTTACGGCGTCACTATCACCCTGACACCCTCACACATACTGCGTCACTATCACACTGATACCCTCACACTTACTGCGTCACTATCAGCCTGATCCCCTCACACTTACTGCGTCACTATTACTCTGACACCCTCACACTTACTGTGTCACTATCACCCTGTTCCCAACTCACTTACTGCGTCACTATCTCCCTGACCCCATCATACGTATTGAGTCACTATCACCCTGATCCCCTCAAACCTGCCGCATCACTATCACCCTGACCTCTCACACTCACTCCACCACTATCTCTCTGATCCCCTCACACTTACTGTGTCACTATCACCCTGAACCCCTCACACTTACTGCGTCACTATCACACTGACACCTCAAACTTATTGCGTCACTATCACCCTGATCCCATCACATTTACTGCGTCACTATCACCATGATCGCCTCACACTTAGTGTGTCACTATCACTCTGATCCCATCAAACTTACTGCGTTAATATCACCCTGATCCCCTCACACTTACTGTGTCACTATCACGCTGATACCCTCACACTTGCGGCATCACTATCAACCTGATCCCCTCACACTTACTGTGTCACGATCTCCCTGATCTCATCACACTTTCTGTGTCACTATCACCCTGATACCCTCACACTTACTGCGTCACTATCTCCCTGATCCCCTCACAATTACTGTGTCACTGTCAAACTGATACCTTCACACTTAGTGCATCACTATCTCCCTGATGCCCTCACACTTATTGTGTCACTATCACCCTGATCCCATCACCCTTACTGTGTCACTATCACCCTGATACCTTCACACTTACTGCGTCACTATCTCCCTGACCCCTCACACTCACTGCGTCACTATCACCTTGCCCCCGTCACACTTACTCATCACTAAAACTATCTCGTTGACCCCTTTACAATTACTGCATCACCATCTCACTGACCCCTCACACATACTGCGTCACTATCACTCTGACCCCCTCACACTTACTGCGTCACTATCTCCCTGATCTCCTCACACTTACTGTGTCACTATCACACTGATCACATCAGACATTCTGCGTCACTATCACCTGTATCCCCTCACACTTACTGTGTCACTATCTCCCTGAAACCCTCACACTTACTGTGTCACTCTCAGCCAGATCCCCTCACACTCACTGCATTACGATCTCCCTGATCCTATCACACTTACTGTGTCACTATCACGCTGACCGCCTCACACTTACTCTGTCACTATTACCCTGACCCCATCGCACTTACTGCATCACTATACACCTGTTCCCCTCACATTTACTGTATCATTATCACCCTGACCCCAACACACTTACTGCGTCACTATCACCCTGACTCCCTCACACTTACTGCGTCACTATCTCCCTGTTCCCATCACCCTTACTGTGTCACTATCACCCTGATACCTTCACACTTACTGTGTAAATATCTCCCTGACTCCTCACACTCACTGCATCACTATCACCCTGACCCCATCACACTTACTGCATCACTATCTCCCTGATACCATCACACTTACTGCGTCACCATCTCCCTGATCCCCTCACACTTACTGTGTCACTATCACCCTGATACCCTCACACTTACTGTGTCACTATCACCCTGAACCCCTCACACTAACTGCGTCACTATCACACTGACACCTTCAAACTTATTGCGTCACTATCACCCTGATCCCATCACATTTACTGCGTCACTATCACCATGATCGTCTCACACTTACTGCGTCATTATCACCATGACTCCCTCGCACTTACTGTGTCCTTATCACCCTGATCCCATCACACTTACTACATCACTATCACACTGACAACTTCAAACTTATTACGTCACTAACATCCTGGTCCCATCACACTTTCTGTGTCACTATCTCCCTGACCCCCTCACACTCACTGCGTCACTATCACCCTGATACCCTCACACTTACTGCGTCATTATCACACTGATCCCCTCACAATTACTGTGTCACTATCACCCTGATACCCTCACACTTACTGCATCACTATCACCCTGATCCCAACACACACTGCATCACTATCACCCTGATCCCATCACACTTACTGTGTCACTCTCACCCTGATCCCCTCACAATTACTTTGTCACTATCTCCCTGATCCCATCACACGTACTGTGTCACTATCACCCTGATACCCTCACACTTACTGCGTCACTATCTCCCTGATCCCATCACACTTACTGTGTCACTATCACAGTGATTCCCTCACACTTCCTGCGTCACTATCACCCTGATCCCATCACACTTACTGCGTCACTATCACACTGACACGCTCAAACTTATTGCGTCACTAACGTCCTGATCCCATCACACTTACTGCGTAACTATCTCCCTGACTCCATCACTCTTACTGCGTCACTATCTCCCTGACCCAAACACACTTACTGTATCACTATCACCCTGATCCCATCACACTTACTGCGTTACTATCACACTGACACCCTTCAGCTTATTGCGTCACTAACGTTCTGATCCCATCACACTTACTGCGTCACTATCACCCTGATACCCTCACACTTACTGCGTCATTATCACACTGATCCCCTCACAATTACTGTGTCACTATCACCCTGATACCCTCACACTTACTGCATCACTATCACCCTGATCCCAACACACACTGCATCACTATCACCCTGATCCCATCACACTTACTGTGTCACTCTCACCCTGATCCCCTCACAATTACTTTGTCACTATCTCCCTGATCCCATCACACGTACTGTGTCACTATCACCCTGATACCCTCACACTTACTGCGTCACTATCTCCCTGATCCCATCACACTTACTGTGTCACTATCACAGTGATTCCCTCACACTTCCTGCGTCACTATCACCCTGATCCCATCACACTTACTGCGTCACTATCACACTGACACGCTCAAACTTATTGCGTCACTAACGTCCTGATCCCATCACACTTACTGCGTAACTATCTCCCTGACTCCATCACTCTTACTGCGTCACTATCTCCCTGACCCAAACACACTTACTGTATCACTATCACCCTGATCCCATCACACTTACTGCGTTACTATCACACTGACACCCTTCAGCTTATTGCGTCACTAACGTTCTGATCCCATCACACTTACTGCGTCACTATCTCCCTGACCCCTCACACTCACTGTGTCACTATCACACTGACCCCATCACCCTTACTGTGTCACTATCACAATGATACCCTCACACTTACTGCCTCACTATCTCCCTGAACCCCTCTTACTTACTGCGTCACTATCACCCTTATACCATCACACTTACTGCGTCACTATCACACTGATCCCCTCACACTTACTGCGTCACTATCATCCTGATCCCATTACACTTACTGCGTCACTATCACCCTGACCCCTCACACTTACTGCGTCACTATCACCCTGACCCCTCACATTCACTGTGTCACTATCACCCTGACTCCCTCACACTTAGCGTGTCACTATCACCCTGATACCCTCACACTTCCTGCGTCACTATCACCCTGATCCCCTCACACTTACTGCGTCACTATCAACCTGACACCCTCAAACTTATTGCGTCACTAACGTCCTGATCCCATCACACTTACTGCGTAACTATCTCCCTGACCCCATCACTCTTACTGCGTCACTATCTCCCTGACCCAAACACACTTACTGTGTCACTATCTCCCTGACCCCTCACACTCACTGTGTCACTATCACCCTGACCCCATCACACTTACTGCGTCACTATCTCCCAGATCCCATCACCCTTACTATGTCACTATCACAATGATACCTTCACACTTACTGCGTCACTATCTCCCTGAACCTCTCACACTTACTGCGTCACAATCACCCTGATACCATCACACTTACTGCGTCACTATCACACTGCTCCCCTCACACTCACTGTGTCACTATCACCCTGACCCCATCACTCTTACTGCGTCACTATCTCCCTGACCCAAACACACTTACTGTGTCACTATCACCCTGATCCCATCACACTTACTGCGTCACTATCACACTGACACCCTCAAACTTATTGTGTCACTAACGTGCTGATCCCATCACACTTACTGCGGCACTTTCTCCCTGACCCCTCACACTCACTGCGTCACTATCACCATGACTCCCTCACACTTAGCGTGTCACTATCACCCTGATACCCTCACACTTACTGCGTCACTATCACCCAGATCCCATCACACTTACTGTGTCACTATCACAGTGATACCCTCACACTTACTGTGTCACTATCACAGTGATACCCTCACACTTTCTGCGTCACTATCTCCCCGATCCCATCACACTTACAGTGTCACGATCACAGTGATACCCTCACACTTACGGCGTCTCTATCACCCTGACACCCTCACACATACTGCGTCACTATCAGTCTGTTCCCAACTCACTTACTGCGTCACTATCTCCCTGACACCCTCACACATACTGCATCACTATCACACTGATACCCTCACACTTACTGCGTCACTATCAGCCTGATCCCCTCACACTTACTGCATCACTACTACTCTGACACCCTCACACTTACTGTGTCACTATCACCCTGTTCCCAACTCACTTACTGCGTCACTATCTCCCTGACCCAAACACACATACTGTGTCACTATCACCCTGATCCCCACAAACTTGCCGCCTCACTATCACCCTGACCACTCACACTCACTGCACCACTATCTCCCTGATCCACTCACACTTACTGCGTCACTATCTCCCTGAATCCCTCACACTTACTGCGTCACTGTCACCCTGATACCATCACACTTACTGCGTGACTATCACACTGATCCCCTCACATTTACTGCGTCACTATCACCCTGATCCCATTACACTTACTGCGTCACTATCACCATGACCCCTCACACTCACTGTGTCACTATCACCCTGACCCCATCACTCTTACTGCGTCACTATCACACTGACACCCTCAAACTTATTGTGTCACTAATGTGCTGATCCCATCACACTTACTGCGGCACTATCTCCCTGACCCCTCACACTCACTGTGTCACTATCACCCTGACCCCATCACACTTACTGCGTCACTATCACCCAGATGCCCTCACACTTGCTGCGTCACTATCACCCTGACACCTCACACTTACTGCGTCACTATCACCCTGACCCCTCACACTCACTCCGTCAATATCACCCTAACGCCCTCACACTTAGCGTGTCAATATCACCCTGATACCCTCACACTTACTGCGTCACTATCACCCAGATCCCATCACCCTTACAGTGTCACTATCACAGTGATACCCTCACACTTACTGTGTCACTATCACAGTGATACACTCACACTTACTGTGTCACTATCACAGTGATACCCTCACACTTTCTGCGTCACTATCTCCCTGATCCCATCACACTTACAGTGTCACGATCACAGTGATACCCTTACACTTACGGCGTCACTATCACCCTGACACCCTCACACATGCTGCGTCACTATCACCCTGTTCTCAACTCACTTACTGCGTCACTATCTCCCTGACACCCTCACACATACTGCATCACTATCACACTGATACCCTCACACTTACTGCGTCACTATCAGCCTGATCCCCTCACACTTACTGCGTCACTATTACTCTGACACCCTCACACTTACTGTGTCACTATCACCCTGTTCCCAACTCACTTACTGGGTCACTATCTCCCTGACCCCATCATACGTATTGAGTCACTATCACCCTGATCCCCTCAAACTTGCCGCGTCACTATCACCCTGACCCCTCACACTCACTGCACCACTATCTCCCTGATCCACTCACACTTACTGTGTCACTATCACCCTGAACCCCTCACACTTACTGCGTCACTATCACACTGACACCCTCAAACTTATTGCGACACTATCATCCTGACCCCATCAGACATACTGCGTCACTGTCTCCCTGATCCCCTCACACCTACTGCGTCAATATCACCCTGATACCCTCACACTTACTGCGTTAATATCACCCTGATCCCCTCACACTTACTGTGTCACTATCACAGTGATACCCTCACACTTGCTGCATCACTATCAACCTGATCCCCTCATACTTACTGCATCACGATCTCTCTGAGTACTGTGTCACTATCTCCCTGACCCACTCACATGTAATGTGTCACTATCACCCTGATCCCTTCAGACTTACTGCATCACTATCTCCCTGAAACCGTCACACTTACTGCGTCACTATCACACTGACTCCATCACACTTACAGCATCACTATCTCCCTGACGCCATCACACTTACTGTGTCACTTTCACCCTGATCCCTCACACTCACTGCACCACTATCTCCCTGATCCCCTCACACTTACTGTGTCACTATCACACTGACACCCTCAAACGTATTGCGTCACTATCATCCTAATACCATCACACTTACTGCGTCACTATCTCACTGATTCCCTCACACTGACTGCGTCACTATCTCCCTGATCCCCTCACACTTACTGTGTCACTATCACCCTGATACCTTCATACTTACTGTGTAAATATCTCCCTGACTCCTCACACTCACTGCATCACTATCACCCTGATCTCCTCACACTTACTGCATCACTATCACCCTGATCCCATCACACTTACTGCATCACTATCACACTGACACGCTCAAACTTACTGCGTCAATATCGCCCTGATCCCATCACACTTACTGCGTTACTATCACCCTGATCCCCTCACACTTACTGCATCACTATCACCCTGATACAATCACACTTACTGTGTCACTATCACCATGATCCCCTCACACTTACTGCATCACTATCACCCTGATCCCATCACACTTAATGCGTCACAATCACACTGACACCCTCAAACTTATTGCGTCACTAACGTCCTGATCCCATCACACTTACTGTGTCACTATCACCCTGATCGCCTCACACTTACTGCATCACTATCACCCTGATCCCATCACACATACTGCGTCACTATCACACTGACACACTCAAACTTATTGCGTCACTAACGTCCTGATCCCATCACCCTTAGAGTGTCACTATCACAGTGATACCCTCACACTTACTGTGTCACTATCACAGTGATACCCTCACACTTTCTGCGTCACTATCTCCCCGATCCCATCACACCTACAGTGTCACGATCACAGTGATACCCTCACACTTATGGCGTCACTATCACCCTGACACCCTCACACATACTGCGTCACTATCACCCTGTTCCCAACTCGCTTACTGCGTCACAATCTCCCTGACACCCTCACACATACTGCATCACTATCACACTGATACCCTCACACTTACTGCGTCACTATCAGCCTGGTCCCCTCACACTGACTGCGTCACTATTACTCTGACACCCTCACACTTACTGTGTCACTATCACCCTGTTCCCAACTCACTTACTGGGTCACTATCTCCCTGACCCCATCATACGTATTGAGTCACTATCACCCTGATCCCCTCAAACTTGCCGCGTCACTATCACCCTGACCACTCACACTCACTGCACCACTATCTCCCTGATCCACTCACACTTACTGTGTCACTATCACCCTGAACCCCTCACACTTACTGCGTCACTATCACACTGACACCCTCAAACGTATTGCGTCACTATCATCCTGACCCCACCACACATACTGCGTCACTGTCTCCCTGATCCCCTCACACCTACTGCGTCAATATCATCCTGATACCCTCACACTTACTGCGTTAATATCACCCTGATCCCCTCACACTTACTGTGTCACTATCACCCTGATACCCTCACACTTGCTGCGTCACTATCAACCTGATCCCCTCACACTTACTGCATCACTATCACCCTGATCCCCTCACACTTACTGTGTCACGATCTCCCTGATCCCATCACACATCCTGTGTCACTATCACCCTGATACCCTCACACTTACTGCGTCACAATCTCCCTGATCCCCTCACAATTACTATGTCACTATCACAGTGATACCCTCACACTTACTGCGTCACTATCACACTGACACCCTCAAACTTATTGCGTCACTAACGTCCTGGTTCCATCACACTTACTGCGTCACTATCTCCCTGACCCCTCACACTCACTGTGTCACTATCACCCTGACCCCATCACACTTACTGTGTCACTATCTCCCAGATCCCATCACCCTTACTGTGTCACTATCACAATGATACCCTCACACTTACTGCGTCACTATCTCCCTGATCCCCTCACAATTACTATGTCACTATCACAGTGATACCCTCACACTTACTGCGTCACTATCACACTGACACCCTCAAACTTATTGCGTCACTAACGTCCTGATCCCATCATACTTACTGCGTCACTATCTCCCTGACCCCTCACACTCACTGTGTCACTATCACCCTGACCCCATCACACTTACTGTGTCACTATCTCCCAGATCCCATCACCCTTACTGTGTCACTATCACAATGATACCCTCACACTTACTGCGTCACTATCTCCCTGAACCCCTCACACTTACTGCGTCACTATCACCCTGATAGCATCACACTTACTGCGTCACTATCACACTGATCCCTCACACTTACTGCGTCACTATCACCCTCATCCCATTACACTTACTGCGTCACTATCACCCTGACCCCTCACACTCACTGTGTCACTATCACCCTGACCCCATCACTCTTACTGCGTCACTATCTCCCTGACACAAACACACTTACTGCGGTACTATCTCCCTGACCCCTCACACTCACTGTGTCACTATCACCCTGACCCCATCACACTTACTGCGTCACTATCACCCAGATGCCCTCACACTTGCTGCATCACTATCACCCTGACCCCTCACACTTACTGCGTCACTATCACCCTGACCCCTCACACTCACTGCGTCACTATCACCCTGACTCCCTCACACTTAGCGTGTCACTATCACCCTGATACCCTCACACTTACTGCGTCACTATCACCCAGATCCCATCACCCTTACATCGTCACTATTGATGGGCGGCACGGTGGCACAGTGGTGAGCACTGCTGCCTCACAGCGCCTGAGACCCGGGTTCAATTCCCGCCTCAGGCGACTGACTGTGTGGAGTTTGCACGTTCTCCCCGTGTCTGCGTGGGTTTCCTCCGGGTGCTCCGGTTTCCTCCCACAGTCCAAAAGATGTGCAGGGTCAGGTGAATTGGCCATGCTAAATTGCCCGTAGTGTTAGGTAAGGGGTAAATGTAGGGGTATGGGGTGGGTTTCGCTTCGGCGGGTCGGTGTGGACTTGTTGGGCCGAAGGGCCTGTTTCCACACTGTAATGTAATCTAATCTAATCTAATCTAATCTAATCTGATACCCTCACACTTTCTGCGTCACTATCTCCCTGATCCCATCACACTTACAGTGTCACGATCACAGTGATACCCTCACACTTACGGCGTCACTATCACCCTGACACCCTCACACATACTGCGTCACTATCACCCTGTTCCCAACTCACTTACTGCGTCACTATCTCCCTGACACCCTCACACATACTGCATCACTATCACACTGATACCCTCACACTTACTGCGTCACTATCAGCCTGATCCCCTCACACTTACTGCGTCACTATCACACTGATACCCTCACACTTACTGCGTCACTATCAGCCTGATCCCCTCACATTTACTGCGTCACTATTACTCTAACACCCTCACACTTACTGTGTCACTATCACCCTGTTCCCAACTCACTTACTGCGTCACTATCTCCCTGACCCAAACACACTTACTGTGTCACTATCACCCTGATCCCCTCAAACTTGCCGCGTCACTATCACCCTGACCCCTCACACTCACTGCACCACTATCTCCCTGATCCACTCACACTTACTGCGTCACTATCTCCCTGAATCCCTCACACTTACTGCGTCACTATCACCCTGATACCATCACACTTACTGCGTGACTATCACACTGATCCCCTCACACTTACTGTGTCACTATCACCCTGACCCCTCACACTCACTGCACCACTATCTCCCTGATCCACTCACACTTACTGTGTCACTATCACCCTGAACCCCTCACACTTACTATGTCACTATCACACTGACACCCTCAAACTTATTGCGTCACTACCATCCTGACCCCATCAGACATACTGCGTCACTGTCTCCCTGATCCCCTCACACCTACTGCGTCAATATCACCCTGATACCCTCACACTTATTGCGTTGATATCACCCTGATCCCCTCACACTTACTGTGTCACTATCACAGTGATACCCTCACACTTGCTGCGTCACTATCACCCTGATCCCCTCACACTTACTGTGTCACGATCTCCCTGATCCCATCACACTTCCTGTGTCACTATCACCCTGATACCCTCACACTTACTGCGTCACTATCTCCCTGATCCCCTCACAATTACTATGTCACTATCACAGTTGTACCTTCACACTTACTCCGTCACTATCACCCAGATGCCCACACACTTACGGCATCACTATCACCCTGATCCCATCACACTGTGTCACTGTCAAACTGATACCTTCACACTTACTGCGTTAATATCACCCTGATCCCCTCACACTTACTGTGTCACTATCACCCTGATACCCTCACATTTGCTGCGTCACTATCAACCTGATCCCCTCACACTTACTGCATCACTATCTCCCTGATGCCCTCACACTTACCGTGTCACTATCACCCTGATCCCATCACCCTTACTGTGTCACTATCACCCTGATACCTTCACACGTACTGCGTTACTATCTCCCTGACGCCTCACACTCACTGCGTCACTATCACCTTGACCCCGTCACACTTACTCATCACTATAACTATCTCGCTAACCCCTTTACACTTACTGCGTCACCATCTCACTGACCCCTCACACATACTGCGTCACTATCACTCTGACCCCCTCACACTTACTGCGTCACCATCTCCCTGACCCAAACACACTTACTGCGTCACTATCACCCTGATCTCCTCACACTTGCTGCATCACTATCTCCCTGATACCATCACACTTACTGCGTCACTATCACTCTGACCCCTAACATTCACTGCGTCACTATCTCCCTACCTCCTCACACTTACTGTGTCACTATCTCCCTGATCCCCTCACAATTACTGTGTCACTATCACACTGATCACATCAGACATTCTGCGTCACTATCACCCGTATCCCCTCACACTTACTGTGTCACTATCTCCCTGAAGCCCTCACACTTACTGTGTCACTCTCAGCCAGATCCCCTCACACTCACTGCATTACGATCTCCCTGATCCTATCACACTTACTGTGTCACTATCACGCTGACCACCTCACACTTACTCTGTCACTATTACCCTGACCCCATCGCACTTACTGCATCACTATACACCTGTTCCCCTCACACTTACTGTGTCATTATCACCCTGACTCCCTCACACTTACTGCGTCACTATCTCCCTGATCCCATCACCCTTACTGTGTCACTATCACCCTGATACCTTCACACTTACTGTGTAAATATCTCCCTGACTCCTCACACTCACTGCATCACTATCACCCTGACCCCATCACACTTACTGCATCACTATCTCCCTGACACCATCACACTTACTGCGTCACCATCTCCCTGATCCCCTCACACTTACTGTGTCAATATCACCCTGATACCCTCACACTTACTGTGTCACGATCACCTGAACCCCTCACACTAACTGCGTCACTATCACACTGACACCTTCAAACGTTTGCGTCACCATCACCCTGATCCCATCACATTTACTGCGTCACTATCACCAGATCGTCTCATACTTACTGCGTCATTATCACCATGACCCCCTGACACTTACTGTGTCCTTATCACCCTGATCCCATCACACTTACTACCTCACTATCACACTGACAACCTCAAATTTATTGCGTCACTAACATCCTGATCCCATCACACTTGCTGTGTCACTATCTCCCTGACCCCCTCACACTCACTGCGTCACTATCACCCTGATACTCTCACACTTACTGCGTTATTATCACTCTGATCCCCACACTTACTGTGTCACTATCACCCTGATACCCTCACACTTACTGCGTCACTATCTCCCTGATCCCATCACCCTTACTGTGTCACTATCACAGTGATTCCCTCACACTTACTGCGTCACTATCTCCTAGATCCCATCACCCTTACTGTGTCACTATCTCCCAGATCCCATCACCCTTACTGTGTCACTATTACCCTGATCCCTTCACACTTATTGTGTCACTATCTCCCTGACCCCTCACACTCACTGTGCCACTATCACCCTGACCCCGTCACACTTACTCATCACGATAACTATCTCGCTGACCCCTTTACACTTACTGCGTCACTATCACTCTGACCCCATCACACATACTGTGTCACTGTCTCCCTGAGCCCCTCACACCTACTGCGTCAATATCACCCTGATACCCTCACACTTACTGCGTCACTATCACCCTGATCCCCTCACACTTACTGTGTCACTATCACAGTGATACCCTCACACTTACTGCGTCACTATCTCCCTGATCCCCTCACACTTACTGTGTCACTATCACAGTGATACCCTCACACTTGCTTCGTCACTATCAACCTGATACCCTCACACTTACTGCGTCACTATCTCCCTGATCCCATCACACTTACTGTGTCACTATCACAGTGATACCCTCACACCTACTCCGTCACTATCACCCAGATGCCCTCACACTTACGGCGTCACTATCACCGTGATCCTATCACACTGTGTCACTGTCAAACTGATACCTTCACACTTAGTGCATCACTATCTCCCTGATGCCCTCACACTTACCGTGTCACTATCACCCTGATCCCATCACCCTTACTGTGTCACTATCACCCTGATACCTTCACACTTACTGCGTCACTATCTCCTTGACCCCTCACACTCACTGCGTCACTATCACCTTGACCCCGTCACACTTACTCATCACTATAACTATCTCGCTGACCCCTTTACACTTACTGCGTCACCATCTCACTGACCCCTCACACATACTGCATCACTATCACTCTGACCCCCTCACACTTACTGTGTCCTTATCACCCTGACCATATCACACTTACTACATCACTATCACACTGACAAGCTCAAATTTATTGCGTCACTAACATCCTGATCCCATCACACTTGCTGTGTCACTATCTCCCTGACCCCCTCACACTCACTGCGTTACTATCACCCTGATACCCTCACACTTCCTGCGTCATTATCACTCTGATCCCCTCACGCTTACTGTGTCACTATCACCCTGATCCCCTCACAATTACTGTGTCACTATCTCCCTGATCCCATCACACGTACTGTGTCACTATCACCCTGATACCCTCACACTTACTGTGTCACTATCACCCTGATCCCCTCACAATTACTGTGTCACTATCTCCCTGATCCCATCACACGTACTGTGTCACTATCACCCTGATACCCTCACACTCACTGCGTTACTATCACCCTGATACCCTCACACTTCCTGCGTCATTATCACTCTGATCCCCTCACGCTTACTGTGTCACTATCACCCTGATCCCCTCACAATTACTGTGTCACTATCTCCCTGATCCCATCACACGTACTGTGTCACTATCACCCGATACCCTCACACTTACTGCGTCACTATCTCCCTGATCCCATCACACTTACTGTGTCACTATCACAGTGATTCCCTCACACTTACTGCGTCACTATCTCCTAGATCCCATCACCCTTACTGTGTCACTATCGCCCAGATCCCATCACCCTTACTGTGTCACTATTACCCTGATCCCTTCACACTTATTGTGTCACTATCTCCCTGACCCCTCACACTCACTGTGCCACTATCACCCTGACCCCGTCACACTTACTCATCACGATAACTATCTCGCTGACCTCCTTACACTTACTGCGTCACTATCACTCTGATCCCATCACACTTTCTGCGTCACTATCTCCCTGATCCCATCACACTTACTGCGTCACGATCACCCTGACTCCCTCACACTTACTGCGTCACCATCTCACTGACCCCTCACACTTACTGCGTCACTATCTCCCTGACCCTCTCACACAATCACCCTGAGCCCATCACTCCTTCTGCATCACTATCTCCCTGACCCCGTCACACTTACTGCGTCACTATCATTCTGACCCCCTCACACTTACTGCGTAACTATCTCCCTGACCCCTCACACTCACCACGTCACTATCATCCTGACCCCATTCCACTTACTGCGTCAATATCTCCCTGACACCCTCACACTTACTGCGCCACTATCACCCTGTTCCCAACTCACTTACTGCGTCACCATCTCCCTGACACCCTCACACATACTGCGTCACTATCACCCTGATACCCTCACACTTGCAGCGTCACTATCAGCCTGATCCCCTGACACTTACTGCGTCACTATTACCCTGGCACCCTCACACTTACTGTGTCACTATCACCCTGTTCCCAACTCACTTACTGCATCACTATCTCCCTGATCCCATCACCCTTACTGTGTCATTATCACCCTGATACCTTCACACTTACTGTGTAAATATCTCCCTGACTCTTAACACTCACTGCATCACTATCACCCTGACCCCATCACACTTACTGCGTCACTATCTCCCTGATCCCATCACCCTTACTGTGTCACTATTACCCTGATCCCTTCACACACTTATTGCGCCACTATGTCCCTGACCCCTCACACTCACTCTGCCACTATCACCCTGACCCCGTCACTCTTACTCATCACGATAACTATCTCGCTGACCCCTTTACACTTACTGCGTCACTATCACTCTGACCCCATCACACATACTGCGTCACTGTCTCCCTGATCCCCTCACACCTACTGCGTCAATATCACCCTGATACCCTCACATTTACTGCGTCACTATCACCTTGATCCCCTCACACTTACTGTGTCACTATCACAGTGATACCCTCACACTTACTGCGTCACTATCTCCCTGATCCCCTCACACTTACTGTGTCACTATCACAGTGATACCCTCACACTTACTGCGTCACTATCACCCTGATCCCATCACACTTACTGCGTCACTATCTCCCTGATCCCATCACACTTACTGTGTCACGATCACCCTGACTCCCTCACACTTACTGCGTCACTATCACTCAGATGCCCTCACACTTACGGCGTCACTATCACCGTGATCCCATCACACTGTGTCACTGTCAAACTGATACCTTCACACTTAGTGCATCACTATCTCCCTGATGCCCTCACACTTACCGTGTCACTATCACCCTGATCCCATCACCCTTACTGTGTCACTATCACCCTGATACCATCACACTTACTGCGTCACTATCTCCTTGACCCCTCACACTCACTGCGTCACTATCACCTTGACCCCGTCACACTTACTCATCACTATAACTATCTCGCTGACCCCTTTACACTTACTGCGTCACCATCTCACTGACCCCTCACACATACTGCGTCACTATCACTCTGACCCCCTCACACTTACTGCGTCACCATCTCCCTGACCCAAACACACTTACTGCGTCACTATCACCCTGATCTCCTCACACTTGCTGCATCACTATCACCCTGATACCATCACACTTACTGCGTCACTATCACTCTGACCCCTAACATTCACTGCGTCACTATCTCCCTGACCCCCTCACACTTACTGCGTCACTATCTCACTGATCCCCTCACACTTACTGTGTCACTATCACACTGATCACATCAGACATTTTGCGTCACTATCACCCGTATCCCCTCACACTTACTGTGTCACTATCTCCCTGAAACCCTCACACTTACTGTGTCACTATCAGCCAGATCCCCTCACACTCACTGCATTACGATCTCCCTGATCCTATCACACTTACTGTGTCACTATCACGCTGACCGCCTCACACTTACTCTGTCACTATTACCCTGACCCCATCGCACTTACTGCATCACTATACACCTGTTCCCCTCACACTTACTGTGTCATTATCACCCTGACTCCCTCACACTTACTGCGTCACTATCTCCCTGATCCCATCACCCTTACTGTGTCACTATCACCCTGATACCTTCGCACTTACTGTATAAATATCTCCCTGACTCCTCACACTCACTGCATCACTATCACCCTGACCCCATCACACTTACTGCATCACTATCTCCCTGACACCATCACACTTACTGCGTCACCATCTCCCTGATCCCCTCACACTTACTGTGTCAATATTACCCTGATACCCTCACATTTACTGTGTCATGATCACCCTGAACCCCTCACACTAACTGCGTCACTATCACACTGACACCTTCAAACGTTTGCGTCACTATCACCCTGATCCCATCACATTTACTGCGTCACTATCACCATGATCGTCTCACACTGACTGCGTCATTATCGCCATGACCCCCTCACACTTACTGTGTCCTTATCACCCTGACCACATCACACTTACTACCTCACTATCACACTGACAAGCTCAAATTTATTGCGTCACTAACATCCTGATCCCATCACACTTGCTGTGTCACTATCTCCCTGACCCCCTCACACTCACTGCGTCACTATCACCCTGATACCCTCACACTTACTGCGTCATTATCACTCTGATCCCCTCACGCTTACTGTGTCACTATCACCCTGATACCCTCACAATTACTGCATCACTATCACCCTGATCCCAACACAGTTATTGCGTCACTATCACCCTGATCCCCTCACAATTACTGTGTCACTATCTCCCTGATCCCATCACACGTACTGTGTCACTATCACCCTGATACCCTCACACTTACTACGTCACTATCACAGTGATTCCTGACCCCCTCACAACTATTACCTCTTCCAGATTTCACTCCTGCTTACCTCTGTACCATCTGGTAGTTTATAAACAACTATTATCTCTTCCAGATTTCACTTGCTTTTCTATGAAACATCTTCCAGATTATAAATACCTATTACCTCTTCCAGATTTCACTCCTGCTTGTCTCTGTAAAATTTGGAAGTTTATAATCAAATATTGGCTCTTCCAGATTTCATTCCTGCTTCTCTCTGTAACATTCTGCAGACTGTAAACGAATATTACCTCTTCCAAACTTCACTCCAGCCTGTCCCTGAGCACCGAACTTTCCAAGGGATGTGTGAACGCTGCACATCTTTAAAAGAATTGTCCCAGGAATGTGGATATCAGCGATGTTGATAGCTTGGAGAAGCTGGACATTTCTGTTTCGTTTGGAAGTGATTTTATTTAATAGGTGTCCTCAAAACTGTGGGTCATCTGGCCCAATAAAATGGTGTTAAGCTAACTCTTCCTCCCAGAGAGGAGGAAGGCAAATGGACACTCAGGTTATTGTCAAAAGGACAAATGGCAGAATGAGATAATTCCAAAAACAAAAACAAAGAATACTTTGTGAGGAGTTAAAATGATCCGTCTGAGGCTGGTTTGGAACTAGATTATATCAGAACGGTATTGGATCAGCAACTGGGAAAAGCAAATCCATGCCACGGCAGGAGGGTAACAATGAGGGGACCTGAATTTCTCCAACACAGAGATGGGACGGACATGGTACAATGTGATTGTCCACACTACCAAGGTCATCAGCATTGGCTCAGCACTCGGTATTCCTGTTATTCCTTCCAAAACGAATCAGCTCACACTGTCCGGCATTAAACTCAATGGGCCAGCACTCAGCACAGCTCTGAAGTTTATCTAAGTCCCTCTGTAAGCTGTAACATCCTAGGACACTGTCCACAACTCCACTGACCTTAGTGTCATCGGCAAATTGAGTAACCCATTCTTCTATACCGTCATCCAGGTCATTTAGTGGAGTACTGCCAGAATTCTTAAATTGTGGCATGGACAAGTTGGACCGAAGGACCTGATTCTGTGTTGTAAATCTCTGTGATTGTATGACTCTATTTATGGCTATTTCTCCCATTTCCCTATCCCGCACACATCCTGGAACTGCACCAATTCTCCCATTGAGTGTTATCCTGCCCCAGTTGTCCCACTTCGAATTTAAATGGCTCCTGCATGAATTCCCCAATTATTGATGCCCTGCATTTTTTTTTCATTTAGTGATGCACTGATCTGAATCTCCAGTTAACTGATGCTTGCAACACTTCTTTTTATTGAAGGGAGAAGACAGAGGGTGGTAGGGGAGGGTTGCTTTTCAGACTGGAGGCCTGTGACCAGCGGTGTGCCACAAGGATCGGTGCTGGGTCCATTGGTGTTTTGTCATTTATATAAATGATTTCGATGTGACCATAGGACGAATGGTTCGTAAGTTTGCAGATGACAGTAAATTTGGAGGTGTGAAGGACAGTGAAGATGGTTATCTCAGATTACAACAGGATCTTGATCGGATGGGCCACTGGGCTGAGGAGTGGCAGATGGAGATTAATTTAGACAAGTCTGAGGTGCTGCATTTTGGAGAAGCAAAAGAGAGCAGGACTTACACACTTAATGGAAAGGTACGAGGGATGTTGCTAAACGAATAGGCCTGGATTGCAGTTTCATAGATCGTTGAAGGTGGACTAACATTTCAATAGGATAGTGAAGAAGGCGTTTGGCATTTTTGTCTTTCTTGCTCAGTTCATTGTGTAAAAGGATTGGGAGGTCATGTTGCAGCATTGGTTCGGCCACTTTTGGTATATAATGTGCAATTCTGGACTCCCTCCTATAAGATGAGTGTTGTGAAACTTTAAACTGTTTAGAAAAGATTTACAAGGATGTTGCCAAGGTTGGAGGGTTTGTGCTGAAGGGTAAGACTGTATAGGTTGAGGCTATTATCCCTGGAACGTCAGTGGCTGAGGGGTAAGCTCATAGAGGTTCACAAAACCATGAAGGTTCTCAATAGGGTAAAAAGGCAAGGTGATTTCCGTGTGGTGGGAGAGTCCAGAAGCAGATGGATGCCATGTGTTAAAGTTGAGAGGGGAAAATATATAAGGGACCGAAGAGAAACATTTTCTCACGCAGAGGGCACTGTGTGCATGAGCTGCCAGAGGAAGTAGTTGAGGCTGGTACAATTAGAACAGCTAAAAGGTATCTGGGTGGGTGTAGGAATTAAAAAGGTTCAGAGGAACATGGGCCAGATTCAGACAAATAGGATGAGATTGACATCGGATATCAGTTCAGCATGGATGTGTTGGACTGAATGATTTGTTTCTGAGCTTATATTGCTCTGAGTGGGTTGAGCTCCGGATTGTAGATTTATGAAGCAGAAAATAAAGTATGGTACAGAGTTAGACCGAGAAATCCTGCTGATCTCATCAGCTTTATCCTGTTTTCCTGATCCTCCTCCTTCAATCAATGCATTTTTCAGATCCTCATACAGAATTCCTGGAGTTCTGTAACTAGCCTGGAACAATGTGTGGAGATTCATTGCAAGGAACTACTTACTGGGAGAATTGGGGAAGGGCTTATCGAAATGTGAGAAATGTAACAGGGCATCAGATAATGGGAGATTTGGTGCAGTGTAAAACTAAGTGGGAGAATTGGGGCAGGACAATACTTGATGGGCGATTTAGAATAGGGCACCCCTAAATTGGGCGAGGGCGTCAGTCAGTATGAGGATTGGTGTAAGGAAACACTGAATGGAGAACTTGTTCAGGACATCAGTAATTGGGGGAAATGGTGCTAACCAACACTGAATTGGAGAATTGGTGTGGGGTATCAGTAAATGAGAGACCTGGTGCAGGGTGCTGATAACGCCGAGAATTGGAGCAAATGGGATAACATGGACAGTGAATCAGTAAATAGGACAAATGTTGCAAAGGATTAATGGTCCAGATTCAATACAGTGCATCATGAAATGGGAGCATTGGTGCAGATCACCACTAAAGGGAGGATATATGTAGGATCGGTAATTTGTGGATATGATGCAGGGATCGCAAAGATTAGAGAATTCTGGCGGCAGACTAGTAAATTGGAGAAGTGTTGGAGAGGAATAAAAAATGGAAGACCTGGTGCACAGTGGAGCTAAAATACAAAATGGGTGCATGGCACCAGGAAATGGGAGAATTAGAGTAGCGCACCTTTAAATGGTAAATCGGGCTCGGGCATCTGTAAATGGAAGAGTTAGTACAGGGGGATGAGTAAATGGGAGATTTCGCAAAAATCAATAAATGGGAGATTTGGTGTATAGTGTCATTACTTTGGAAAACTGGTGGGAGTGTTAATATATTAGAAAAGTGGAGCACAGCTTGTCTAAATTCGGGAATAGAGGCAGGGAATCAATAAGACATGTTGCAAGCATCGGTAAATTGGAGATTCAGTTCAGTGCATCACTAAATGAAAACAATTCAGCAGGGCACCCGTACGTGGAAGGAGTGTTTCAGGGAACAATTAAATGGAAGGAATTGATGCAGGGCATACATAATTGGCGAATTCATGCAGGTGCCTTTAAATTGGGCAGGATAATACTCAATGGGAGAGTTGGTGCAGTTTCAGGATTTGTGCAGGATTGGTAAATGGGAGAAATGGTGCAGAGCAGCAGAGCCATAAGTCGTCATACAATTACAGAGATGTACAACATGGAAACAGACACTTCAGACCAACTTGTCTATGGGTCAATTTTAGAGTTCTGGCAGCGCTCCACGAAATTGGAGAAACATTCGAAGGAACTACTAAATGGAAGAATTGGGCAAGGGCTTATCAAAATAAGAGAATTTGGAATGGGGTATCTGATAATGGCAAATTAGTGCAGTTAGAACCATATGGGAGAGTTTCATTTTGCAGTGAATGGGAGAATTGGGGCAGTGTAGCACTAAATGGGAAAATTGGGACAGTACAATACTTGATGTGGGAATGTGAATAGGGCACCCCTAAATTGGGCGAGGGCCTCAGTCAGTATGAGGATTGGTGTAAGGCAAAACTGAATGGAGAATTTGTTCAGGGCGTCAGGAATTGGGGGAAATGGTACGAAGCAACACTGAATTGGAGAATTGGTGTGGGGTGTCAGTAAATGAGAGAGCTGGTGCACAATGGAGCTAAATTAGAGAATTGGTGCATGGCAATAGTAAATAGGAGAATGAGAGTAGCGCACCCTTAAATGGTAGAATCGGGCTCGGGCATCAGTAAATGGAAGAATTAGTACAGGGATATGAGTAAATGGGAGATTTGGTGGAAATAATAAATGGGAGATCTGTTGCACAGTGGAATTGCATTAGAAAATTGGTGGGAGTGCCAATATATTGGAAAATTGGAGCAGAGCAATTGGGGAATAGGGGTCAGGGAATCAATAAAAAGAAGAAATGTTGCAAGCATCGGGAAATTGGAGATTCAGTTCAGTGCATCACGAAATGAAAAAATAATCAGCACGGCATCTGTACGTGGAAGATGTGTATCAGGGAACAACTAAATGGGAGGCATTGATTCAGGGCAACAATAATTGGAGAATTAATGTCGGAGCCATTAAATACTCAGTGGGAGGACTGGGGCAGGATAATCTCAATAAGTGAGTTGGTGAAATTCCCGAATCAGTGCAGGATTGGGAAATGGGAGAATTGGTGCAGGGAAGGGGAGCACTAATTACAGCCTTAGAGATGTACAGCACGGAAACAGACCCTTCAGACCAACTTGTCCACACCTAAATTTAAGAATTCTGACAGCGCTCCACTAAATTGGAGAATCATTTCAAGAAACTACTAAATGGAAAAATTGGGAAAGGGCTTATCGAAATGTGTGAGAATTTGCAACAGATAATGGGAGAATTAGTGCAATTTAGCACTAAATGGGTGGGTTATACTGAGTTGCACTAAGTGGGAGAATTGGGACAGGACAATACCTTTTGGGAGATTTAGAGTAGGGCACCCCTAAATTGGGCGAGGGCATCAGTCAGTATGAGGACTGGTGTAAGGCAAAACTGAGTAGAGAACTTGTTCAGGACATCAGTAATTGGGGGAAATGGTGCTGAGCAACACTGAATTGGAGAATTGGTGCGGGCAATCAGTAAATGAGGGACCTGGTGCACAGTGGAGCTAAATTAGAGAATTGGTGCATGGCAACAGTAAATGGGAGAATTAGAGTAGCGCACCCTTAAATGGTCGAATCGGGCTCGGGCATCAGTAAATGGAAGAATTAATACAGGAGTATGAGTAAATGGGAGATTTGGTGGAAATAATAAATGGGAGAACTGCTGCACAGTGCAGTTACATTAGAAAATTGGTGGGAGTGCCAATATATTAGAAAATTGGAGCAGAGCATGTCTAAATTGGGGAATAGGTGCAGGGAATCAATAAAAAGAAGAAATGTTGCAAGCATCGGTAAATTGGGGATTCAGTTCAGTGCATAACTAAATGGAAACAATTCAGCAGGGCACGCGTACGTGGAAGAAGTGTTTCAGGGAACAACTAAATGGAAGGAATTGATGCAGGGCAACAGTAATTGGAGAATTCATGCAGGTGCCTTTAAATTCTAAGTGGGAGGACTGGGGCAGGATACCCTCAATGGGGGAGTTGGTGAAATTCCCGAATTAGTGCAGGATTGGTAAATGGGAGAATTGGTGCAGGGAAGCAGAGCACTAATTGCAGCCTTAGAGATGTACAGCACGGAAACAGACCCTTCAGTCCAACTTGTCCACACCTAAATTTAAGAATTCTGGCAGCTCTACAGTGGATAAATTTCGAAAGGGCTTTTCGAAATGTGAGAATTTGCAACAGGACATCAGATAAAGGGTGAATTAGTGCAGTTCAGTGCTAAATGGGTGAGTTATGCTGTGTTGCAACTAAGTGGGCAGGATAATACTCAATGGGAGAGTTGGTGCAGTTTCAGGATTTGTGCAGGATTGGTAAATGGGAGAAATGGTGCAGAGCAGCGGAGCCATAAATAGAGTCAAACAATCATAGAGATGTACAACTTCGAAACAGACCCTTCAGTCCAACTTGTCGATGACACAATTTTAGAATTCTAGCAGCACTCCACGAAGTTGGAGAATCATTCCAAGGAACTACTAAATGGAAGAATTGGGCAAGGGCTTATCGAAATAAGAGAATTTGGAACTGGGCATCCGATAATGGCAAATTGGTGCAGTTAGCACCAAATGGGAGAATTTCAGTTTAGCAGGAAATGGGAGAATCGGTGCAGTGTAGCACTAAATGGGAGAATTGGGACAGGACAGTACTTGATGTGGGAATGAGAGTAGGGCACCCCTAAATTGGGCGAGGGTATCAGTCAGTATGAGAATTGGTGTAAGGCAAAACTGAATGGAGAACTTATTCAGGACGTCAGGAATTGGAGGAAATGTTGCGAACCAACACTGAATTGGAGAATTGGGACGGGGTATCAGTAAATAAAAGACCTGGTGCACAGTCGAGCTAAATTTGAGAACAGGGATATGAGTAAATGGGAGATTTGGTGGAAACAATAAATGGGAGAACTGCTGCATTAGAAAATTGGTGGGAGTGCCAATATATTAGAAAATTGGAGCAGAGCATGTCTAAATTGGGGAATAGGGGCCAGGGATTCAATAAAAAGAAGAAATGTCGCAAGTATTGGTAAATTGGAGATTCAGGTCACTGCATCACTGAATGAAAACAAATCAGCAGGGCATCGGTATGTTGAAGATGTTTGTCAGGGAACAACTAAATGGAAGGAATTGATGCAGGGCAACAACAACTGGAGAATTTATGCAGGTGCCATTAAAATCTAAGTGCGAGACCTGGGGCATTATAACACTAAATGGGAGAGTTGGTGCAATTCCCGGATTTATGCAGGATTGGTAAATGGGAGAGTTGGTGCAATTCCTGGATTTGTGCGGGATTGGTAAATGGCAGAATTGGTGCAGGGAAGCGGACCCTAAATGAGCCTTAGAGATGTACAGCTGCTGTATCTCCCACAACAGTGACTACACCTCACAAGGACTTCAGTTGCTATGAAGCACATTCAGAAATCCTGAATGTGTGAAAACACATTTTTAAATACAAATCAAGTCTTTGCAATGAATAAAAGACCCAAGAACAGGGCAGGAAATGGTAATCTATCGGTCTCATCTCACCGGAGAGAAATCAGGGGGAAAAAAACGATGTTTTTGATGTGATTAATACCTGAACAATTAAACACCAGTTCAATTAAAGAGATAATTCACATCCAATGAAGTAAACTATTGCTGACCGAATAAACACAGTCCAGTTCTGGATGCAATAACAGCAGAATACAATCACGTTACCCCACGGGAATGTGTGTGTCACCATAGTCTTCCCAGACCACAGGGGCTGCTCTCTTCATTACAGAGAGAAGCGACTCATGGTGATTTGACCAGAGGGACCTCAGACCTTAGGCAAGGGGAGAATTTGAGTACAAGAGTCCTTCATGGTAACCTCAAACTGGTAATGAGAATTGAACCCACGCTGTTCACATCGCACTGCTCGGTAAACTAACAATACAGCCAACTCAGCTAAACTTATTCCCCTTAACTAGAGCGTCACATGTGGGGATGAATAATTGAATCCCTTGCTACACACAGTTCAGGTGAACGGCCTCTCCCCACAATGTGTTTGTTGGTGTTTCATCAAATCATTGCTACTCATAAAGCTCTTCTCACAGTCAGAGCATTGACATGTTCTCTCATTGATGTGAACAAAGCCATAGCTGCTGAGGTTGGAGAACCGAGTGAACCCCTTCCCACACAAGGAGCAGGTAAAAAGGTGTGAATGTGCTGGTGCTCACTGAGTACAGATGACGAAGTGAGTCCCTTCCTACACTCAGTGCAGCCGGACAGTCTCCCTCTCTCTCTCTCTCTCTCTAGTATGGCCACGCTCGTGTATTTGAACTTTGCTGCTTTAATAAATCCCTTCCCACACATAGAGCAGGGGAACAGTCTCTCCCCAGAATGTCTGTGTCGGTGAGTCTCCAGCTGGTCTGGGGATTTGCAATCCTTCTCACAATCCAGGCACTTCCATGGCGCTGATCTCCTCACATAACTCCAAGTTGGATAATCTGTTGAACCCTTTCCCATAAACACAATATAGTTATGGCTTCTCTGTGGGTGGATTTTTAAAGAATGTTAACTGGATAATGTTAAATAATTTCTGCAGTCAGTTCAGTGGAACACTCACACTGTTGTGTGTGTGTGTGTTACCGCTCACAATGTTTACTTGAAACCTTTGCTGACAGACATACCAGATAAACATGTTCCCTTTATGTCCAAATGAATTTAGTGACTCTGTTGGATCTTTATATCATGTTTGATTTGACTCACTCATCTTCAATTCTTTCAGTCTATTTCTCTGTGAAATGATCTTCAAACATTATCACGGTGCATACAGGGTAAAATCTCAGAACAAACAAATCCAATTTCAAAAAGATATCCTTCCTCTATTCTACACCTCCTCCCAAACAAATGATCCAATCACATCAAAAGATGCAAAAAGCCCCATCAAAAGCAAAAAAGAAACCTTCCTGAATAAATCAGGTTGTTGTCCTCAACATCTCTGAGACATTGTGTGTCCTGAGGAGCAATCCTGTTGTGGGATGTACCTCGCCAACTGGTGGACAGCACAGCCCCCTATCCAGAAGGATGTTACACAAGAGATGATCCCCTTTGCTGCTGCTGTACATCAATGGGGAAGAAAGGGAATGGGGAAGGTTGTTGGCAATCAAGAGTGCTGTTTTGTCCCACATGTTGATGAGCTTCTTGTGTTGTTGAAGCAGCATTCAACCAGGCAAGTGGAGAGGATTCAGTAACAGACCTGACTTACATCGTGTAAGGTGGGCAGGCAGGAGGGGAGTTGAGTTTCGCAAGATTTTTTGCCTCTCCCTGATCTTATCAACTGTAGTTGTATGGTTAGTCCTGTTCAGTTTCTGGTCAATATTACACCCCTGGAATGCTGCTCATGGAGGATTCAACAATGATATTGTTGTGGAATGTCAACAAGGGATACTCGGATATTCTCTTGTTGAAGATGGTCTTTGCCAGGCTCGGATGTTATACGACTGTTACTTACCATTTGTGCAGATTTTAGATCCTGGCCAGGTCTTGCTACACAAGGATATGCGGTTTTTAAGAATTTTTTTAGCTCAGGTAGATGTTCAGGTTGTAAGATTGTTCTCAATGAGAACAAACCTACCAGCTCAGCGAGCAAACTTACAACCTGAACATATGGATATGCACTACATCAGTATTGGAGCAGTTGATAATGATGCTGAATATTGTCCAATCATCAACCAACATTAATTCCTTCCATCTAGTTGTTCCCTGATACACATCTTCAACGTACAGATGCCTTACTGATTTTTGTCTTCATTTAGTGATGCACTGAACTGAATTTCCAATTTCCCAAATCTGGCAACATTTCTTCTTTTTATTGATTCCCTGGCCCCTATTCCCTAATTTAGACATGCTCTGCTCCAATTTTCCAATATATTGGCACTCCCACCAATTTTCTAATGCAATGGCACTGTGCAGCAGATGTCCCATTTACTGTTTCCACCAAATCTCCCATTTACTCATATCCTTGTGCTAATTCTTCCATTTACTGATGCCCGAGCCCGATTCGACCATTTAAGGGTGCGCTACTCTAATTCTCCCATTTACTGGTGCCATACACCAATTCTCTAATTTAGCTCCACTGTGCACCAGGTCTCTCATTTACTGATGGCCTGCACCAGTTCTCCAATTCAGTGTTGCTGAGCACCTTTTCCCCAATTACTGACGTCCGGAACAAGTTCTCCATTCAGTTTTGCCTTACACCAATCCTCATATTGACTGATGCCCTCGCCCAATTTAGGGTTGCCCTACTCTCATTCCCACATCAAGTATTGTCCTGTCCCAATTCTCCCATTTATTGCTAAACTGAAATTTTCCCATTTCGTGCTAACTGCATCAATTTGCCATTATCGGATGCCCCATTCCAAATTCTCTGATTTCGGTAACCCTTTGCCCAATTCTTCCATTTCGTAGTTCTTGGGAATGATTCTCCAGAATCCTAAAATTGAGTCATTGACAAGTTGGACTGAGGTGTCTGTTTCCATGTTGTACATCTCTATGATTGTATGACTCTATTTATGGCTCCGCTGCTCTGCACCATTTCTCCCATTTACCAATCCTGCACAAATCCTGAAACTGCACAACTCTCCCATTGAGTATTATCCTGCCCAATTTAAAGGCACCTGCATGAATTCTCCCATTATTGTTGCCCTGCATCAATTCCTTCCATTTAATTGTTCCCTGAAACACTTCTTCCACATACAGGTGCCCTGCTGAACTGTTTTAATTTAGTGATGCACTGAACTGAATCTCCAATTTACCGAACCTTGCAACATTTCTTTTTATTGATTCCCTGGCCCCGATTCCAAAATCAGGAATAGGTTTTTGTTGTTCTTTTGAAACTGGTGTCATATTTTCAAACGTGTATGTTGTGGCAGTAGAATTACCCTTTGGGTAGAGAACTGGCTCGAAGGTAGAAGACAGAGGGTGGTGGGGGAGGGTTGCTTTTCAGACTGGAGGCCTGTGACCAGCGGTGTGCCCCAAGGATCGGTGCTGGGTCCACTGTTGTTTTGTCATTTATATAAATGATTTGGATTTGACCACAGGACGAATGGTGAGTAAATTTGCAGATGACAGTAAAATTGGAGGTGTCGAGGACAGTGAAGATGGTCACCTCAGAGGACAACGGGATCTTGATCAGATGGGCCAATGGGCTGAGGAGTGGCAAATGGAGATTAATTTAGATAAATGTGAGGTGCTGCATTTTGGAAAGGCAAAAGAGAGCAGGACTTATACAGTGAATGGACAAGGTACTAGGGATGTTGCTAAACAAATAGATCTGGAGTGCAGCTTCACAGATCGTTGAATGTGGACTAACATTTCGATAGGATAGTGAAGAAAGCGTTTTTCATTTTTGTCTTTATTGCTCAGTTAATTGTGTAAAGGAGTTGGAGGTCATGTTGCAATATTGGTTCAGCCAGTTTTGGTACATAGTGTGCAATTCTGGACTCCCTCCTGTAAGAAGGGTGTTGTGAAACTTGAAAGGGTTCAAAAAGATTTACAAGGATGTTGCCAAGGTTGGAGGGTTTGTGCTGGAGGGTAAGACTGTATAGGTTGAGACTATTACCCCTGGAGCATCAGTGGCTGAGGGGTAACCTTATAGAGGTTCACAAAATCATGAAGGACCCTCAATAGGGTAAAAAGGCAAGGTGATTTCCCTGTGGTGGGGGAGTCCAGAAGCAGGTGGCATATGTTAAAGTTGAGAGGGGAAACATAAAAGGGACCGAAGGGGAACATTTTTCACACAGTGCGCACTGTGTGCATGAGTTGCCAGAGGAAGTAATGGGGGCTGGTACAATTATAACATTTAAAAGGTATCTGGGTGGGTGTCGGAATTAAAAAGGTTTCAGAGGAACATGGGCCAAATTCTGACAAATAGGATGAGATTTACATCGGATATCAGTTCAGCATGGATGTGTTGGACTGAATGATTTGTTTCTGAGCTTATATTGCTCTGAGTGGGTTGAGCTCCGAATTGTAGATTTATGAAGCAGAAAATAAAGTATGGTACAGAGTTAGACCGAGAAATCCTGCTGATCTCATCAGCTTTATCCTGTTTTCCTGATCCTCCTCCTTCAATCAATGCATTGTTCAGACCCTCATTCAGAATTCCTGGAGCTCTGTAACTGGCCTGGAACAATGTGTGGAAAGTCCTAGTGCAGTCCACACGAGGTACCTTTCCCACTGCTGTGGTTCTGTCGCCGAGTGGGAGTTTTTGTTGCAAACGTTTCATCCCCTGTCTAGGTGACATCCTCAGTGCTTGGGAGCCTCCTGTGAAGCGCTTCTGTGGTGTTTCCTCCGGCATTTATAGTGGCCTGTCCCTGCCGCTTCCGGTTGTCAGTTTCAGCTGTCCACTGTAGTGGCCGGTATATTGGGTCCAGGTCTATGTGTTTGTTGATGGAGTTTGTGGATGAGTGCCATGCTTCTAGGAATTCCCTGGCTGTTCTTTGTTTCGCTTGCCCTATAATGGTAGAGTTGATACCCAGCATGAGCAAAATTAATGTATTGTACAAAATCCCATGCATGGACTGCACAAAACACCATATAGGACAAACAGGAAGACAGCTAACGATCCGCATCCATGAACATCAACTAGCCACGAAACGATACGACCAGCTATCCCTAGTAGCCACACACGCAGACGACAAGCAACATGAATTTGACTGGGACAACACTAGGAATGAAGCAACTAGGAATTCCTAGTTGCTTCATTAAACAACTCGTTCATTAAACAGCTAAGAGCTCAGGAAATGTGAGCAGGAGGAGACTATACAGCCTGTTTAAACTGTTCAGTCTGTTCTGGCAGTCAATCCAATCAGAGCTGGTTTGAGATTTCAAATCCGGTTTCCTACCCACTCCCTGAGACTCCGGCAATCTGTCTATCCCAATCTGAAATGTACTCAGTGAGGGAGTATCCACAATCCTCAGGGAGAGAGAATATTAAAGACTCAGAGGCCTTAGAGTGAAGCGCTGTCTCCTCATCTCAGTCCCAAATAACCCTTACCCTGAGAGGGTGTCAATCAAACCCGAATGAACTGTGGATGCTGTAACATTAACGCTGATTTCTCTGCACAGATGCTGCCTGACCTGCTGAGCTTTTCCAGCAACTCCTGAGACTGTGTTATCGTGTTTCAGATTCCCAGACCCACAGGATTAATTTCTCAACATCTCCCCTCTCAAGCATCTTCAGAATGAGATACACTCCAATGAAATCGTCTTTCAACTTACAAGAGTATAGACCCAGTTTATTCAGAAGCTCAGCACTGGAGCACACGGGTCCCAAATACTGAGCTTTATTTTGTGACTCATTAATGTGTTTGGGTCCTTGCCGCTGGGTCACCACGGGTTGCTCAGATATAATTGCTCTGGTGAAGGTGACGGTGAGTTATTGCCTTGAACTGCTGCCATTTATTTGGGGCAGATAAACCCACAATGATGTAAGGGAGGGAGTTCCAGGATTTCCAACCAATGGCACTTGTGGGACTGAGATGTTTTTCCAAGCCAGGGTGGGGAGTGGCTTGATGTGGAATTGCCAACTGGTGGTGTTCCCGTGTATCTGCTGTGCTCAGCATTCCACATGATAGTGCCGTGGGTCTGGAAGCTGCTCTGGAAGGAACCTTGGGGAATGTCTCCAGTACATCTTGTCTATGGTACACACTGCTGCTACTGAGTGTCGGTGGTGGAGACAGGGGCTGTTTGTGGCTGTGGTGCTGAGCAAGCTGCACTGCAAGTTTATTCCACCTAATTATGGAGAACACAACTCCTCTCCATCATCATCAATCCATTTCCCAGACGGACACCCAGTGATTACACGGATCTGTTAATTGTCCCAATGACCATGAGATTGTAACCAGATTGCCCTGTTCCCTGACAATGGGCTGAGGGCCATCCCGTGACTGTTGCACTGTCTCCTGGCCATTCCATGTGTAACAGCTGAGACTGAGCTGATTGGACACAGACTGTGTTACAGATGGTTACACCCAGGGCACTCTCACTCACTCACTGCGTCACAATCACCGGAGTGACGCAAAGGCGCAAGGGGCTGCGCGGTGACGTCACCCCAGGATGGCCGCCCGCACAGGGGAAGGATTGACAAGGAGGAAGCGGGAGGAGGCAAGAGGTGACTCAGACCAGGGCCGTGAGGAGAGGCAGAGCGGCTCCCTCTGGCGGCCGGGAGGAGCAATCAGCAGCCACAGGAGGGTGGAGCGGATTGGTGGGAAGGAAGATTGACAGGTGGGACAGGTCATGGGGGCGGGGCTGAGCTGGAAGGTTGGAGCTGGGGTGATGTGGGGGGGGGAATGAGGAAACTGGGGAAGTCCACACCCCCCTCCCTCCCTGTCCTCCTGTCCCTGAGGGAGGTTTGGACTCAGTACCACGTGGTGGGGCTGCACATGTCATTAACACAGTGGGATCTTGCTGTGCCCTGGGTGTCCTGTTGTTGTCCAAACTGTGGTGTGATGGGAAATAAAGCCCCTTTCTCAGTGAGGGGTGGGGTGGGGCAGGGGAAGCCTGGGGACTGGGATCTTGCTGTGCATGAAGACACACACAGTCGAATGGCCGGTCAGTCTCTGCACACACTCCCCGTGCCCCCCCCACCCCCTCCAGCCCAGGACCTGGGACACAGCGAGGGGTGGGGGTGGTGAGGGAGGGTGGGGGAATTGTACACAATGGAGACACAGTGGGGGCTTTTATACAGAGATGGGGGAGTATGGATAGAGGGGATAGAGTATGGATAGAGTATGGATAGTTCAAGGTAGGGGTTAAATGAAGGTGCACAGGGGGAGAGGGGCAATTAGATTCAGGAAAGGGGGGAAAGTGGGTGGGGCTGTAATATTCCAGAAGGGGTGGGAAATTGTGGGTGGGGTCACAAATTAGCCAAAGGTAGGGGAGTTACAGGGGAATGAGGCAATAAATGTAGGGGGGAAGAGAAAATTGGGGAAGGGCCAATATCTGGTGGGGGTGTGGATTGGAAAGGTAAATAAATGGGGATGGGCTGGAAATCAACTCTGCCCCAATGAGGGGGTGGGGAGAGAGACTGATCATGGGGGTATTGGGAATTGTCGTCAGGAATATAATGGGGGGGGCAATAACATTCAGGGGGTGAAAACTTGATAGGGGGGAGGTTTCCGTAAATCCTTGTATCGGGGGGGTGGGAGGGGTATTGGTGCCTGGGATCTTGCTGTGCAGTGAGACAGTCCCTGAAAAGGTCAGTGAGTGTCTGCACGTGCTCACTGTGTCCCCCCACCATAAAGGGGTGGGTGGGGAGGCAGGAACAAGGGGGGAGGGAGGACAGAGGGAAGTTTCTATGTCTCTCTCACTCTTTTCTACCCCCCTTCTCTCCCTCTCTTCTTTCTCACCTGCCCCTCCTCCTCTCCTCCCCACTCCTTCCTCCCACTCTTCTCTGTTTTCTCCTCCATCACCCTTGCCTTCCCCCCCTTCCCTATCCCCTCTCCTTCCCTAGCACTTGCCTTCCCCTCTACTTGCCCCTTCCCCCTCTCCTTCCCCCCATTCCCCACTCTCCTTCACCCATTCCCCTCTCTTCTTCCCCCATTCCCCCTCTCCTTCCCCATCCCCTCATTCCCCCTCTCCTTCCCCACCTCTGCCCCCTCCACCCTCTCCTTCCCCTCTCCTCCTTCCCCCTCCTCTCCTTCCGCCCTCTCCTTCCCCACTTCATTTCCCTCCCCTCCTACCAGCCTCTCCGTCACCCCTTCCATCCCTCTCCTTCCAAACCTCTCCTCTCCTCCCCCCTCCATCCCCCACTCTTCTCTCTCTGCTTCTCCCCTCCATCTCCCTTACTTTTTCCCCTCTCCTTCCCTGTCAATCGCTTCCCCCCCACACTCTGCCCTCTCCTCCCACCGTCTCCTCCCCCTCTCAAACCCCCCTCTCCTTCACCCCCTTCCCCCCTCATTCAC
Organism: Chiloscyllium plagiosum; assembly: GCF_037043375.1. NCBI lineage: Eukaryota > Metazoa > Chordata > Chondrichthyes > Orectolobiformes > Hemiscylliidae > Chiloscyllium > Chiloscyllium plagiosum. The sequence continues at coordinate 40,057,594 of NW_028270180.1, forward strand.
CCCTTCCCCCTCTCCTTCAACCCCAATTCTTTCCCCCCTTCCCCCCACTGCTCCCCCTCCTTCCTCTCCCTGCCCCTTCACCCCCTTCCTTCCCCTCTCCTCCGCCCCCTCCTCCTATCCTCTCCTCCGGCCCCTCCTCCCACCCTCCTCTCCCAACTCTCCTTCAACCTTCTCTTCCGCCATCTCGTTCCACCCTCTCTTTCACCATCTCCTCCCACCCTCTCGTTCCACCCTCTTCTTCCTCCCTCTCTCCTCCCCCCTCCTTCAAACCCCCCTCTCCTTCTTCCTTCCTTTTCCCCCTCCCCTTTTCCCTCCTCTCCTTCCAACCCTACTCCCCCCTTCCCAACACTCTCCTTCTCCCCGCTCCTTGTCCCCTCTACTTACCCACCTCTCCTTCACCCCTTCCACCCTTCTCCTTCCCCTTCTCATTCCCCCTTCGCCCCTCTCCTTCCACCTATCCTCCCCCACTTCCCCAACTCTCCTTCCCCCACCTCGCCTTCTCCCTTCACCCTCTTCTTCCCCCTCCCCATCTCCTCCTCTCCTTCCCCAATCTCTCCTTCACCCCGCATACTCCCCCTCCTCTACTTCCTCCCCCTCCCTCATTTCCCCGTCTCCTCCACCCCTCCTCCTCCCTCCTTCCCCCTCTTACCACCTTCTACTTCCACCCCTCACCTTTCTCTCCCCTACCTTCCCACATCTCCTTTCCGTTCCCCAATTCTCCACGTCACCTTCCCCCCACCTCCCCTCATTCCCCCTCTCCTTCAATCCTCTCCTTTCCCTCTCCCCTCTCCTCCCCTTTGCCTCCCCCTCATTCCCCAGCTCATTCACCCCACTCCTCCCCCTCTCCTTCACCCCTCTCCTCCCCCCTCCTTCACCTCTCTCCTCCCCCACCACGCTTTCCTTCCTCCCTCCCTCCCCCACGTCTCCTTCCCCCACTCCCTCCCCCTCCCTCATTCCCCCACTCCTCCACCCCTCCTTCCCCTCTCCTACCCCTCTCCTTCCACCCCTCTCCCCCCCCTCCCTTCCCTTCCCACATCTCCTTCCCGTCCCCTCTTTGCCCCCCCTCCATTCCCCCATACCACGCCCCCACCCTCCTTTCCTCCCCTCTCCTGTTGCGGGACTGGTGTTTGGGAGAAGTGTTCACATTTTTGGATCATTGGGATCTACTTCGGGGTAGAAGTGACCTGTACAAGAAGGATGGATTACACCTAAATTGGAAGGGGTCTAATGTACTGGCAGGGAGATGTGCTAGAGCTGCTCGGGAGGATCTAAACTAGTAAGGGGGTGGGACCCAGGGAGATAGTGAGGAAAGATATCAATCTGAGGCTGGGACAGTTACGTACAGAAGCGAGTCAAACAGTCAGGGCAGGCAGGGACAAGGTAGGACTAATAAATAAAACTGCATTTATTCCAATGCAAGGGGCCTAACATGGAAGACAGATGAACTCAGCGCACGGTTAGGAACATGGGACTGTGAAAAAAAAAAACAATGTACAGCTCAGGAACAGGCCCTTCTGCCCTCCAAGCCTGAGCCGATCCAAATCTACTGTCTAAATCTGTCGCCCAATTCCTGAGTATCTGTATCCCTCTGCTCCCCACCTACTCATGCATCTGCCCAGACACATCTTAAATGAATCTACCGTGCCTGCCTCTACCATCTCTGCTGGCAACACGTTCCAAACGCCCACCACCCTCTGTGTGAAGTAATTGCCATGTGTATCCCCCTTAAACTTTCCACCTCTCACCTTGAAAGCATGACCACTCGTTATTGAATCCTTCACCTCTGGGAAAAAGCTTATCTCTATCCACCCTGTCTATACCCTTCCTGATTTCATAAACCTCAATCACGGCCCCCCTTAGACTTCCTTTTTCTAATGAAAACAATCCTAACCTACTCAACCTCTCTTCATAGCCAGCACCTTCCATACCAGGCAATCTCCTCGTAAACCTTCTCTGCACCCTCTCCAAAGCATCCACACCCTTTTGGGAATGTGGTGACCAGAACTGTACACAGGATTCTAAATATGGCCGAACCAATGTCTTGTACAATTTTAGCATGACTTGCCAGCTCTTATACTCAATACCCCGTCCAATGGAGGCAAGCGGACTATATGCCTTCTTGACCACTCTCTCCACCTGTGCAACAACCTTCAGGGTACAATGGACCTGCACTCCCAGATCTCTCTGCCTATCAACCTTTTCCAAGGGTCCTCTGTTCATTGTATAATTCGCTCTCGAATTAGTCTTGCCAAAATGCATCACCTCACTTTTGTGAGATATCATAGCAATTATAGAAACATGGCTCAGAGATGGGCAGGACTGGCAGCTTAATGTTCCAGGATACAAATGCTACAGGAAGGATAGAAAGGGAGGCAAGAGAGGAGGGGGAGTGGTGTTTCTGATAAAGGATAGCATTACAGCTGTGCTGAGGGAGGATATTCCTGGAAATACATCCAGGGACATTAGTTGGGTGGAACTGAGAAATAAGAAAGGGATGATCACCTTATTGGGATTGTATTATCGATCCCCCAGTAGTCAGAGGGAAATTGAGAAACAAATTTGTTCGGGGATCTCAGCTATCTGCAAGAATAATAGGGTAGTTATGGTCAGGGATTTTAACTTTCCAAACATAGGCTTTGACTCCCATAGTGTTAAGGGTTTAGATGGAGAGGAATCTGTTAAGTGTGCACAAGACAATTTTCTTATTCAGTATGTGGATGTACCTACTAGAGAAGGTGCAAATCTTGACCTACTCTTGGGAAAAAAGGCAGGGCAGGTAACTGAGGTGTCAGTGGGGGAACACTTTGGGACCAGCGACCATAATTCTATTAGATTTAAAATAGTGATGGAAAGGGCTAGAAAATGGGAAGCCTTCAGAAGAAAGATAACGAGAGTCCAGAGAAAGTATATTTCTGTTCGGGTGAAAGGGAAGGTTGGTAGGTATAGGGAATGCTGGATGATTAAAGAAATTGAAAGTTTGGTTAAGAAAAAGAAGGAAGCATATGTAGGGTATAGACAGGATCGAGAGTGAATCCTTAGAAGAGTATAAAGGCAGTAGGAGTATACTTAAGAGGGAAATCAGGAGGGCAAAATGGGGACATGAGGTAGCGTTGGCAAATAGAATTAAGGAGAATCCAAAAGGTTTTTACAAATACTTTAAGGACAAAAGGGTAACTCCGGAGAGAATAGGGCCCCTCAAAGATCAGCAAGGCGGCCTTTGTGGGGAGGCACAGAAAATGGGGGCGATACTAAACATATGTTTTGCATCAGTATTTACTGTGGAAAAGGATATGGAAGGTATAGAATGTAGGGAAATAGATGGTGACACCTTGCAAAATGTCCACATTACAGAGGAGGAAGTGTTGGATGCATCGAAACGCATAAAGGTGGATAAATCCCCAGGACCTGATCAGGTGTACCCTAGAACTCTATGGGAAGCTAGAGAAGTGATTGCTGGGCCTTTTGCTGAGAGATTTGTATCAACGATAGTCACAGGTGAGGTGCTGGAAGACTGGAGATTGGCAAACATGGTGCCACTGTTAAAGAAGGGTGGTAAAGACAAGCCAGGGAACTATGGACCGGTGAGCCTGACGTCAGTGGTGGGCAAGTTGTTGGAGGGAATCCTGATGGACAGGATGTACATGTATTTGGAAAGGCAAGGACTGATTAGGGATAGTCAACATGGCTTTGTGTGTGGGGAATCATGTCTCACAAACTTGATTGAGTTTTTTGAAGAAGTAACAAAGAGGATTGATGAGGGCAGAGCAGTAGATGTGATCTAAATCGATTTCAGTCAGGTGTTCAACAAGGTTCCCAATGGGAGACTGATTAGCAAGGTTAGATCTCATGGAATACAGGGAGAACTAGCCATTTGGATACAGACCTGGCTCAAAGGTAGAAGACAGAGGGTGGTGGAGGAGGGCTGTTTTTCAGATTGGAGGCCTGTGACGAGTGGAGTGCCACATGGATCGGTGCTGGGCCCTCTAATTTTTGTTATTTACATAAATGATTTGGATGTGAGCATAAGAGGTACAGTTAGTAAGTTTTCGGATGACACCAAAATTGGAGGTGTAGTGGACAGCGAAGAGGGTTACCTCAGATTACAACAGGATCTTGATCAGATGGGCCAATGGGCTGAGAAGTGACAGATGGAGTTTAATTCAGCTAAATGCGAGGTGCTGCATTTTGAGAAAGCGAATCTTAGCATTACTTATCCACTTAATGGTAAGGTCCTAGGGAGTGTTGCTGAACAAAGAGACCTTGGAGTGCAGGTTCATAGCTCCTTGAAAGTGGAGTCGCAGGTAGATAGGATAGTGATGAAGGCTTTCGGTATGCTTTCCTTTATTGGTCAGAGTATTGAGTACAGGAGTTGGGAGGTCATGTTGTGGATAAATAGGACATTGGTTAGGTCACTGTTGGAATATTTCTTGCATTTCTGGTTTCCTTCCTATTGGAAAGATGTTGTGAAACTTGAAAGCTTCAGAAAAGATTCACAAGGCTGTTGCCAGGCTTAGAAGTTTTAAGCTACAGGGAGAGGCTGAACAGGCTGGGGCTGTTTTCCCTGGACCGTCAGAGGCTGAGGGGTGACCTGATAGAGGTTTACAAAATTATGAGGGGCATGGATAGGGTAAATAGACAAAGTCTTTTCCCTGGGGTCAGGCGGTCCAGAACTAGAGGGCAAAGGTTTAGGGTGAGAGGGGAAAGATATAAAAGAGACCTAAGGGGCAAAGGTTTCACCCAGAGGGTGATACGTGTATGGAATGAGCTGGCAGAGGAAGTGGTGGAGGCTGGTACAATTGCAACATTTAAAAGGCATCTGGATGGGTATATGAATCGGAAGGGTTTGGAGGGATATGGGCTGGGTGCTGGCACGTGGGACTAGATTGGGTTGGGATATCTGGTCGGCATGGACACATTGGACCGAATGTTCTGTTTCCATGCTGTACATCTCTATGACTCTACGACTCTAAATCAGGAACCACTGACAGCTGGATGAATTTCGAGTCAGTACAAATCGGTGAGCACTGACATTTCAAAACATTTTGGGACAGTTTAAATCAACAACCATCCGCACTTAGAAAAATTTGTGGTCAGTACAAATCAGTAACCAGTGATTCATGGAAAAAAATTCTGGTCAAAACACTGACTCTTGGAAAAACTTTGGGACAGTGCAAATCAGTAACCACTGACAGTTTGAAAACTTTCAAGTCAGTACAAATCAGAAACCAGTGACAGTAAGGAAAATTTGGGTTCAGTACAAATCAGTAACCGCAGACATTTGGAAAAATTTTGGGGCAGTGCAAATCAGTAACTACCGACAGTTGGGTGAATATCGAGTCAATACAAATCAGTAACCACGGACACTTTGAAAAATTTCTAATCAGTGAAAATCGGTAACTACTGACACTTAGAATAATTTCGGGTCATTACAAATCAGTAACCACCGACAGTTGGATGAAGTTTGAGTCAGTACAACTCAATAACCACAGACACTTTGAAACATTTCTAAGTGAGAATCAGTAACTACCGACAGTTAGAGAAGTTACGGGTCAGTTCAAATTGATGAGCACTTTCATTTCAAATGATTTCGAGTCAGTACAAATCAGTAACCATCCACACTTCAACAAACTGAGGGTCAGTTACGAATCAGTAACCACCAACAGATGGAAATATTTAGGGTCAGTTCAAATCAGTCAGCACTAATCCTTCAAAAAATATTGGATGAGTACAAATCAGTAATCACCGACACTAAGAAAATGTTCGAGTCAGTGCAAATCGGTGAGCACTGACAATTCAAAAGAATTTGGGACAGTGCAAATCCGTAACCATCCACACTTAGAAAAGGTTCGGGTCAGTAGAAATCAGTAACCACCAAAACTGAGAATAATTTGTGGTCAGTAAAAATCAGTAACCACCGACACTGAGAAAATGTTCCAGTCAGTGCAAATCAGCAAACACTGGTAAAAAACATTCTGGTCGGTGAAAATCAGTAAACACTGGTACATGGAAAAAACATTCTGGTCGGTGCAAATCACGAAACACTGACACTTTGAAAAACTTCAGGGCAGTGGAAATCAGTAATCACTGACAATTGGAAAAAAATTTAGGGTCAGTGCAAATCAGTAACCACAGAGGGTTGGAAAGATTGCGGGTCAATACAAATCGGTAAGCACTGAGAGTTCAAAAAATTCGGGTCAGGATGAATCAGTCACCATCCACACTTAGAAAAACTGAGGGTCAGTTACAAATCAGTGACCACCGACAGATGGAAAAATTTAGGGTCAGTTCAAATCAGTAAGCACTAACACTTCAAAAAATTTCTAGTCATTGAAAATCAGTAACTATTGATAGTTTGAAAAAATTATGGTCAGTTCAAATCAGTAAGCACTGATACATGGAAAAATATTGGGTGAGTACAAATCAGTAACCACCAACAGTTAGAGAAATTACAGTCAGTACAAATCGGTGAACACTGACATTTGAAAAGAATTTGGGACAATGCAAATCAGTCACCATCCACACTTACAAAATGTTTGGATCAGGAGAAATCAATAACCACTGACACAGAGATTAATTTGGGGTCAGTACAAATCAGTAACCACTGATACATGGAAAAATAATTCTGGTCGGTGCAAATCAAGAAACACTGACAGTTGGAAAAGTTTAGAGTCAATTCAAATCAGTAAGCACTGACACTTCAAACAATTTCTAGTCAGTGAAAATCAGTAACCACTGACAGTTGGAAAAAATTAGGGTCAGTGAAAATCAGTAACCACCGACACAGATAATAATTTGGGATCAGTACAAATCAGTAACCACTGATACATGGAAATAAATTCTGGTCTGTGCAAATCAGAAAATTATGACACTTCGACAAACTTCAGGGCAGTGCCCTGAATTTCTGGTCAGTGAAAATCAGTAACCATCGACAGTTTGAAAAAATTTATGGTCAGTTCAAATCAGTAAGCACTGGCACTTTGAAAAATATTGGGTGAGTACAAAGCAGTAACCACCAACATTTTGAGAAATTACGGGTCAGTACAAATCGGTGAGCACTGACATTTCAAAAGAATTTGGGACAATGCAAATCAGTCACCATCCACACTTAGAAAATGTTCGGGTCAGTAGAAATCAATAACCACTGTCACAGAGATTAATTTGGGGTCAGTACAAATTAGTAACCACTGATACATGGAATAAAAATTCTGGTCGGTGCAAATCCCGAAACACTGACAGTTGGAAAAATTAAGGGTCAGTTCAAATCAGTAAGCACTGACACTTCGAAAAATATTGGGTGACTAGAATTCAGTAATCACCCAAAAGTGGTGAGGACTGACATTTCAAAAGACTTTGGGTCAGTGCAAATCAGTAACCATCCACACTGAGAAAAGGTTCGGGTCAGTAGAAGTCAGTAACCATTGACACAGAGAATAATTATGGGTCAGTCCAAATCAGTAACCATTGATACACAGAAAATAAATTCTGGTTGGTGCAAATCTGGAAACACTGACACTTCGACAAACTTCAGGGCAGTGCAAATCAGTAATCACCGACACTTAGAATAATTTCAGGTCAGTATAAATCAATAACCACCGACAGTTGGAAAAATTTGGTTCTGTTCAAATCAGTAAGCAGTGACACTTCAAAATATTTCTCGTCAGTAAAAATCAGTGACCACCGACAGGTGGAAAATTTTAGGGTCAGTTCAAATCAGTAACCAACGACATTTGGAAAAATTTAGGGTCAGTTCAAATCAGTAAGCACTGACACTTCGAAAAATATTGGGTGAGTACAAATCAGTAATCACCAACAGTTAGAGAAATTACGGGTCAGTACAAATCGGTAAGCACAGACATTTCAAAGGAATTTGAGTCAGTGTAAATCAGTAACCATCCACACTTAGAAAAGGTTCAGGTCAGTAGAAATCAGTGACCACCAAAACTGAGACTAATTTGGGGTCAGTACAAATCAGTAACCCTGGATGAACTCAGATTTCTCCAGTTTCCTCATTTCCCCTCCCCCCACCTTGTCTCAGTCAAAGCCCTCGAACTCAGCACCGCCTTCCTAACCTGCAATCTTCTTCCTGACCTCTCCGCCCCACCCCACTCCGGACTATCACCCTCACCTTGACCTCCTTCCACCTATCGCATTTCCAACGCCCCTCCTACAAGTCCCTCCTCCCTACGTTTTATCTTACACAGCTCGACACACTTTCCTCATTCCTGAAGAAGGGCTTATGCGCGAAATGTCGATTCTCCTGTTCCTTGGATGCTGCCTGACCTGCTGCGCTTTTCCATCAACACATTTTCAGTAAAAGATTTGCTAACCCAGGATAGGCTCACAAAAGCAAAATTGGCCAAACTGTACCAGAACACCCAGAATTCCCGAGCAGCTCACAAGCCGAATCAGACAGCACGCATACAAGGGATTAGGCTTTCTGCTCCCACGGACATGACACAACACCACAGTTATCTCAAAACCCTAAGGGCAGTTTCACAACCAAGCAATACTAAAGCCACACAAGGAGCGGGTCAGACAGAGAGGCCCCAGCAAGGACACCCTCCAGGAACAGGACAATGGAAACACCTCACTACTTCAGAAGAGATATTAACACCCAACTGTGAAGAGGAATGGAACCGTCTGATACTGTCAGGATGTTGCATTGTGTGAAGGAACAGGACATTCATCCAATAAACTGTTTTCCAATTCACATCCTTGGAATTAGATGACTCCATTTCCAAATACATTGTAGTTTCCCATTTCTTAATCAGTGCCTTCCTTCCCATCTCTCCTTCTCCCCTATCTCCTTCCCCTTCCTTCCCTCTCTACTTCCCCCCTCTCCTTCTCTCCTCTCTCCTACGCCTTCCTTCCCCTCTCTCCTTTCCCCTCTCCTTCCCCTCCCTCCTTCTCCCTCTCTCCTTCCCCCATCCTTTCCCCCCTCAGTCTCCCCTCTCTCCTTCCCCTCTCCTTCTCCCCTCTCTCCTTTCCCCTCTCCTTCCCCCTCCTTCTCCCTCTCTCCTTCCAACCCTCCTTCCCCCCTCTCCATGTCCCCTCTCCTCCCCTCTCTCCTTCCCCCTTGCTTCCCCTCTCTCCTTCACCCCTCTCTCCTCAATCCTTCCCCCTTCCCCCCTCTTTCCTTCCCTGTTTCTTCCCCTCTCTCCTCCACTCTCTCCTTCCCCTCCCTCATTGTCCCTCTCTCTCCTTCCCCCTCCTTGCCCCCTCTCCTTTCCCCATCTCGCCTTCTCCACTCACTTCTTCCCCCACCCCCTCTCTTATTCCCCCTTTCCCTACTCTCTCCTTCCCCTATCCTTCCACCCTCCTTCCAACTCTCTCCTTCCCCATCTATCCGTCCCCCTCTCCTTCCCCCCTCTCTTTCTCCCCTCTCTTTCTCACCACTCTCCTTGTCCCCTCTCTCCTTTCTCCTTCTCCCCTCTCTCCTTCCCCCGCTCCTTCCCCCTCTCTCCTTCCCTTTCCTTCCCCGCTCTGTTTCTCCCCTCTCTCCTACCCCATTCCTTCCCCTCTCTCATTCTCCCCTTTCCCCTTCGTTCCCCACTCTCTCCTTCTCCCCTCTCTCACTCCCCCTTCCTTCCCTTCTCTCCTTCCCCCTCCTTCTCTCCTTCTCCACTCTCTCCTTACCCCTTCCTTCCCCTCTCTCCTTCCCCGCTCCTTCTCCACTCTCTCCTTCCACCTCGCCTTCTCCTCTCTTCTTCCCCACCCATCTCCTTCTCCACTATCTCCTTCACCCTTCCTTCCCCACTCTCCTTCTGTCCATCTCTCCTTCCCCTCTCCTTCTCCCCCTCTCCTTCCCCTTTCCTTCCCGTCTCTCCTTCTCCCCTCTCTCCTTCCCCATTCCGTACCCTCTCCCCTTCACCCCTCTCTCTTTTCTCCCTCTCTTCTTCACCCCCTCTCCTTCCCACTTCCTTCCCCTCTCTCCTTCTCCCCTCTCTCCTTCCCCCTTCATTCCCCCTCTCTCCTTCTGCCCTCTCTCCTTCTCTCCTCTCTCCTTCTTCCCCTCTCCTACCCCCCTCTCTCCTTCTCCCCTCTTTCCTTTCCCCTCTCCTTCATCCTCCATATTTCCCCCCTCTCCTTCCCTCTCTCCTTCTCCCCTCTCTCCTTCTCCCCTCTCACCTTTCCCCTCTCCTTCCCCCTCCCTCCGTCTCCCTCTCTCCTTTATCCCTCCTTCCCCCCTCTCTGTGTCCTCTCACGCCTTCTCCCCCTCTCCTACCCCCTCTCTCCTTCTCCCCTCTTTCCTTTCCCCTCTCCTTCATCCTCCATATTTCCCCCTCTCTCCTTCCCCTCCTTCCTTCTCCCCTCCCTCATTCCCCCTCTCCTTAGCCCCTCTCCTTCTCCCCTCTCTCCTTCTCCCCTCTCTCCTTCCCCATTCCTTCCCATCTCTCCTACGCCCCTCTCTCCTTCCCCCCTCTCATTCCCCCTTCCTTCCCCTCCCTCCTTCTCCCCTCCCTCATTCCCCCTCTCCTCAGCCCCTCTCCTTCTCTCCTCTCTCCTTCTCCCCTCTCTCATTCCCCTTCCTTCCCCTCACTCGTTCCGCCCTCTCTCCTTCCCCCTCCTTCTCCACTCTCTCCTTCCCCCTTCCTTCCCCCTCTCCTTCTCCCCTCTCTCCTTCTCACTTCCTTCCCCTGTCTCCTTCTCCCCTCTCTCCTCTCTCCTTCTCCCCACATTCCATACCCTCTCTCCTTCACCCCTCCCTCCTCCCCCCCCCTCCTTCTCTGCTTTCTCGGCCCCCTTCCTTCCTCTCTCTTCTTCCACACTTGTCTCCTTCTCCCCTCTCTCCTTCCCCCTTCCTTCCCCTCTCTCCTTCTCCCCCTCTCCTTCCACATTCCTTACTCTCTCTCGTTCACCCCTCTCTCCTTCCCCCTTCACTCCTTCTCCCCTCTCTCCTTCTCCCTTCCTTCCCCTCTCTCCTTCTCCTTTCCTTCCCCTCTCTCCTCCCCTCTCTCCTCCCTTCCTTCCCCTCTCTCCTCCTCCCCTCTCTCCTTCCCCATTCCTTACACTCTCTCCTTCACCCCTCTCTCCTTCCCCCCTCTCTCCTTCTCCCTTCTCTCCTTCCCCCTTCCTTCCCCCTCTCTACTTCTCCCTTCTCTCCATCCACCTTCCCTCTCCTTTTCCCCTTTCTCCTTCCCCTTCCTTCCCCTCTTTTCTTCCCCTCCTTCTGTCTCCCTCTCTCCTTTTCCCCTCCTTCCCCCCTCTCTGTGTCCTCTCTCTCCTTCTCCCCTCTCTCCTTCCCCCTTCCTTCCCGTCTCTCCTACGCCCCTCGCTCCTTCCCCCTCTCTCATTCCCCCTTCCTTCCCCTCCCTCCTTCTCCCCTCCCTCATTCCCCCTCTCCTTAGCCCCTCTCCTTCTCCCCTCTCTCCTTCTCCCCTCTCTCCTTCCCCATTCCTTCCCATCTCTCCTACGCCCCCTCTCCTTCCCCCCTCTCATTCCCCCTTCCTTCCCCTCCCTCCTTCTCCCCTCCCTCATTCCCCCTCTCCTTAGCCCCTCTCCTTCTCCCCTCTCTCCTTCTCCCCTCTCTCCTTCCCCTTCCTTCCCCCTCTCCTTCCCCCACTCTCGCCTTCCCCCAACTCTCTCCTACCCCCGTCTCTCCTTCCCCCATCCTTCACCTCTCCTTTCCCCCTTCCTTCTCCCCTCTCCTTCTCCACTCTCTCCTTCCCCCTTCCATTCCCTCTCTCCTTCACACTTTCTCCTTCTCCCTTCATTCCCCTCTCTCCTTTTCCCCTCTCTCCTTCCCCCTTCCTTCCACTCTCCCCTTCACCCTGTCTCCTTCCCCCTTCCTTTTCCCCCACCTTCTCCCCTCTCTCCTTATCCCTCTCCTACCCCCTCTCCTTCTCCCCTCTCTCCTTTCCCCTTCCTTCCCGTTTCTCGTTATTCCTTCCTTCCCCCCTCTCTTTCTCTACTCTCTCCTTCCCCCTCTCTTCCCCGCCCTCCTTCTCCCCTCTCTCCTTCCCACTTCCTCCCCACTTCCTTTCCCCTCTCTCCTTCTCCCCTTTCTTTACCCCCTTCCTTCCACACTCCCCTTCTCCCATCTCTCCTTTCCCCTTCCTTCCCGTCTCTCGTTATTCCTTCCTTCCCCTCTCTCTTTCTCCACTCTCTCCTTCCCCCTCTCTTCCCTGTCCTCCTTCTCCGGTCTCTCCTTCCCACTTCCTTCCCCCTTCCTTCCCCTCTCCTTTGCCCCCTCTCTCTCCTTCCTCCTTACTTCTCCTCTTTACTTCACCACTCTCTCCTAATCCCTCTCTCTTTCTCCACCTCTCCTTCCCCCTTCCTTCCACTCTCCCTTTCACCTTGCCTCTTTCCCCCTTCCTTTCCCCCACCTTCTCCCATCTCTCCTTCTCCCTCTCCTACCCCCTCTCCTTCTCCCATCTCTCCTTGCGCCTTCCTCCCCCTCTCTCCTTACCCCATCTCTCTTTCCCCTTCCTTCTCCTCTCTCTCTTACCACCTTCCTTCCCCTCTCTCCTTCTCCCCTCTCTCATTCCCTCCTCCTCACCCCTCCTTCTCCCCTCTCTCCTTGCCCCTACCTTCCTCTCTCTCCTTCTCCCCTCTCTCCCGCCCCCTTACTTCTCCTCTTTACTTCACCACTCTCTCCTTCCCCCCTCTCTTTCTTCAACTCTCCTTCCCCTTCCTTCCCCTCTCTCCTTTCCCCATCTCTCTACCTCCCTCCTTCTCCTCTTTCTCCTTCCCCTTCCTTCCACAGTCTCCTTCACCCCTCCTTCCCCCATCTTTCCCCTCTCTCCTTCCCCCTGTCTCCTTCCTCCCACTCTCTCCTTCCCCCCTCTCCGCTTCCCCTTTCTTCCCCTCTCCTTCCCGCTTCCTTCTCCCCTCTCCTTCTCCCCTCTCTCCTTCCCCCTTCCATCACCCCTCTCCGTCTCCACTTTCTCCAACCCCCTTCCTCCCCCTCCCTCCTTCTCCCCTCTCTACTTCCCCATTCCTTCCCCTCTCACATTCCACCCTCTCTCCTTCCCCCACTCTCTCCTCCCCTCTCTCCTTCCCCCTTTCTTCCCCTCTCCTTCCCCCTTCCTTCTCCTCTCTCTCCTTCCCACTCTCCTTCTCCCCTCTCTCCTTCCCCCTTCCTTCTCCTCTCTCCTTCCCCGTCTCTCCTTCTTCCCTCTCTCCTTCTCCCTCTCCTTCCCCCCTCTCCTTCAACACTCTCTCCTTCCCCCTTCTCCTTCCACTGTCTCTCCTTCCCCCCTCGTTCCCCCCTCTCCTTCACCACTCTCTCCTTCTTCCCTCTCTCCTTCCCCCATCCCTGCCCTCTCCTTCCCCCTTCCTTCTCCCCTCTCCTTCTCCCCTCTCTGCTTCCCCATTCTTTCCCCTCTCTCCTTATCCCCTCTCTCCTTATCCCCTCTCTCCTTCCCCCTTCCTTCCCCTCTCTCCTTCCCACACTCTCTCCTTTCCCCTCTCTCCTTACCCCATCCTTCCCCTCTCCATCCACCCTTTCTTCTCCCCTCTCCTTCTCCCCTCTCACCTTCTCCCTCTCCTTCTCCCCTCTCACCTTCCCCTTCAATTCCCTCTCTCCTTCACCCTTTCTCCTTCACCCTACTTTCCCCTCTCTCCTTCTCCCCTCTCTCCTTCCCCCTTCCTTCCACTCTCCCCTTCACCCTGTCTCCTTCCCCTTCCTCTCCCCCCACCTTCTCCCCTCTCTCCTTCTCCCTCTCCTACCCCCTCTCCTTCTCTCCTCCCTCCTTTCCCCTTCCTTCCCCTCTCTCGTTATTCCTTCCTTCCCCCCTCTCCTTCTCCACTCTCTCCTTCCCCCTCTCTTCCCCGCCCTCCTTCTCCCCTCTCTCCTTCCCACTTCCTTCCCCCTCTCCTTCTCCCCCCTGTCCTTCCTCCTTACTTCCCCTGTTTACTTCACCACTCTCTCCTTCTCCACCTCTCCTTACCCCATCTCTCTTCCCCCTTCCTTCCCGTCTCTCCTACGCCCCTCGCTCCTTCCCCCCTCTCTCATTCCCCCTTCCTTCCCCTCCCTCCTTCTCCCCTCCCTCATTCCCCCTCTCCTTAGCCCCTCTCCTTCTCCCCTCTCTCCTTCTCCCCTCTCTCCTTCCCCCATTCCTTCCCATCTCTCCTACGCCCCTCTCTCCTTCCCCCCTCTCATTCCCCCTTCCTTCCCCTCCCTCCTTCTCCCCTCCCTCATTCCCCCTCTCCTTAGCCCCTCTCCTTCTCCCCTCTCTCCTTCTCCCCTCTCTCCTTCCCCTTCCTTCCCCCTCTCCTTCCCCCACTCTCGCCTTCCCCCAACTCTCTCCTACCCCCGTCTCTCCTTCCCCCATCCTTCACCTCTCCTTTCCCCCTTCCTTCTCCCCTCTCCTTCTCCACTCTCTCCTTCCCCCTTCCATTCCCTCTCTCCTTCACACTTTCTCCTTCTCCCTTCATTCCCCTCTCTCCTTTTCCCCTCTCTCCTTCCCCCTTCCTTCCACTCTCCCCTTCACCCTGTCTCCTTCCCCCTTCCTTTTCCCCCACCTTCTCCGCTCTCTCCTTATCCCTCTCCTACCCCCTCTCCTTCTCCCCTCTCTCCTTTCCCCTTCCTTCCCGTTTCTCGTTATTCCTTCCTTCCCCCCTCTCTTTCTCTACTCTCTCCTTCCCCCTCTCTTCCCCGCCCTCCTTCTCCCCTCTCTCCTTCCCACTTCCTCCCCACTTCCTTTCCCCTCTCTCCTTCTCCCCTTTCTTTACCCCCTTCCTTCCACACTCCCCTTCTCCCATCTCTCCTTTCCCCTTCCTTCCCGTCTCTCGTTATTCCTTCCTTCCCCTCTCTCTTTCTCCACTCTCTCCTTCCCCCTCTCTTCCCTGCCCTCCTTCTCCGGTCTCTCCTTCCCACTTCCTTCCCCCTTCCTTCCCCTCTCCTTTGCCCCCTCTCTCTCCTTCCTCCTTACTTCTCCTCTTTACTTCACCACTCTCTCCTAACCCCTCTCTCTTTCTCCACCTCTCCTTCCCCCTTCCTTCCACTCTCCCTTTCACCTTGCCTCTTTCCCCCTTCCTTTCCCCCACCTTCTCCCATCTCTCCTTCTCCCTCTCCTACCCCCTCTCCTTCTCCCATCTCTCCTTGCGCCTTCCTCCCCCTCTCTCCTTACCCCATCTCTCTTTCCCCTTCCTTCTCCTCTCTCTCTTTCCACCTTCCTTCCCCTCTCTCCTTCTCCCCTCTCTCATTCCTTCCTCCTCCCCCCTCCTTCTCCCCTCTCTCCTTGCCCCTACCTTCCTCTCTCTCCTTCTCCCCTCTCTCCCGCCCCCTTACTTCTCCTCTTTACTTCACCACTCTCTCCTTCCCCCCTCTCTTTCTTCAACTCTCCTTCCCCTTCCTTCCCCTCTCTCCTTTCCCCATCTCTCTACCTCCCTCCTTCTCCTCTTTCTCCTTCCCCTTCCTTCCACAGTCTCCTTCACCCCTCCTTCCCCCATCTTTCCCCTCTCTCCTTCCCCCTGTCTCCTTCCTCCCACTCTCTCCTTCCCCCCTCTCCGCTTCCCCTTTCTTCCCCTCTCCTTCCCGCTTCCTTCTCCCCTCTCCTTCTCCCCTCTCTCCTTCCCCCTTCCATCACCCCTCTCCGTCTCCACTTTCTCCAACCCCCTTCCTCCCCCTCCCTCCTTCTCCCCTCTCTACTTCCCCATTCCTTCCCCTCTCACATTCCACCCTCTCTCCTTCCCCCACTCTCTCCTCCCCTCTCTCCTTCCCCCTTTCTTCCCCTCTCCTTCCCCCTTCCTTCTCCTCTCTCTCCTTCCCACTCTCCTTCTCCCCTCTCTCCTTCCCCCTTCCTTCTCCTCTCTCCTTCCCCGTCTCTCCTTCTTCCCTCTCTCCTTCTCCCTCTCCTTCCCCCCTCTCCTTCAACACTCTCTCCTTCCCCCTTCTCCTTCCACTGTCTCTCCTTCCCCCCTCGTTCCCCCCTCTCCTTCACCACTCTCTCCTTCTTCCCTCTCTCCTTCCCCCATCCCTGCCCTCTCCTTCCCCCTTCCTTCTCCCCTCTCCTTCTCCCCTCTCTGCTTCCCCATTCTTTCCCCTCTCTCCTTATCCCCTCTCTCCTTATCCCCTCTCTCCTTCCCCCTTCCTTCCCCTCTCTCCTTCCCACACTCTCTCCTTTCCCCTCTCTCCTTACCCCATCCTTCCCCTCTCCATCCACCCTTTCTTCTCCCCTCTCCTTCTCCCCTCTCACCTTCTCCCTCTCCTTCTCCCCTCTCACCTTCCCCTTCAATTCCCTCTCTCCTTCACCCTTTCTCCTTCACCCTACTTTCCCCTCTCTCCTTCTCCCCTCTCTCCTTCCCCCTTCCTTCCACTCTCCCCTTCACCCTGTCTCCTTCCCCCTTCCTCTCCACCCACCTTCTCCCCTCTCTCCTTCTCCCTCTCCTACCCCCTCTCCTTCTCTCCTCCCTCCTTTCCCCTTCCTTCCCCTCTCTCGTTATTCCTTCCTTCCCCCCTCTCCTTCTCCACTCTCTCCTTCCCCCTCTCTTCCCCGCCCTCCTTCTCCCCTCTCTCCTTCCCACTTCCTTCCCCCTCTCCTTCTCCCCCCCTGTCCTTCCTCCTTACTTCCCCTGTTTACTTCACCACTCTCTCCTTCTCCACCTCTCCTTACCCCATCTCTCTTCCCCCTTCCTTCCCGTCTCTCCTACGCCCCTCGCTCCTTCCCCCTCTCTCATTCCCCCTTCCTTCCCCTCCCTCCTTCTCCCCTCCCTCATTCCCCCTCTCCTTAGCCCCTCTCCTTCTCCCCTCTCTCCTTCTCCCCTCTCTCCTTCCCCCATTCCTTCCCATCTCTCCTACGCCCCTTTCTCCTTCCCCCCTCTCATTCCCCCTTCCTTCCCCTCCCTCCTTCTCCCCTCCCTCATTCCCCCTCTCCTTCTCCCCTCTCTCCTTCTCCCCTCTCTCCTTCCCCTTCCTTCCCCCTCTCCTTCCCCCACTCTCGCCTTCCCCCAACTCTCTCCTACCCCCGTCTCTCCTTCCCCCATCCTTCACCTCTCCTTTCCCCCTTCCTTCTCCCCTCTCCTTCTCCACTCTCTCCTTCCCCCTTCCATTCCCTCTCTCCTTCACACTTTCTCCTTCTCCCTTCATTCCCCTCTCTCCTTTTCCCCTCTCTCCTTCCCCCTTCCTTCCACTCTCCCCTACACCCTGTCTCCTTCCCCCTTCCTTTTCCCCCACCTTCTCCCCTCTCTCCTTATCCCTCTCCTACCCCCTCTCCTTCTCCCCTCTCTCCTTTCCCCTTCCTTCCCGTTTCTCGTTATTCCTTCCTTCCCCCCTCTCTTTCTCTACTCTCTCCTTCCCCCTCTCTTCCCCGCCCTCCTTCTCCCCTCTCTCCTTTCCACTTCCTCCCCACTTCCTTTCCCCTCTCTCCTTCTCCCCTTTCTTTACCCCCTTCCTTCCACACTCCCCTTCTCCCATCTCTCCTTTCCCCTTCCTTCCCGTCTCTCGTTATTCCTTCCTTCCCCTCTCTCTTTCTCCACTCTCTCCTTCCCCCTCTCTTCCCTGCCCTCCTTCTCCGGTCTCTCCTTCCCACTTCCTCCCCCCTTCCTTCCCCTCTCCTTTGCCCCCTCTCTCTCCTTCCTCCTTACTTCTCCTCTTTACTTCACCACTCTCTCCTAACCCCTCTCTCTTTCTCCACCTCTCCTTCCCCCTTCCTTCCACTCTCCCTTTCACCTTGCCTCTTTCCCCCTTCCTTTCCCCCACCTTCTCCCATCTCTCCTTCTCCCTCTCCTACCCCCTCTCCTTCTCCCATCTCTCCTTGCGCCTTCCTCCCCCTCTCTCCTTACCCCATCTCTCTTTCCCCTTCCTTCTCCTCTCTCTCTTTCCACCTTCCTTCCCCTCTCTCCTTCTCCCCTCTCTCCTTCCCCCTTCCATCACCCCTCTCCGTCTCCACTTTCTCCAACCCCCTTCCTCCCCCTCCCTCCTTCTCCCCTCTCTACTTCCCCATTCCTTCCCCTCTCACATTCCACCCTCTCTCCTTCCCCCACTCTCTCCTCCCCTCTCTCCTTCCCCCTTTCTTCCCCTCTCCTTCCCCCTTCCTTCTCCCCTCTCTCCTTCCCACTCTCCTTCTCCCCTCTCTCCTTCCCCCTTCCTTCTCCTCTCTCCTTCCCCGTCTCTCCTTCTTCCCTCTCTCCTTCTCCCTCTCCTTCCCCCCTCTCCTTCAACACTCTCTCCTTCCCCCTTCTCCTTCCACTGTCTCTCCTTCCCCCCTCGTTCCCCCCTCTCCTTCACCACTCTCTCCTTCTTCCCTCTCTCCTTCCCCCATCCCTGCCCTCTCCTTCCCCCTTCCTTCTCCCCTCTCCTTCTCCCCTCTCTGCTTCACCATTCTTTCCCCTCTCTCCTTATCCCCTCTCTCCTTATCCCCTCTCTCCTTCCCCCTTCCTTCCCCTCTCTCCTTCCCACACTCTCTCCTTTCCCCTCTCTCCTTACCCCATCCTTCCCCTCTCCATCCACCCTTTCTTCTCCCCTCTCCTTCTCCCCTCTCACCTTCTCCCTCTCCTTCTCCCCTCTCACCTTCCCCTTCAATTCCCTCTCTCCTTCACCCTTTCTCCTTCACCCTACTTTCCCCTCTCTCCTTCTCCCCTCTCTCCTTCCCCCTTCCTTCCACTCTCCCCTTCACCCTGTCTCCTTCCCCCTTCCTCTCCCCCACCTTCTCCCCTCTCTCCTTCTCCCTCTCCTACCCCCTCTCCTTCTCTCCTCCCTCCTTTCCCCTTCCTTCCCCTCTCTCGTTATTCCTTCCTTCCCCCCTCTCCTTCTTCCCCTCTCTCCTTCCCCCTCTCTTCCCCGCCCTCCTTCTCCCCTCTCTCCTTCCCACTTCCTTCCCCCTCTCCTTCTCCCCCCTGTCCTTCCTCCTTACTTCCCCTGTTTACTTCACCACTCTCTCCTTCTCCACCTCTCCTTACCCCATCTCTCTTCCCCCTTCCTTCCCGTCTCTCCTACGCCCCTCGCTCCTTCCCCCTCTCTCATTCCCCCTTCCTTCCCCTCCCTCCTTCTCCCCTCCCTCATTCCCCCTCTCCTTAGCCCCTCTCCTTCTCCCCTCTCTCCTTCTCCCCTCTCTCCTTCCCCCATTCCTTCCCATCTCTCCTACGCCCCTCTCTCCTTCCCCCCTCTCATTCCCCCTTCCTTCCCCTCCCTCCTTCTCCCCTCCCTCATTCCCCCTCTCCTTAGCCCCTCTCCTTCTCCCCTCTCTCCTTCTCCCCTCTCTCCTTCCCCTTCCTTCCCCCTCTCCTTCCCCCACTCTCGCCTTCCCCCAACTCTCTCCTACCCCCGTCTCTCCTTCCCCCATCCTTCACCTCTCCTTTCCCCCTTCCTTCTCCCCTCTCCTTCTCCACTCTCTCCTTCCCCCTTCCATTCCCTCTCTCCTTCACACTTTCTCCTTCTCCCTTCATTCCCCTCTCTCCTTTTCCCCTCTCTCCTTCCCCCTTCCTTCCACTCTCCCTTTCACCCTGTCTCCTTCCCCCTTCCTTTTCCCCCACCTTCTCCCCTCTCTCCTTATCCCTCTCCTACCCCCTCTCCTTCTCCCCTCTCTCCTTTCCCCTTCCTTCCCGTTTCTCGTTATTCCTTCCTTCCCCCCTCTCTTTCTCTACTCTCTCCTTCCCCCTCTCTTCCCCGCCCTCCTTCTCCCCTCTCTCCTTCCCACTTCCTCCCCACTTCCTTTCCCCTCTCTCCTTCTCCCCTTTCTTTACCCCCTTCCTTCCACACTCCCCTTCTCCCATCTCTCCTTTCCCCTTCCTTCCCGTCTCTCGTTATTCCTTCCTTCCCCTCTCTCTTTCTCCACTCTCTCCTTCCCCCTCTCTTCCCTGCCCTCCTTCTCCGGTCTCTCCTTCCCACTTCCTTCCCCCTTCCTTCCCCTCTCCTTTGCCCCCTCTCTCTCCTTCCTCCTTACTTCTCCTCTTTACTTCACCACTCTCTCCTAAACCCTCTCTCTTTCTCCACCTCTCCTTCCCCCTTCCTTCCACTCTCCCTTTCACCTTGCCTCTTTCCCCCTTCCTTTCCCCCACCTTCTCCCATCTCTCCTTCTCCCTCTCCTACCCCCTCTCCTTCTCCCAACTCTCCTTGCGCCTTCCTCCCCCTCTCTCCTTACCCCATCTCTCTTTCCCCTTCCTTCTCCTCTCTCTCCTTGCCCCTACCTTCCTCTCTCTCCTTCTCTCCTCTCTCCCGCCCCCTTACTTCTCCTCTTTACTTCACCACTCTCTCCTTCCCCCCTCTCTTTCTTCAACTCTCCTTCCCCTTCCTTCCCCTCTCTCCTTTCCCCATCTCTCTACCTCCCTCCTTCTCCTCTTTCTCCTTCCCCTTCCTTCCACAGTCTCCTTCACCCCTCCTTCCCCCATCTTTCCCCTCTCTCCTTCCCCCTGTCTCCTTCCTCCCACTCTCTCCTTCCCCCCTCTCCGCTTCCCCTTTCTTCCCCTCTCCTTCCCGCTTCCTTCTCCCCTCTCCTTCTCCCCCTCTCCTTCCCCCTTCCATCACCCCTCTCCGTCTCCACTTTCTCCACCCCCCTTCCTCCCCCTCCCTCCTTCTCCCCTCTCTACTTCCCCATTCCTTCCCCTCTCACATTCCACCCTCTCTCCTTCCCCCACTCTCTCCTCCCCTCTCTCCTTCCCCCTTTCTTCCCCTCTCCTTCCCCCTTCCTTCTCCCCTCTCTCCTTCCCACTCTCCTTCTCCCCTCTCTCCTTCCCCCTTCCTTCTCCTCTCTCCTTCCCCGTCTCTCCTTCTTCCCTCTCTCCTTCTCCCTCTCCTTCCCCCCTCTCCTTCAACACTCTCTCCTTCCCCCTTCTCCTTCCACTGTCTCTCCTTCCCCCCTCGTTCCCCCCTCTCCTTCACCACTCTCTCCTTCTTCCCTCTCTCCTTCCCCCATCCCTGCCCTCTCCTTCCCCCTTCCTTCTCCCCTCTCCTTCTCCCCTCTCTGCTTCCCCATTCTTTCCCCTCTCTCCTTATCCCCTCTCTCCTTATCCCCTCTCTCCTTCCCCCTTCCTTCCCCTCTCTCCTTCCCACACTCTCTCCTTTCCCCTCTCTCCTTACCCCATCCTTCCCCTCTCCATCCACCCTTTCTTCTCCCCTCTCCTTCTCCCCTCTCACCTTCTCCCTCTCCTTCTCCCCTCTCACCTTCCCCTTCAATTCCCTCTCTCCTTCACCCTTTCTCCTTCACCCTACTTTCCCCTCTCTCCTTCTCCCCTCTCTCCTTCCCCCTTCCTTCCACTCTCCCCTTCACCCTGTCTCCTTCCCCCTTCCTCTCCCCCCACCTTCTCCCCTCTCTCCTTCTCCCTCTCCTACCCCCTCTCCTTCTCTCCTCCCTCCTTTCCCCTTCCTTCCCCTCTCTCGTTATTCCTTCCTTCCCCCCTCTCCTTCTCCACTCTCTCCTTCCCCCTCTCTTCCCCGCCCTCCTTCTCCCCTCTCTCCTTCCCACTTCCTTCCCCCTCTCCTTCTCCCCCCTGTCCTTCCTCCTTACTTCCCCTGTTTACTTCACCACTCTCTCCTTCTCCACCTCTCCTTACCCCATCTCTCTTTCCCCCTCCTTCCCCTCTCTCTCCTTCTCCCCTCCCTCATTCCCTCCTGCTCTCCCCTCCTTCTCCCCTCTCTCCTTCAAACTTCCTTCCCCTCTCTCCTTCCCCCGACTCTCCTTCACCCAACTCTCTCCTTCCCCCTTCCTTCCCTCTCTCTCCTTCTCCCCTCTCTCCTTCCCCCTTACTTCTCCTCTTTACTTCACCAGTCTCTCCTTCCCCCTCTCTCTTTCTCCAATTCTATTTCCCCCTTCCTTCCCCTCTCTCTTTTCCCCATCTCTCTACCCCACTCCTTCTCCTCTCTCTCCTTCCCCCTTCTTTCCACTCTCTCCTTCCCCCCTCCTTCCCCCATACTTCCCCTCTCTCCTTCCCTCCTCTCTCCTTCCCCCACTCTCTCCTTCCCCCCTCTCCTCCTCCCCTCTCCTTCTCCCCTCTCTCTTTCACCCTTCCATTCCCTCTCTCCTTCTCCCCTCTCTCCTTCCCCCTTCTTTCCCCTCTCTCCTTCTCCCCACTCTCCTTCTCCACTCTCTCCTTCCCCCTTCCTTCCCCTCTCTCATTCCCCCCTCTCTCCTTCTCCCCTCTCTCCTTCCCTCTTTCTTTACACCCTCCTTCTCCCCTCTCTCCATCCCCCCTCTCCTTCTCCTCTCTCTCCTTCCGTCTCTCCTTACTCCTTCTTTCCCTCCTCTCCGTCTCCACTCTTTCCATCCGCCTTTCTCCTCCCCTCTCTCCTCCCCGCTTCCTTCCCCTCTCTCCTTCACCCTTCCTCTCCCCTCTTCTTCTCCCAACTCTCCTTCTCAACTCTCTCATTCCACATTCCTTCCCCTCTCTCCTTCAACCTCTCTCCTTCTTCCCTCTCTCCTTCTCCCTCTCCTTACCCCCTCTTTGTCACCACTCTCTCCTTCCCCCCCCTTCTTCCACCGTTTCTCCTTCCCCCCTCGTTCCCCCTCTCCTTCACCACTCTCTCCTTCTCCCCTCTCTCCTTCCCCCATCCTTCCCTTCTCCTTCTCCCTTCCTTCTCCCCTCTCCTTCTCCACTCTCTCCTTCACCCTTCCATCCCCTCTCTCCTTCTCCCGTCTCCTTCCCCCTTTCTTACCCCGCCTCCTTCTCCCCTCTCTCCTTCCCCCTCTCCTTCTCCTCCCTCTCCTTCCCGTCTCTCCTTACTCCTTCCTTCCCTCCTCTCTGTCTCCACTCTCTCCTTCCGCCTTCCACCTTCCTCCTCCCCTCTCTCCTTCCCCCTGCCTTCCCCTCTATTTTCTTTCCACCCTCCTTATCCCCTCTCTCCATCCCCCTTCCTTCCCCCCTCTCATTCCCCCTCTCTCCTTCTCCCCTGTCTCCTTCCCCCTTCCTTTACCCCCTCCTTCTGCCCTCTTTCCTTCCCCCTCTCCTTCTCTTCTCTCTCCTTCCATCTCTCCTTACTCCTTCCTTCCCTCCTCTCTGTCTCCACTCTTTCCATCCGCCTTTCTCCTCCCCTCTCTCCTTCACCCTTCCTCTCCCCTCTTCTTCTCCCAACTCTCCTTCTCCACTCTCTCATTCCACATTCGTTCCCCTCTCTCCTTCCACCTCTCTCCTTCTCCCCTCTCTCCTTCTCCCCTCTCTCCTTCCCCCCTCTCTGTCACCACTCTCTCCTTCCCCCCCTTCCACTGTTTCTCCTTCCCCCCTCGTTCCCCTCTCTCCTTCTCCCCTCTCTCCTTCCCTCTTCCTTCCCTTCTCCTTTCCCCCTTCCTTCCCCTCTCTCCTTCCCCCCTCTCTCCTTCCCGCGCCTCTCTCCTTCCTCCCTCTCTCCTTGCCCCATCCTTCCCCTCTCCTTCCCCCTTCCTTCTCACCTCTCCTCCCCTCTCTCCTTTCCCCCTTCCATTCCATCTCTTCCTCTCCCCTCTCTCCTTCCCCCCTCCTCCCCCTCTCATTTTCGCCACTCTCCTTCTCCCCTCTCTCCTTTCCCTTTCCTTCCCGTCTCTCGTGATTCCTTCCTTCACCCCTCTCCTTCACTACTCTCTCCTTCCCACTCTCTTCCCCGCCCTCCTTCTACCCTATGTCCTTCCCACTTCCTTCCCCCTTCCTTCTGCCTCTACTTCTCCCCCTCTCTCCATCCTCCTTACTTCCCCTCTTACTTCACCACTCTCTCCTACCCCCTCTCTTTTTCTCCACATCTCCTTGCCCCTTCCTCCCCCTCTCCCCTTCCCACTTCCTTCCCTCTTCCTTCCCCCCTCTCCTTCGCCCATCCTCCCCCTCCTTCTCCCCACTCTCCTTCTCCCCTCTCTCCTTCCCCCTTCTTTCCCCCCTCCTTCTCCCCTCTCTCCTTCCCCCTTCCTTCCCGTCTCTCATTATTCCGTCCTTCCCCCTCTCTTTCTCCTCTCTCTCCTTCCCGTCACTCCTTACTCCTTCCTTCCCTCCTCTCCGACTCCACTCTCTGCTTCCGCCTTCCACCTACCTGCTCCCCTCTCTTGTTCCTCCTGCCTTCCCCTCTCTCCTCCCCCCTCCTTATCCCCTCTCTCCATCCCCCTTCCTTCCCCTCTCTCATTCCTGCCTCTCTCCTTCTCCCCGTTCTCCTTCCCCCTTCCTTTCCCCCCTCCTTCTCCCTTCCCTCCTTCCCCTCTCTCCTTCACCCTTCCTCCCCCTCTTCTTCTCCCAACTCTTCTTATCCACTCTCTCATTCCACATTCCTTCCCCCTCTCTCCTTCCCCCTCTCTCCTTCCCCCCTCTCCTTCCCCCTCTCTCCTTCTCCCCTCTCTCCTTCTTCCCTCTCTCCTTCTCCCCTCTCTCCTTCTCCCTCTCTCCTTCTCCCTCTCCTTCTCCCCTCTCCCCTTCTCCCCTCTGTCCTTCCCCCTTCCTTCTCCCCTCTCCTTCTCCCCTCTCTGCTCCCCCATTCTTTCCCCTCTCTCCTTATCCCCTCTCTCCTTCCCCCTTCCTTCTCCCCTCTACTTCTCCCCTCTCTGTTTCCCCATTCTTTCCCCTCTCCTTATCCCCTCTCTCCTTCCCCCTTCCTTCCCCTCTCTCCTTCTCCCACTCTCTCCTTCACCCAACTCTCTCCTTCCCCCCTCTCTCTCCTTCCCCATCCTTCCCCTCTCCTTCCCCCTTCCTTCTCCCCTCTCCTTCTCCCCTCTCTCCTTCCCCTCTCTCCCCTCTCTCCTTCTCTCCTGTCTCCTTCACCCTTCCTTCCCCCCACCTTCCCCCCCTCCTTCTCCCTCTCCTACCACCTCTCCTTCTCCCCTCTCTCCTTTCCCTTTCCTTCCCGTCTCTCGTGATTCCTTCCTTCCCCCTCTCCTTCTCTACTCTCTCCTGCCCCCTCTCTTCCCCGCCCTCCTTCTACCCTCTGTCCTTCCCAATTCCTTCCCCCTTCCTTCCCCCTCTACTCCCCCCTCTCTCGCCTTCCTCCTTACTTCTCCTCTCTCTTTCTCCACCTCTCCTTGCCCCTTCCTTCCCCTCTCTCCTTATCCCATCTCTCTTTCCCCCTTCCTTCTCCTCTCTCTCCTTCCCCATTCCTTCCCCTCTCTCCTTCTCCCCTCTCTCATTCCCTCCTCCTCTTCCCCTCCTTCTTCCCTCTCTCCTTCTCCCTCTCCTTCCCCCCTCTCCTTCACCACTCTCTCCTTCCCCCCCTCCTTCCACCGTTTCGCCTTCCCCCTCGTTCCCCCCTCTCCTTCACCACTCTCTCCTTATCCCCTCTCTCCTTCCCCCATCCTTCCACTCTCCTTCCCCCTTCCTTCTCCCCTCTCCCTCACCCCTCTCTGTTTCCCAATTCTTTCCCCTCTCTCCTTATCCCCTCTCTCCTTCCCCCTTCCTTCCCCTCTCTCCTTCCCCCACTCTCTCCTTCACCCAACTCTATCCTTCCCCCCTCTCTCCTTTTCCCATCCTTACCCTCTCCATCCCCCTTCCTTCTCCCCTCTCCTTCTCCCCTCTCCTTCCCCCTTCCTTACCCCCAACTTCCCCCCTCTCCTTCTCCCTCTCCTACCCCCTCTCCTTCTCCCCTCTCTCCTTTCCCTTTCCTTCCTGTCTCTCGTGATTCCTACCTTCCCCCCTCTCCTTCTCTACTCTCTCCTGCCCCCTCTCTTCCCCGCCCTCCTTCTACCCTCTGTCCTTCCCAATTCCTTCCCCCTTCCTTCCCCCTCTACTTCTCCCCTCTCTCTCTCCTTCCTCCTCACTTCTCCTCTCTCTTTCACCACTCTCTCCTAACCCCTCTCTCTTTCTCCACCTCTCCTTGCCCCTTCCTCCCCCTCTCTCCTTATCTCATCTCTCTTCCACCTTCCTTCTCCTCTCTCCTTCCCCATCCTTCCCCTATCTCCTTCCCCCGTCTCTCCTTCACCCAACTCTCACCTTCCCCCCTTCCTTTTCCCATCCTTCCCCTCTCCATCCCCCTTCCTTCTCCCCTCTCCTTCTCCCCGTTCTCCTTCCCCTTCTTTCCCCTCTCTCCTTCCCCCTTCCATTCCCTCTCTCCTTCTCCCCTTTCTCCTTCCCCCTTCTTTTCCCTCTCTCCTTCCCCCTCCCTTCCACTCTCCCCTTCTTCCCTGTCTCCTTCCCCGTTCCTTCCACTATCTCACCCAACCTTCTCCCCTTTCCTTCTCCCTCTCCTACAACCTCTCCTTCTCCCCTCTCTCCGTCCCCCTTCCTTCCACTCTCTCCTTCACCCAACTCTCTCCTTCCCCCCCTCTCCTTTTCCCATCCTTCCCCTCTCCTTCCCCCTTCCTTCTCCCCTCTCACCTTCCCCCTTTCATTCCCTCTCTCCTTCTCACCCCTCTCCTTCCCCTTTCTTTCCCCAATCTCCTTCTCCACTCTCTCCTTCCCCCTTCCTTCTTCCACTCTCCTTCTCCCCTGTCTCCTTCCCCCTTCCTTTCCCCCCTCCTACTCCCCTCTCTCCTTCCCCCCTCTCCTTCTCCTCTCTCTCCTTCCCTTCTCTCCTTATTCCTTCCTTCACTCCTCTCCATCTCTACTCTCTCCTTCCGCCTTCCTCCTCCCCTTTCTCCTCCGCCCTTCCTTCCCCTCTCTCTTTCCCCCTCTCCTCCCCCTCTCCTTCTCCCCTCTCTCCTGCTCCCCTCTGTCTTGCCCCCTTCCTTCCCCTCTCTCCTTCTCCACTCTCTCCTTCCCCCTCTCCTCCCCCTCTCATTCTCGTCACACTCCTCCACTCTCTCAATCCCCCCTTCCTTCTCCCCTCTCTCCTTCCCCTTCTCCTTCTCCACTCTCTCCTTCCTGCTACCACCAACCTCTCCTTCTCCCCTCTCTCCTTACCCCTACCATCCCCCTCTCCTTCTCTCCACTCTCCTTACTCATTCCTTGCTCCTCCTTCCCCCTCTCTCCTTCACCCTCTCCTTCCCCCCGTCCTTCCCCCTCTCCTTCACCCAACTCTCTCCTTCCCCCTTCCTTCCCCTCACTCCTTCTCCACTCTCTCCTTCACCCTTCCATCCACCCTCTCCTTCTCCCTACTCTCCTTCCCCATTCCTTTCTCCTCCTTCCCCCCTCACCTTCATCACTCTCTCCTTCTCCCCTCTCTCCTTCCCCCTTCCTTCCACACTCTCCTTCCCCCTCTCTCCTTCTCCCCTCTCTCCTCCCCCCTCCTTCTCCCCTCTCTCCTTCCCCTCTCTTGTCCTCTCTCTCTCCTTCCAGTCTCTCCTTACTCCTTCCTTCCCTCCTCTCTGTCTCCCCTCTTCCGTCTTCTGCCTTCCTCCTCCCCTCTCTCCCTCCCCTTCCTTCCCCTCTCTCCTTCCCCCTCTCCTTTCCCCTCCTTCTCCCCACTCTCCTTCTCCATTCTCTCATTCCACATTCCTTTCCCCCTCTTTATCCCCTCTCTCCTTCCCCCTTCCTTGCCCTCTCTCTCTCCTTCCCCCCCGTCCTTCCCCACCCTGTCCTTCCCCCCCTCTCCTTCCCCTCTCTCCTTCACCACTCTCTCCTTCTCCCCTCTCTCCTTCCCCCATCCTTCCCCTCTCCTTCCCCCTTCCTTCCCCTCTCTCCTTTCCCCCCATTCTCTACTTCCCCTTCTCTCCTTCCCCCATCCTTCCCCTCTCTGTCCCCCTTCCTTCCCCTCTCTCCTTCTCCCCTCTCTCCTTCCCCCATCCTTCCCCTCTCCTTCCCCCTTCCTTCCCCTCTCTCCTTCCACCCACTCTCTCCTTCTCCCTTCTTTCCTTCCCCCATCCTTCCCCTCTCCTTCCCCCTTCCATTCCCTCTCTCCCTCTCCCCTCTCTCTTTCCCACTTCTTTCCCCTCTCTCCTCCCCTCTCTCCTTCCCCCTTATTTCCCCTGTCTCCTTTCCCCTCCCTTCTTTACCCTTCCTTCCACTCCCCCATCTCCCCTGTCTCCTTCCCCCTTCTTTTTCCCGCTCTGACTTCTCCCCCTCTCCTTCTCCCTCTCCTACCCCCTCTCCTTCTCCCCTCTCTCCTTCCCCCTTCCTACCACCCTCCTTCTCCCCCTCTCTCCTTCCCCCTTACTTCCCCTCTTTACTTCACCACTCTCTCCTTCCCCCACCTCTTCCTCCCCTCTCTTTCTCCTCTCTCCTTCCCCTTTCCTTCCCGTCTCTCCTTCTCCCCTCTCTCCTTCCCCCCTACTTCCCCCCTCTCTCCTTCCCCCTTCCTTCTTGTCTCTCCTTCTCCCATCTCTACTTCCCCCTCTCCCCTCTCTCCTTTCCTCTTCCATTCCCTCTCTCCTTTCCCCTTCCTTCCTCCCACTCCTTCTCCCCCACGCCTTCCCCTCTCTCCTTCACTCCTCTCTCCTTCCCCCTACCTTCCCCTCTCTCCTTCACTCCTCTCTCCTTCCCCCTCCTTCTCTCCTCTCTCCTTCCCCCTCCTTCTCCCCTCTCTCCTTCCCCTTCCTTCCCCTCTCTCCTTCCCCTTCCTTCCCCTCTCTCCTTCCCCCTTCTCTCCTTCCCCCATCGTTCCCCTCCCCTTCCCCCTTCCATTCCCTCTCTCCTTCTCCACTCTCTCTTTCCCACTTATTTCCCCTCTCTCCTTCTCCCCTCTCTCCTTCCCCCTTATTTCCCCTCTCTCCTTTCCCCTCCCTTCTTTACCCTTCCTTCCACTCCCCCCTTCTCCCCTGTCTCCTTCCCCATTCCTTTTCCCGCCCCGCCTTCTCCCCCGCTCCTTCTCCCTCTCCTACCCCCTCTCCTTATCCCCTCTATCCTTCCCACTTCCTTCCCCCTTCCTCCCACCCTCCTTCTCCTCTCTCTCTCCTTCCCCCTTACTTCCCCTCTTTAATTCACCACTCTCTCCTTCCCCCCTCTCTTCCTCCCCTCTCCTTCTCCTCTCTCCTTCCCCCTTCCTTCCCGTCTCTCCTTCTCCCCTCTCTCCTTCCCCCTCTCCTTCTCCCCTCTCTCCTTCCCACTTCCTTCTCGTCTCTCCTTCTCCCATCTCTCCTTCCCCCTCGCCTTCTCCCCTCTCTCCTTTCCTCTTCCATTCCCTCTCTCCTTCCCCCTTCCTTCCTCCCACTCCTTCTCCCCCTCGCCTTCCCCCTTCCTTCCCCTCTCTCCTTCACTCCTCTCTCCTTCCCTGATCCTTCTCCTCTTTCCTTCCCCCCTCTCCTTCCCCTCTCTCCTTCTCCCCCTCTTCTCCTTGCCCAATCCTTCCCATATCCTTCCACCTTCCTTCTCCCCTCTCTCTTTCCCCATTCCTTCCCCTCTCTCCTTCTCCCCTCTCCCCTTCTCCCCCTCTCCTTCTCCCTCTCCTTCCCCCTCTCCTTCACCACTCTCTCCTTCTCCCCCTCTACTCCTTGCCCAATCCTTCCCCTATCCTTCCACCTTCCTTCTCCCCTCTCTCTTTCCCCATTCCTTCCCCTCTCTCCTTCTCCCCTCTCTCCTTCCCCTTCATTCCCCCCACTCTCATTCCCCCATCTCTCCTTCCCCCCACTCTCTCCTTCTCCCCTCTCTCCTTCTCCCCTCTCTCCTTCCCCCTTATTTCCCCTCTCTCCTTTCCCCTCCCTTCTTTACCCTTCCTTCCACTCCCCCCTTCTCCCCTGTCTCCTTCCCTATTTCTTTTCCCGCCCCGCCTTCTCCCCCTCTCCTTCTCCCTCTCCTACCCCCTCTCCTTCACCCCTCTCTCCTTCCCACTTCCTTCCCCCTTCCTCCCACCCTCCTTCTCCCCTCTCTCTCCTTCCCCCTTCCTTCCCGTCTCTCCTTCTCCCCTCTCTCCTTCCCCCTCTCCTTCTCCCCTCTCTCCTTCCCACTTCCTTCTCGTCTCTCCTTCTCCCATCTCTCCTTCCCACTCGCCTTCTCCCCTCTCTCCTTTCCTCTTCCATTCCCTCTCTTCTTCCCCCTTCCTTCCTCCCACTCCTTCTCCCCCTCGCCTTCCCCCTTCCTTCCCCTCTCTCCTTCACTCCTCTCTCCTTCCCTGATCCTTCTCCTCTTTCCTTCCCCCTCTCCTTCCCCTCTCTCCTTCTCCCCACTCTCCTCCACTCTCTCCTTCCCCCATCCTTCCCCCCTCTCCTTCTCCACTCTCTCCTTCCCCCATCCTTCCCCTCTCTCCTTCACTCCATTCTCCTTCTCCCCTCTCTACTTCCCCTTCCTTCCCCCTCTCCTTCCACCTCTCTCCCCCTCTCCTTCCTCCTCTCTCCCCCTCTCCTTCTCCCCACTCTCCTTCTCCACTCACATTCCACATTCCTTCCCCCTTCCTTCTCCCCCTCTCCTTCCCCTTCCTTCCCCTCTCTCCTTCCCCCTCTCTCCCCCTCTCCTTCTCCCCACTCTCCTTCTCCCTCTCTCCTTCTCCCCTCTCCCCTTATCCCCCTCTCCTTCTCCCTCTCCTTCCCCCTCTCCTTCACCACTCTCTCCTTCTCCCCCTCTACTCCTTGCCCAATCCTTCCCCTATCCTTCCACCTTCCTTCTCCCCTCTCTCTTTCCCCATTCCTTCCCCTCTCTCCTTCTCCCCTCTCTCCTTCCCCCTTATTTCCCCTCTCTCCTTTCCCCTCCCTTCTTTACCCTTCCTTCCACTCCCCCCTTCTCCCCTGTCTCCTTCCCCCTTCCTTTTCCCGCCCCGCCTTCTCCCCTCTCCTTCTCCCTCTCCTACCCCTCTCCTTCTCCCCTCTCTCCTTCCCACTTCCTTCCCCCTTCCTCCCACCCTCCTTCTCCCCTCTCTCTCCTTCCCCCTTACTTCCCCTCTTTACTTCACCACTCTCTCCTTCCCCCCTCTCTTCATCCTCACTCCTTCTCCTCTCCCTTCCCCCTTCCTTCCCGTCTCTCCTTCTCCCCTCTCTCCTTCCCCCTCTCCTTCTCCCCTCTCTCCTTCCCACTTCCTTCTCGTCTCTCCTTCTCCCATATCTCCTTCCCCCTCGCCTTCTCCCCTCTCTCCTTTCCTCTTCCATTCCCTCTCTCTTTTCCCCCTTCCTTCCTCCCACTCCTTCTCCCCCTCGCCTTCCCCCTTCCTTCCCCTCTCTCCTTCACTCCTCTCTCCTTCCCTGATCCTTCTCCTCATTCCTTCCTCTCTCTCTCCTCCCACCTCTCCTTCCCCCACTCCTTCCCTCTTCCTTTCCCCTCTCTCTTTCCCCATTCCTTATCCTCTCTCCTTCTCCCTTCCTTCCCCCCTTCTTCCCCAGTCTTCTTCTCCCCACTCTCCTTCCCCCTTCCTTCTCCCCTCTCCTTCTCCCCTCAGTCCTTCCCCCTTCCTTCCCCTCCTCCTTCTCCCCTCTCTCCTCCCTTCCTTCCCCTCTCTCCTTCCCTCCTTGCTCCTTCCACCCCTCTGTCCTCCCCACTCTCTACTTCCCCCTTCTCTACTTCCCCACTGTCTGCTTCCCCCTTCATTCCGGTCTCTCCTTCCCCCTCTCTCCTTCCCCTCTCTCTTCTGCCCCCTCTCTCCTTCCCCTTCTCTCCTTCCTCCTTCTCTCCTTCCCCCTCGCTCCTTCTCTCCTCTCTCCTTCCCACTCGCTCGTTCCCCCCTCTCCTCCCCCTCTCTCCTTTCCCCTGCCCCTTCCCCCCTTTCTCCTCCCCCTCGCTCCTTCCCCCCTCTCCTTCCCCTTCTCTCCTTCACCCCTCTCCATCCCCCTTCCTCCCGCCCCTCTCCTTCCCCCTCTCCTTTTCCACTCTCTCCTTCACCCTTCCATCCCCTCTCTCCTTCTCACCTCACTCCTAACCCATCTTCCTTCATCTGTCTCCTTCTCTCCTCTGTCCTTCCCCCTTCCCTTCACCCTCTCCTTCTCCCCTCTCTCCTTCTCCCCTCTCTCTCCATCCCCCTTCCTTCTCCCTCTCCTTCCCCCTCTCTCCCCCTCTCCTTCTCCCCACTCTCCTTCTCCCCTCTCTCCTTCCCCTTCATTCCCCACTCTCCTTCCCCCTCTTTCCCCCTCTCCTTCTCCCCTCTCCCCTTCTCCCCCTCTCCTTCTCCCTCTCCTTCCCCCTCTCCTTCACCACTTTCTCCTTCTCCCCCTCTTCTCCTTCCCCCATCCTTCCCCTATCCTTCCACCTTCCTTCTCCCCTCTCTCTTTCCCCATTCCTTCCCCTCTCTCCTTCTCCCCTCTCTCCTTCCCCTTCATTCCCCTCTCTCTCCTTCCCCCCTCTCTCCTTCCCCCCCACTCTCTCCTTCTCCCCTCTCTCCTTCCCCTTCCTCCCCCTGTCTCCTTCCCCCTTCCTTCCCCTCTCTCCTTTCCCTCCTCTCTACTTCCCCCTCTCCTTCTCCCCTCACTCCTTCCTCATTCCTTCCTCTCTCTCTCCTCCCACCTCTCCTTCCCCCTCTCCTTCCCTCTTCCTATTCCCCTCTCTCTTTCCCCATTCCTTATCCTCTCTCCTTCTCCCTTCCTTCCCCCTTCTTCCCCGCCTTCTTCTCCCCACTCTCCTTCCCCCTTCCTTCTCCCCTCTCCTTCTCCCCTCTCTCCTTCCCCCTTCCTTCCCCTCCTCCTTCTCCCCTCTCTCCTCCCTTCCTTCCCCTCTCTCCTCCCCCCATTGCTCCTTCCCCACTCTCTACTTCCCCCTTCTCTACTTCCCCACTGTCTGCTTCCCCCTTCATTCCGGTCTCTCCTTCCCCCCTCTCCTTCCCCTCTCTCTTCTGCCCCCTCTCTCCTTCCCCCTTCTCACCTTCCTCCTCGCTCCTTCCCCCCTCTCTCCTTCCCCCTCGCTCGTTCACCCGTCTCCTCGCCCTCTCTCCATCCCCCTGCCCCTTCCCCACTTTCTCCACCCCCTCGCTCCTTCCCCCCTCTCCTTCCCCTTCTCTCCTTCACGCCTCTCCATTCCCCCTTCCTCCCGCCCCTCTCCTTTCCCCTCTCCTTTTCCACTCTCTCCTTCACCCTTCCATCCCCTCTCTCCTTCTCACCTCACTCCTACCCGCCTTCCTTCATCTCTCTCCTTCTCTACTCTGTCCTTCCGCCTTCCCTTCACCCTCTCCTTCTCCCCTCTCTCCTTCTCCCCTCTCTCCTTCCCCTTCCTTCCCCCTCTCCTTCCCCCTCTCTCCCCCTCTCCTTCTCCCCTTCTCCCCCTCTCCTTCTCCCACTCCTTCTCCCTCTCCTTCACCACTCTCTCCTTCTCCCCCTCTTCTCCTTGCCCAATCCTTCCCCTATCCTTCCACCTTCCTTCTCCCCTCTCTCTTCCCCATTCCTTCCCCTCTCTCCTTCTCCCCTCTCTCCTTCCCCTTCATTCCCCTCTCTCTCCTTCCCCCCCTCTCTCTTCCCCCCACTCTCTCCTTCTCCCCTCTCTCCTTCTCCCCTCTCTCCTTCCCCCTTCCTTCCCCCTTCTTCCCCCGTCTTCTTCTCCCCACTCTCCTTCCCCCTTCCTTCTCCCCTCTCCTTCTCCCCTCTCTCCTTCCCCCTTCCTTCCCCTCCTCCTTCTCCCCTCTCTCCTTCCCCCTTCCTTCCCCCTTCTTCCCCCGTCTTCTTCTCCCCACTCTCCTTCCCCCTTCCTTCTCCCCTCTCCTTCTCCCCTCTCTCCTTCCCCCTTCCTTCCCCTCCTCCTTCTCCCCTCTCTCCTCCCTTCCTTCCCCTCTCTCCTTCCCCCCTTGCTCCTTCCACCCCTCTGTCCTTCCCCACGCTCTACTTCCCCCTTCTCCACTTCCCCACTGTCTGCTTCCCCCTTCATTCAGGTCTCTCCTTCCCCCTCTCTCCTTCCCCTCTCTCTTATGCCCCCTCTCTCCTTTCCCTTCTCTCCTTCCCCCTTCTCTCCTTCCCCCTCGCGCCTCCCCCCCTCTACTCCTTCCCCCTTGCTCGTTCCCCCCTCTCCTCCCCCTCTCTCCTATCCCCTTCCCCTTCCACCCCCTTTCTCCTCCCACTCGCTCCTTCACCCCTCTCCTTCCTCTTCTCTCCTTCACCACTCTCCATCCCACTTCCTCCCCCTCTCCTTCCCCCTCTCCTTTTCCACTCTCTCCTTCAGCCTTCCATCCCCCCTCTCCTTCTCACCTCACTCCTACCCGCCTTCCTTCATCTCTGTCCTTCTCTCCTCTGTCCTTCCCCCTTCCCTTCACCCTCTCCTTCTCCCCTCTCTCCTTCTCCCCTCTCTCCTTCTCCCCTCTCTCCATCCCCCTTCCTTCCCATCTCTCCTTTCACCCCTCTCCTTCCACCCTCGCTCTTTCCCCTCTCTCCTCACCCCTCTCTCATTCCCCCCTCCCTCCTACCCCACTCTCACCTTCTCTGCTCACTCCTTTCCCCTTCCTTGTCCCTCTTCTTCTCACCTCGCACCTTCCCCCTTCCTTCCCCTCTCTCTCCTCCCCCTCTCTCCTTCCCCACTTCCTTCCCCCTTCCTTCCACCCTCTATTCCGCCCCTCCTCCCCCCTCCGTCTCCCCACTCTCCTTCTCCCCCCTCTCCTTCCCCCTTCCTTACCCCTCTCCTTCTCCCCTCTCTCCTTCCCGTCGCTCCTTACTACTTCCTTCCCTCCTCTCCTCCCCCTCTCATTCTCGCCACTCTCCTTCTCCATTCTCTCAATCCCCCTTCCTTCTCCCTTCTCTCCTTCCCCCTTCTCCTTCTCCACTCTCTCCTCCCCGCTACCACCCCCCTCTCCTTCTCTCCACTCTCCTTACCCATTCTTTGTTCCTCCTTCCCCCTTTCTCCTTCCCCCTCTTTCCTTCCCCCTCTCTCATTCCCCCTCTCTCATTCCACACTCCTTTCTCCTCCTTCCCTCGTCTCTCTTTCCCCTCTCACCTTCATCACTCTCTCCTTCACCCCTCTCCCCTTCGTCCTCTCTCATTCTCCCTCTCCTTCCCCTCTCTCCTTCACCACTCTCTCCTTCTCCCCTCTCTCCTTCCCCTATTCTTCCCCTCTCCTTCCCCTTCCTTCCTCTCTCTCCTTCCACCCACTCTCTCCTTAACCCTTCTCTCCTTCCCCTCTCTGTCCCCCTTCCTTCCCCTCTCTCCTTCCCTCCACTCTCTCCTTCCCCCTTCTCTCCTTCCCCCATCCTTCCCCTCTCTCCTTCCCCCTTCCATTCCCTCACTCCTTCTCCCCACTCTCCTTCTCCACTCTCTCCTTCCCCATCCTTCCTCCCTCTCCTTCTCCCCTCTCTCCTTCCCCCTACCTTCCCCTCTCTCCTTCACTCCGCTCTCCTTCCCCCTCCTTCTCCCCTCTGTCCTTCCCCTTACTTCCCCTCTCTCCTTCCCCCTCTCTCCTTCCCCACTCCTTTCTCCTCCTTCCCTCGTCTCTCTTTCCCCTCTCACCTTCATCACTCTCTCCTTCACCCCTCTCCCCTTCGCCCTCTCTCATTCTCCCTCTCCTTCCCCTCTCTCCTTCACCACTCTCCTTCTCCCCTCTCTCCTTCCCCCATCCTTCCCCTCTCCTTCCCCCTTCCTTCCTCTCTCTCCTTCCCCCCACTCTCTCCTTAATCCTTCTCTCCTTCCCCTCTCCGTCCCCCTTCCTTCCCCTCTCTCCTTCTCCCCTCTCTTCTTCCCCCATCCTTCCCCTCTCCTTCCTCCTTCCTTCCCCTCTCTCCTTCCCTCCACTCTCTCCTTCCCCCTTCTCTCTTTGCCCCATCCTTCCCCTATCCTTCGCCTCTCCTTCCCCCTTCCATTCCCTCACTTCTTCTCCCCACTCTCCTTCTCTACTCTCTCCTTCCCCACTCTCCTTCTCCCCTCTCTCCTTCCCCCTACCTTCCCCTCTCTCCTTCACTCCTCTCTCCTTCCCCCCTCCTTCTCCCCTCTCTCCTTCCCCTTCCTTCCCCCCTCTCCTTCCCCCTCTCTCCCCCTCTCCTTCTCCCCACTCTCCTTCTCCACTCTCTCATTCCACATTCCTTCTCCCCTCCTTCTCCCCTCTCTCCTTCTCCTTTCCTTCCCTTCTCTCCTTCTCCCCCTCTCCTTCCCCCTTCCTTCCCCTCTCTCTTCCCCCCTCTCCTTCCCCCTCTCCGTCACCACTCTCTCCTCCCCCTCTCCTTGCCCAATCCTTCCCCTATCCTTCCACCTTCCTTCTCCCCTCTCTCTTTCCCCATTCCTTCCCCTCTCTCCTTCTCCCCTCTCTCCTTCCCCTTCATTCCCCTCTCTCTCCTTCCCCCTCTCTCCTCCCCCCCCACTCTCTCCTTCTCCCCTCTCTCCTACCCTCCCTCCTTCCCCGATCTCTCGTTCTCTCCTCTCTCCTTCCCCCCATCTCCTTCTCCCCTCTCTCCTTCCCCCCTCTCTCCTTCCCGTGCCTCTCTCCTTCCCCCCTCCCCCCACTCTCTCCTTCTCCCCTCTCTCCTTCCCCCCCCTCTCCTTCCCCCCTCTCTCCTTCCCCCCTCTCCTTCTCCCCTCTCCTTCTCCCCTCTCTCCTTTCCCCCTCTCTCCTTCCCCCTCCCTTCCCCTCTCTCATTACCCCTCTCTCCTTCCGCCATCTCTCCTTTTCCCCTCTCTCCTTCCCCTCTCTCCTTTTCCCCTGTCTCCTTCCCCCTTCCTTTGCACGCCTCCTTCTCCCCTCTCTCCTTCCCCCTCTCCTTCTCCCCTCTCTCCTTCCCCCTTCCTTCCCCCTTCCTCCCCCGTCTTCTTCTCCCCACTCTCCTTCCCCCTTCCTTCTCCCCTGTCCTTCTCCCCTCTCTCCTTCCCCCTTCCTTCCCCTCCTCCCCCCTTCCTTCCCCTCCTCCTTCTCCCCTCTCTCCTCCCTTCCTTCCCCTGTCTCCTTCCCCCATTGCTCCTTCCACCCCTCTGTCCTTCCCCACTCTCCACTTCCCCCTTCTCTACTTCCCCACTGTCTGCTTCCCCCTTCATTCCGGTCTCTCCTTCCCCCTCTGTCCTTCCCCTCTCTCTTCTGCCCCCTCTCTCCTTCCCCCTTCTCTCCTCCCCCCCTTCTCTCCTTCCCCCTCGCTCCTTCCCCCCTCTCTCCTTCCCCCTCGCTCGTTCCCCCGTCTCCTCCCCCTCTCTCCTTCCCCCTCTCCTTCCCCTTCTCTCCTTCACCCCTCTCCATCCCCCTTCCTTCCCCGCCTCTCCTTCCCCCTCTCCTTTTCCACTCTCTCCTTCACCGTTCCATCCCCTCTCTCCTTCTCACCTCACTCCTACCCATCTTCCTTCATCTCTGTCCTTCTCTCCTCTGTCCTTCCCCCTTCCCTTCACCCTCCCCTTCTCCCCTCTCTCCATCCCCGTTCCTTCCCATCTCTCCTTTCTCCTCCTCTCCTTCCACCCTCGCTCCTTCCCCTCTCTCTCCTCACCCCTCTCTCATTCCCCCCTCCCTCCTACCCCTCTCTCTCTCCTTCTCTGCTCACTCCTTTCCCCTTCCTTCCCCCTCTTCTTCTCACCTCGCTCCTTTCCCCTTCCTTTCCCTCTCTCTCCTCCCCCTCTCTCCTTCCCCACTTCCACCTCCCTTCCTTCCCCCCTCTGTTCCGCCCCTCCTCCCCCCTCCGTCTCCCCACTCTCCTTCGCCCCTCTCTCCTTCCCCCTTCCTTCCCCCTTCTCCTTCACCACTCTCTCCTTCCCCCTTCCTTCCCGTCTCTGCTTCCCCCTTCTCCTTCACCACTCTCTCCTTCCCGCTACCACCCCCCCCTTCACCCCACTCTCCTTACCCCTACCACCGCCCTCTCTCCTTCTCCACTCCTTTCTCCTCCTTCCGTTGTCTCTCTTTCCCCTCTCACCTTCATCACTCTCTCCTTCACCCCTCTCCCCTTCGCCCTCTCTCATTCTCCCTCTCCTTCCCCTCTCTCCTTCACCACTCTCTCTTTCTCCCCTCTCTCCTTCCCCTATTCTTCCCCTCTCCTTCCCCCTTCCTTCCTCTCTCTCCTTCCACCCACTCTCTCCTTAACCCTTCTCTCCTTCTCCTCTCTGTCCCCCTTCCCTCCCCTCTCTCCTTCCCTCCACTCTCTCCTTCCCCCTTCTCTCCTTCCCCCATTCTTCCCCTCTCTCCTTCCCCCTTCCATTCCCTCACTCCTTCTCCCCACTCTCCTTCTCCCCTCTCTCCTTCCCCTCTCTCCTTCACTCCGCTCTCCTTCCTCCTCCTTCTCCCCTCTCTCCTTCCCCTTACTTCCCCTCTCTCCTTCCCCCTCTCTCCTTCCCCACTCCTTTCTCCTCCTTCCCTCGTCTCTCTTTCCCCTCTCACCTTCATCACTCTCTCCTTCACCCCTCTCCCCTTCGCCCTCTCTCATTCTCCCTCTCCTTCCCCTCTCTCCTTCACCACTCTCCTTCTCCCCTCTCTCCTTCCCCCATCCTTCCCCTCTCCTTCCCCCTTCCTTCCTCTCTCTCCTTCCCCCCACTCTCTCCTTAACCCTTCTCTCCTTCCCCTCTCCGTCCCCCTTCCTTCCCCTCTCTCCTTCTCCCCTCTCTTCTTCCCCCATCCTTCCCCTCTCCTTCCCCCTTCCTTCCCCTCTCTCCTTCCCTCCACTCTCTCCTTCCCCCTTCTCTCTTTGCCCCATCCTTCCCCTATCCTTCGCCTCTCCTTCCCCCTTCCATTCCCTCACTTCTTCTCCCCACTCTCCTTCTCTACTCTCTCCTTCCCCCTACCTTCCCCTCTCTCCTTCACTCCTCTCTCCTTCCCCCCTCCTTCTCCCCTCTCTCCTTCCCCTTCTTTCCCCCCTCTCCTTCCCCCTCTCTCCCCCTCTCCTTCTCCCCACTCTCCTTCTCCACTCTCTCATTCCACATTCCTTCTCCCCTCCTTCTCCCCTCTCTCCTTCTCCTTTCCTTCCCTTCTCTCCTTCTCCCCCTCTCCTTCCCCCTTCCTTCCCCTCTCTCTTCCCCCCTCTCCTTCCCCCCTCCTTCCCCCCTCTCCATCACCACTCTCTCCTCCCCCTCTCCTTGCCCAATCCTTCCCCTATCCTTCCACCTTCCTTCTCCCCTCTCTCTTTCCCCATTCCTTCCCCTCTCTCCTTCTCCCCTCTCTCCTTCCCCTTCATTCCCCTCTCTCTCCTTCCCCCTCTCTCCTCCCCCCCACTCTCTCCTTCTCCCCTCTCTCCTACCCTCCCTCCTTCCCCGGTCTCTCGTTCTCTCCTCTCTCCTTCCCCCCATCTCCTTCTCCCCTCTCTCCTTCCCCCCTCTCTCCTTCCCGTGCCTCTCTCCTTCCCCCCTCCCCCCACTCTCTCCTTCTCCCCTCTCTCCTTCCCCCCCTCTCCTTCCCCCCTCTCTCCTTCCCCCCTCTCTCCTTCCCCCCCTCTCCTTCTCCCCTCTCCTTCTCCCCTCTCTCCTTTCCCCCTCTCTCCTTCCCCTCTCTCATTACCCCTCTCTCCTTCCGCCATCTCTCCCTTTCCCCTCTCTCCTTCCCCTCTCTCCTTTTCCCCTGTCTCCTTCCCCTTCCTTTGCACGCCTCCTTCTCCCCTCTCTCCTTCCCTCTCTCCTTCTCCCCTCTCTCCTTCCCCCTTCCTTCCCCCTTCCTCCCCCGTCTTCTTCTCCCCACTCTCCTTCCCCCTTCCTTCTCCCCTGTCCTTCTCCCCTCTCTCCTTCCCCCTTCCTTCCCCTCCTCCCCCCTTCCTTCCCCTCCTCCTTCTCCCCTCTCTCCTCCCTTCCTTCCCCTGTCTCCTTCTCCCATTGCTCCTTCCACCCTCTGTCCTTCCCCACTCTCTACTTCCCCCTTCTCTACTTCCCCACTGTCTGCTTCCCCCCTCATTCCGGTCTCTCCTTCCCCCTCTGTCCTTCCCCTCTCTCTTCTGCCCCCTCTCTCCTTCCCCCTTCTCTCCTCCCCCCCTTCTCTCCTTCCCCCTCGCTCCTTCCCCCCTCTCTCCTTCCCCCTCGCTCGTTCCCCCGTCTCCTCCCCCCTCTCCTTCCCCCTCTCCTTCCCCTTCTCTCCTTCTCCCCTCTCCATCCCCCTTCCTTCCCCGCCTCTCCTTCCCCCTCTCCTTTTCCACTCTCTCCTTCACCGTTCCATCCCCTCTCTCCTTCTCACCTCACTCCTACCCATCTTCCTTCATCTCTGTCCTTCTCTCCTCTGTCCTTCCCCCTTCCCTTCACCCTCCCCTTCTCCCCTCTCTCCATCCCCGTTCCTTCCCATCTCTCCTTTCTCCTCCTCTCCTTCCACCCTCGCTCCTTCCCCTCTCTCTCCTCACCCCTCTCTCATTCCCCCCTCCCTCCTACCCCTCTCTCTCTCCTTCTCTGCTCACTCCTTTCCCCTTCCTTCCCCCTCTTCTTCTCACCTCGCTCCTTCCCCCTTCCTTTCCCTCTCTCTCCTCCCCCTCTCTCCTTCCCCACTTCCACCCCCCTTCCTTCCCCCCTCTGTTCCGCCCCTCCTCCCCCCTCCGTCTCCCCACTCTCCTTCGCCCCTCTCTCCTTCCCCCTTCCTTCCCCCTTCTCCTTCACCACTCTCTCCTTCCCCCTTCCTTCCCGTCTCTGCTTCCCCCTTCTCCTTCACCACTCTCTCCTTCCCGCTACCACCCCCCCCTTCACCCCACTCTCCTTACCCCTACCATCGCCCTCTCCTTCTCTCCACTCTCCTTACCCATTCTTTGCTCCTCCTTCCCCCTCTCTCCTTCCCCCTCTCTCCTTCCCCCTCTCTCCTTCCCCACTCCTTTCTCCTCCTTCCCTCGTCTCTCTTTCCCCTCTCACCTTCATCACTCTCTCCTTCACCCCTCTCCCCTTCGCCCTCTCTCATTCTCCCTCTCCTTCCCCTCTCTCCTTCACCACTCTCTCCTTCTCCCCTCTCTCCTTCCCCCATCCTTCCCCTCTCCTTCCCCCTTCCTTCCTCTCTCTCCTTCTCCCCACTCTCTCCTTAACCCTTCTCTCCTTCCCCTCTCCGTCCCCCTTCCTTCCACTCTCTCCTTCCCACTTCTCTCCTTCCCCCATCCTTCCCCTCTCCTTCTCCCTCCTTCCCCCTTCCATTCCCTCACTCCTTCTCCCCTCTCTCCTTCCCCCTACCTTCCCATCTCTCCTTCACTCCTCTCTCCTTCCCCCCTCTTCTCCCCTCTCTCCTTCCCCTTCCTTCCCCTCTCTCCTTCCCCCTCTCTCCCCCTCTCCTTCTCCCCACTCTCCTTCTCCACTCTCTCATTCCACATTCCTTCCCCCCTCCTTCTCCCCTGTCTCCTTCTCCCTTCCTTCCCTTCTCTCCTTCTCCCCTCCTTCCCTTCTCTCCTTCTCCCCCTCTCCTTCCCCCTTCCTTCCCCTCTCTCTTCCCCCTCTCTCATTCTCCCCCCTCCTTCCCCCTCTCTTTCACCACTCTCTCCTTCTCTCCCTCTCCTTGCCCTATCCTTCCCCTATCCTTCCACCTTCCTTCTCCCCTCTCTCTTTCCCCATTCCTTCCCCTCTCTCCTTCTCCCCTCTCTCTTTCCCCTTCATTCCCCTCTCTCTCCTTCCCCCCTCTCTCCTCCGCCTCACTCTCTCTTTCTCCCCTCTCTCCTTCCCCCCCCTCTCCTTCTCTCCTCTTTCCTTCTCTCCTCTCTCCTACCCCCCTCTCCTTCTCCCCTCTCTCCTTTCCCCTCTCTCCTTCCCGCGCCTCTCTCCTTCCCGCTTCCTTAACCACTCTCTCCTTCCCCCTTCCTTCCCCTCTCTCATTACCCCTCTCTCCTTCCCCCATC
Source organism: Chiloscyllium plagiosum (assembly GCF_037043375.1). Taxonomy (NCBI): domain Eukaryota; kingdom Metazoa; phylum Chordata; class Chondrichthyes; order Orectolobiformes; family Hemiscylliidae; genus Chiloscyllium; species Chiloscyllium plagiosum. Next base: position 40,098,779 of record NW_028270180.1, read on the forward strand.
TCTCCTTTTCCCCTCTCTCCTTCCCCCCTCTCTCCTTCCCACTCGGTCCTTCCCCCCCATCTCCTTCCCCCTTCTCTCCTTCTCCCCCTCTCCTTCCCCCTTCTCTCCTTCCCCCTCGCTCCTTCCCTCCTCTCCTCCCCCTCTCTCCTTCCCCCACTCTCCTACCCCCATGCCACTTCCCCCTTTCTCCTTCACCTCTCTCCTTCCCCCTTCCGTCCCCCCTCCTTCCCCCTCTCCTTTTCCACACTCTCCTTCACCCTTCCATCCCCTCTCTCCTCACCTCACTCCTACCCGCCTTCCTTCATCACTCTCCTTCTCCGCTCTGTCCTTCCCCCCTTCCCTTCACCCTCTCCTTCTCACCTCTCTCCTTCTCCCCTCTCTGCTTCTCCCCCTCTACATCCCCCTTCCTTCCCATCTCTCCTTTCTCCCCCTGTCCTTCCACCTTCGCTCCTTCCCCTCTCTCTCCTCACCCCTCTCTCATTCCCCCCTCTCTCCTCCCCCTCTCTCCTTCCCCACTTCCTTCCCCCTTCCTTCCTCTTTCTCATTCCCCCTCTCTCCTAACCCTCTCTCCTTCTCCCCTCTCTCCTTCCCCTTCTTCCCCCTCTCCTTCACCCCTCTCCTTTCCCTCTCTCCTTTCCACACTCCTTCCCCCTCTCCTTCTGCACTCCCTCCTTCTTCACTCTCTCCTTCCTCTCCTTCCCCTTTCCTTTCCCTCTCCCCCTTCCCCCTTCCTTCTCCCCTCTCTCCTTCCCTTTCCTGCCCCCTCTCTCCTTCCCCTTCCTTCCCTCTCTCCTTCTCCCCTCTCTCCTTCCCTTTCCTGCCCCCTCTCTCCTTCCCCCTTCCTTCCCTCTCTCCTTCGCCCCTCTCTCCTTCTCCCCTCTCTCCTTCCCTTTCCTGCCCCCTCTCTCCTTCCCCTTCCTTCCCTCTCTCCTTCTCCCCTCTCTCCTTCCCTTTCCTGCCCCCTCTCTCCTTCCCCCTTCCTTCCCTCTCTCCTTCTCCCCTCTCTCCTTCCCTTTCCTGCCCCCTCTCTCCTTCCCCCTTCCTTCCCTCTCTCCTTCTCCCCTCTCTCCTTCCCCCTTCCTTCCCCCATTCTTCTTCCCCCACTCTCCTTCCCCTCTCCCCTTTCCTCTCCTCTCATTCGCTCCCATCTCCTTCTCCCCTCGCTCTTTCCACCCCTGTGTCCTTCCCCCCTCTCTCCTTCCCCCATCCTTCCCCTCTCCACTTCCCCCCTCTCTTCTTCTCGCTTCCAACCAGTCTCTCCTTCTCCTCTCTCTCCTTCCCCCATCCTTCCCCCCATCTTTCTCCCCTCTCTCCTTCCTCCTTCCTTCCACCCTCTCCTTATCCCCTCTCTCCATCCCTCTCTCCTTCTCTCCTCTCTCCTTCCCCTTCCTTCCCCCTCTCCTTCACCCCTCTCCTTTCCCCCTCTGCTTTCCACACTCCTTTCCCCTCTCCTTCTGCACTGTCTCCTTCTTCACACTCTCCTTCTCCCCTCTCTCCTTCCCTCTTCCTTTCTCTCTCTCCTTCCCCCTTCCCCCTTCCTTCTCCCCTCTCTCCTTCCCTTTACTGCCCCTCTCTCTTCTTCTCCCCTCTCTCCTTCCCCCTTCCTTCCCTCTCTCCTTCCCCCTCTCTCCTTCCCCCACTCTCCTTCCCCTCTCCCCTTCCCTCTCCTCTCATTCGCTCCCATCTCATTCTCCCCTCGCTCCTTCCACCCCTCTGTCCTTCCCCACTGTCTCCTTGCCCCCTCTCTCCTTCCTCCACCTCTCCTTCTCCCCTCTCTTTTCCCCTTCTCTCCTTCCCCTCTCCCTTTCCCTCCTTTCTCTTTCGCCCTTGTCTCCTTCTCCCCTCTCTCCTTCCCCCCCTCTCCTTCCCCTCTACCCTTTACCCCCTCTCACCTACCCTCCCCTCTCTCATTCCTCCTTCCTTCCCCTCTCTCCTTACCCCTTCTCCCCTTCCACCCTCTCTCCTTCTCTACTCACTCCTTCCCCCTTCCGTCCCGCTATCCTTCTCCCCTCTCTCCTTCCCCCTTCTTTGCTCCTCCTTCCCCCTATCTCTTTCCCCCTCTCCTTCCCTCACTCTCCTTCACCACTCTCTACCTTCTCCCCTCTATCCTTCCCCCCCTCCTTCTCCCCCTCTCCTTTTCCCCTCTCTCCTTCCCCCTTCTTGCCTTCCCCCTTCCTTCTGCGCTCTCCTTCTCCCCTTTCTCCATCCCCCTTCCTTACCCTCTCTCCTTCCCACTCTCTCCTTCCTCCCTCACCTTCTCGCTTCTCTACTACACCCCTCTCCTTCACCACTCTCTCCTCCCCTCTTTCCTTCCACGATCCTTCCCCTCTCCTTCCCCCTTCCTTTTCCCATCTCCTTCTCCCCTGTCCCCTTTCACCATTCCTTCCCCACTCTCCTTCCCCCATCCTTCCCCTCTCCACTTCCCCCCTCTCGCCTTCCCGCTTCCAACCAGTCTCTCCTTCTCCTCCTTCCCCCCATCCTTCTCCCCTCTCTCCTTCCTCCTTCCTTCCACCCTATCCTTATCCCCTCTCTCCATCCCCCTCTCCTTCTCCCCTCACTCCTACCCCCTACCTTCCCCTCTCTCTCCTCTCCCTCTCACCTTCCCTCTCTCTCCTTCCCCCTCTCTCCTTCCCCCTCTCTCCTGCCCCCTCTCTCCTGCCCCCTCTCTCCTGCCCCCTCTCTCCTGCCCACTCACTCCTGACACCTCTCTCATTGCCCCCTCTCTCATTGCCCCCTCTCTCCTACCTCTCTCTCTACTTCTCCCCTCTCTCCTGCCCCCTGCCTTCCCCTGTATCCTTCTCTCCTCTCTCCTTCCCCCTCTCCTGCCCCCTCTCCTTCTCCGCGCTCTCCTTCTCCCTTCCTTGCTCCTTCTTCCCTCCACTCTCCTTCCAACTCTCCTTCCCCCTCTCACTTCTCCACTTTCACTTCTCCATTCTCTCCTTCCCCCTTCCTTCCCCTCTCTCTCCTTCTCCCCTCTCTCCTTCCCCCTTCCTTCCCTCTCTCCTTCTCCCCTCTCTCCTTCCCTTTCCTGCCCCCTCTCTCCTTCCCCCTTCCTTCCCTCTCTCCTTCTCCCCTCTCTCCTTCCCCCACTCTTCTTCCCCCACTCTCCTTCCCCTCTCCCCTTTCCTCTCCTCTCATTCGCTCCCATCTCCTTCTCCCCTCGCTCTTTCCACCCCTGTGTCCTTCCCCCTCTCTCCTTCCCCCATCCTTCCCCTCTCCACTTCCCCCCTCTCTTCTTCTCGCTTCCAACCAGTCTCTCCTTCTCCTCTCTCTCCTTCCCCCATCCTTCCCCCCATCTTTCTCCCCTCTCTCCTTCCTCCTTCCTTCCACCCTCTCCTTATCCCCTCTCTCCATCCCTCTCTCCTTCTCTCCTCTCTCCTTCCCCTTCCTTCCCCCTCTCCTTCACCCCTCTCCTTTCCCCCTCTGCTTTCCACACTCCTTTCCCCTCTCCTTCTGCACTGTCTCCTTCTTCACACTCTCCTTCTCCCCTCTCTCCTTCCCTCTTCCTTTCTCTCTCTCCTTCCCCCTTCCCCCTTCCTTCTCCCCTCTCTCCTTCCCTTTACTGCCCCTCTCTCTTCTTCTCCCCTCTCTCCTTCCCCCTTCCTTCCCTCTCTCCTTCCCCCTCTCTCCTTCCCCCACTCTCCTTCCCCTCTCCCCTTCCCTCTCCTCTCATTCGCTCCCATCTCATTCTCCCCTCGCTCCTTCCACCCCTCTGTCCTTCCCCACTGTCTCCTTGCCCCCTCTCTCCTTCCTCCACCTCTCCTTCTCCCCTCTCTTTTCCCCTTCTCTCCTTCCCCTCTCCCTTTCCCTCCTTTCTCTTTCGCCCTTGTCTCCTTCTCCCCTCTCTCCTTCCCCCCCTCTCCTTCCCCTCTACCCTTTACCCCCTCTCACCTACCCTCCCCTCTCTCATTCCTCCTTCCTTCCCCTCTCTCCTTACCCCTTCTCCCCTTCCACCCTCTCTCCTTCTCTACTCACTCCTTCCCCCTTCCGTCCCGCTATCCTTCTCCCCTCTCTCCTTCCCCCTTCTTTGCTCCTCCTTCCCCCTATCTCTTTCCCCCTCTCCTTCCCTCACTCTCCTTCACCACTCTCTACCTTCTCCCCTCTATCCTTCCCCCCCTCCTTCTCCCCCTCTCCTTTTCCCCTCTCTCCTTCCCCCTTCTTGCCTTCCCCCTTCCTTCTGCGCTCTCCTTCTCCCCTTTCTCCATCCCCCTTCCTTACCCTCTCTCCTTCCCACTCTCTCCTTCCTCCCTCACCTTCTCGCTTCTCTACTACACCCCTCTCCTTCACCACTCTCTCCTCCCCTCTTTCCTTCCACGATCCTTCCCCTCTCCTTCCCCCTTCCTTTTCCCATCTCCTTCTCCCCTGTCCCCTTTCACCATTCCTTCCCCACTCTCCTTCCCCCATCCTTCCCCTCTCCACTTCCCCCCTCTCGCCTTCCCGCTTCCAACCAGTCTCTCCTTCTCCTCCTTCCCCCCATCCTTCTCCCCTCTCTCCTTCCTCCTTCCTTCCACCCTATCCTTATCCCCTCTCTCCATCCCCCTCTCCTTCTCCCCTCACTCCTACCCCCTACCTTCCCCTCTCTCTCCTCCCCCTCTCACCTTCCCTCTCTCTCCTTCCCCCTCTCTCCTTCCCCCTCTCTCCTGCCCCCTCTCTCCTGCCCCCTCTCTCCTGCCCCCTCTCTCCTGCCCACTCACTCCTGACACCTCTCTCATTGCCCCCTCTCTCATTGCCCCCTCTCTCCTACCTCTCTCTCTACTTCTCCCCTCTCTCCTGCCCCCTGCCTTCCCCTGTATCCTTCTCTCCTCTCTCCTTCCCCCTCTCCTGCCCCCTCTCCTTCTCCGCGCTCTCCTTCTCCCTTCCTTGCTCCTTCTTCCCTCCACTCTCCTTCCAACTCTCCTTCCCCCTCTCACTTCTCCACTTTCACTTCTCCATTCTCTCCTTCCCCCTTCCTTCCCCTCTCTCTCCTTCTCCCCTCTCTCCTTCCCCCTTCCTTCCCTCTCTCCTTCTCCCCTCTCTCCTTCCCTTTCCTGCCCCCTCTCTCCTTCCCCCTTCCTTCCCTCTCTCCTTCTCCCCTCTCTCCTTCCCCCACTCTTCTTCCCCCACTCTCCTTCCCCTCTCCCCTTTCCTCTCCTCTCATTCGCTCCCATCTCCTTCTCCCCTCGCTCTTTCCACCCCTGTGTCCTTCCCCCCTCTCTCCTTCCCCCATCCTTCCCCTCTCCACTTCCCCCCTCTCTTCTTCTCGCTTCCAACCAGTCTCTCCTTCTCCTCTCTCTCCTTCCCCCATCCTTCCCCCCATCTTTCTCCCCTCTCTCCTTCCTCCTTCCTTCCACCCTCTCCTTATCCCCTCTCTCCATCCCTCTCTCCTTCTCTCCTCTCTCCTTCCCCTTCCTTCCCCCTCTCCTTCACCCCTCTCCTTTCCCCCTCTGCTTTCCACACTCCTTTCCCCTCTCCTTCTGCACTGTCTCCTTCTTCACACTCTCCTTCTCCCCTCGCTCCTTCCATCTTCCTTTCTCTCTCTCCTTCCCCCTTCCCCCTTCCTTCTCCCCTCTCTCCTTCCCTTTACTGCCCCTCTCTCTTCTTCTCCCCTCTCTCCTTCCCCCTTCCTTCCCTCTCTCCTTCCCCCTCTCTCCTTCCCCCACTCTCCTTCCCCTCTCCCCTTCCCTCTCCTCTCATTCGCTCCCATCTCATTCTCCCCTCGCTCCTTCCACCCCTCTGTCCTTCCCCACTGTCTCCTTGCCCCCTCTCTCCTTCCTCCACCTCTCCTTCTCCCCTCTCTTTTCCCCTTCTCTCCTTCCCCTCTCCCTTTCCCTCCTTTCTCTTTCGCCCTTGTCTCCTTCTCCCCTCTCTCCTTCCCCCCTCTCCTTCCCCTCTACCCTTTACCCCCTCTCACCTACCCTCCCCTCTCTCATTCCTCCTTCCTTCCCCTCTCTCCTTACCCCTTCTCCCCTTCCACCCTCTCTCCTTCTCTACTCACTCCTTCCCCTTCCATCCCGCTATCCTTCTCCCCTCTCTCCTTCCCCCTTCTTTGCTCCTCCTTCCCCCATCTCTTTCCCCCTCTCCTTCCCTCACTCTCCTTCACCACTCTCTACCTTCTCCCCTCTATCCTTCCCCCCCTCCTTCTCCCCCTCTCCTTTTCCCCTCTCTCCTTCCCCCTTCTTGCCTTCCCCCTTCCTTCTGCGCTCTCCTTCTCCCCTTTCTCCATCCCCCTTCCTTACCCTCTCTCCTTCCCACTCTCTCCTTCCTCCCTCACCTTCTCGCTTCTCTACTACACCCCTCTCCTTCACCACTCTCTCCTCCCCTCTTTCCTTCCACGATCCTTCCCCTCTCCTTCCCCCTTCCTTTTCCCATCTCCTTCTCCCCTGTCCCCTTTCACCATTCCTTCCCCACTCTCCTTCCCCCATCCTTCCCCTCTCCACTTCCCCCCTCTCGCCTTCCCGCTTCCAACCAGTCTCTCCTTCTCCTCCTTCCCCCCATCCTTCTCCCCTCTCTCCTTCCTCCTTCCTTCCACCCTATCCTTATCCCCTCTCTCCATCCCCCTCTCCTTCTCCCCTCACTCCTACCCCCTACCTTCCCCTCTCTCTCCTCCCCCTCTCACCTTCCCTCTCTCTCCTTCCCCCTCTCTCCTTCCCCCTCTCTCCTGCCCCCTCTCTCCTGCCCCCTCTCTCCTGCCCCCTCTCTCCTGCCCACTCACTCCTGACACCTCTCTCATTGCCCCCTCTCTCATTGCCCCCTCTCTCCTACCTCTCTCTCTACTTCTCCCCTCTCTCCTGCCCCCTGCCGTCCCCTGTATCCTTCTCTCCTCTCTCCTTCCCCCTCTCCTGCCCCCTCTCCTTCTCCGCGCTCTCCTTCTCCCTTCCTTGCTCCTTCTTCCCTCCACTCTCCTTCCAACTCTCCTTCCCCCTCTCACTTCTCCACTTTCACTTCTCCATTCTCTCCTTCCACCTTCCTTCCCCTCTCTCCTTCTACCCTCTCTCCTTCCCCCTTCCTTCCCCTCTCTCTCCTTCTCCCCTCTCTCCTTCCCCCTTCCTTCCCCTCTCTCCTTCTCCCCTCTCTCCTCCCACCTTCCTTCCCCCCTCTCCTTCCCCCCTCTCTCCTTCTCCGCTCTCTCCTCTCCCTTCCTTCCTCTCTCTCCCTCCCTCCTCTCCCCTTCCCACCTCTCTCCTTCCCCCCTCTCCTTCCCCCTTCCTTTCCCTCTCTCATTGCCCCCACTCTCCTACCTCTCTCTCTACTTCTCCCCTCTCTCCTGCCCCCTGCCTTCCCCTGTATCCTTCTCTCCTCTCTCCTTCCCCCTCTCCTGCCCCCTCACCTTCTCCGCGCTGTCTTTCACCCTTCCTTGCTCCTACTTCCCTCCTCTCTCCTTCCATCTCTCCTTCCCCCACTCCTTCCCCCCTCTCTCCTTCCCCCTTCCTTCCCCTCTCTCCTTCTCCCCTCTCTCTTTCCCCCTTCCTTCCCCTCTTTGTCCTTCTCCCCTCTCTCCTTCCCCCTTCCTTCCCCTCTCTCCTTCCCTCTTCTCTCTCCTCCCACCTTTCTTCCCCCCTCTCCTTCCCCCCTCTCCTTCTCCCCTCTCTCCTCCCTCTTCATTCCTCTCTCCTTCCCTCTTCTCTCCTTCTCCACTCTCTCCTCCCCCTTCCTTCCCCCTCTCCTTCGGCCCTCTCTCCTCCCGCCACTTCCTTCACCTCTCTCTCCTTCTTCCCTCTCTCCTTCTCCCCTCTCTCCTTCCCCCTTCCTTCCCCTCTCTCCTTTCCGCCCTCTCTCTTCCGCCTCTCCTTCTACCCTCGCTCCTTCCCCTCTCGCTCTTCCCCCTCTCTCCTTCTCCCCTCTCTCCTTCCCCCTTCCTTACCCTCTCACATTGCCCCTATCTCCTAACCCTCTCTCTCCTTCTCTCCTCTCTCCTGTCCCCTTCTTTCCCTCCTCTCCTTCACCCCTCTCTCCTTCCCGCACTCCTTACCCTCTCTCCTTCTCAGCTCATTCCTCCCCCCTTCCTTCACCTCTCTCTTCCTACCCTCTCTCCTTCCCACTTCCCTTCTCCCTCTACTTCTCCCCCTCTCCTTCTCCTCTCTCTCCTTCCCCCTTCCTTCCCCTCTCTCCTTTCCCCATCACTTTCTCCCCTCTCTCCATCCACTCTCTCTTTTTCCCCCTCTCACTCCTTCCCCCTCTCTCTCTTTCTCCTCTCTTCTTCCCCCTTCCTTACTGTCTCTCATTCCCCCTCTCTCCTTCTGCCCTCCCTCCTTTCACCTTCCTTCCTCCCTCTCCTTCTCCCCTCTCTCCTTCCCCTCTCTCTCCTTCCCCCTCTCTCTTTCTACACCTCTCCTTCCCCTTCCTTCCCCTCTCTCCTTCTCAGCTCACTCCTCCCCCTTCCTTCACCTCTCTCTTCCTACCCTCTCTCCTTCCCACTTCCCTTCTCCCTCTACTTCTCCCCCTCTCCTTCTCCTCTCTCTCTTCCCTCTTCCTTCCCCTCTCTCCTTTCCCCCATCACTTTCTCCCCTCGCTCCATCCACTCTCTCTCTTCCCCCTCTCCTTCTACCCTCGCTCCTTCCCCTCTCGCTCTTCCCCCTCTCTCCTTCTCCCCTCTCTCCTTCCCCCTTACTTACCCTCTCACATTGCCCCTCTCTCCTAACCCTCTCCGTACTTCTCTCCTCTCTCCTATCCCCATCTTTCCCTCCTCTACCTTCACCCCTCTCTCCTTCCCCCACTCCTTACCCTCTCTCCTTCTCAGCTCACTCCTCCCCCTTCCTTCACCTCTCTCTTCCTACCCTCTCTCCTTCCCACTTCCCTTCTCCATCTACTTCTCCCCCTCTCCTTCTCCTCTCTCTCCTTCCTTCTTCCTTCCCCTCTCTCCTTTCCCCCATCACTTTCTCCCCTCGCTCCTTGCACTCTCTCTCTTTCCCCCTCTCACTCCTTCCCCCTCTCTCTTTCTCCTCTCTCCTTCCCCTTTCCTTACCCTCTCTCATTCCCCCTCTCTCCTTCTGCCCTCCCTCCTTTCACCTTCCTTTCTCCCTCTCCTTCTCCCCTCTCTCCTTCCCCTCTCTCTCCTTCCCCCTCTCTCTTTCTACACCTCTCCCTCCCCTTCCTTCCCCTCTCTCCTTCTCCCCTCTCTCCTCCCACCTTCCTTCCCCCCTCTCCTTCCCCCCCCTCTCCTTCTCCCCTCTCTCCTCCCTCTTCCTTCCTCTCTCCTTCCCTCTTCTCTCCTTCTCCCCTCTCTCCTCCCCCTTCCTTCCCCCCTCTCCTTTGGCCCTCTCTCTCCTCCCCCCACTTCCTTCACCTCTCTCCATCTTCCCTCTCTCCTTCTCCCCTCTCTCCTTCCCCCTTCCTTCCACTCTGCCCTTTCCGCCCTCTCTCTTCCCCTCTCCTTCTACTCTCGCTCCTTCCCCCTCTCTCCTTCTCGACTCTCTCCTTCCCCCTTCCTTACCCTCTCACATTCCCCCTCTCTCCTACCCCTCTTTCTCCTTCTCTCCTCTCTCCTGTCCCCTTCTTTCCCTCCTCTCCTTCACTCCTCTCTCCTTCCCCCTCTCCTTACCCTCTCGCCTTCTCACCTCACTCCTCCCCCCTTCCTTCATCTCTCTCTTCCTCCCCTCTCTCCTTCCCACTTCCCTTCTCCCTCTCCTTCTCCCCTCTCTCCTCTCCTCTCTCTCCTTCCACCTTCCTTCCCCTCTCTCCTTTCCCCATCTCTTTCTCCCTTACCTCCTTCCACTCTCTCTCTTCCCCCTCTCACTCCTTCCCCCTCTCTCTTTCTCCAATCTCCTTCCCCCTTCCTTACCCTCTCTCATTCCCCCTCTCTCCTACTCCTCTCTCTCCTTTTGCACTCTCTCCTTCCCCCTCCTTGCTTCTACTTCCCTCTCACTCCTTCCCCCTCTCTCTTTCTCCTCTCTCCCTCCCCCTTCCTTACCCTCTCACATTCCCGCTTTCTCCTACTCCTCTCTCTCCTTCTCTCCTCTCTCCTGTCCTGTTCTTTCCCTCCTCTCCTTCACCCCTCTCTCCTTCCCCCTCTCTCTTTCTCCTCTCTCCTCCCACCTTCCTTCCCCACTCTCCTTCCCCCCTCTCTCCATCTCCCCTCTCTTCTCCCTCTTCCTTCCTCTCTCCTTCTCTCTTCTCTCCTTCTCCCCTCTCTCCTCCCCCTTCCTTCCCCCCTCACTTCGGCCCTCTCTCCTTCCCCCACTTCCTTCACCTCTCACCTTCTTCCCTCTCTCCTTCTCCCCTCTCTCCTTCCCCCTTCCTTCCCCTCTCTCCTTTCCGCCCTCTCTCTTCCCCCTCTCCTTCTACCCTCGCTCCTTCCCTCTCGCTCCTTCCCCCTCTCTCCTTCTCCCCTCTCTCCTTCCCCCTTCCTTACCCTCTCACATTCCCCCTCTCTCCTAACCCTCTCTCTCCTTCTCTCCTCTCTCCTGTCCCCTTCTTTCCCTCCTCTCCTTCACCCCTCTCTCCACCCCCTCTCCTTACCCTCTCTCCTTCTCAGCTCACTCCTCCCCCCTTCCTTCACCTCTCTCTTCCTCCCCTCTCTCCTTCCCACTTCCCTCCTCCCCTTCCTTCTCCCCTCTCTCCTTCTCCTCTCTCTCCTTCCCCCTTCCTTCCCCCTCTCCTTTCCCCCCACTCTTCTTTCCCCCATCTCTTTCTCCCATCGCTCCTTCCACTATCTCTCTTCCATCTCTCACTCCTTCCCCCTCTCTCTTTCTCCTCTCTCCTTTCCCCTTCCTTACCCTCTATCATTCCCCCTCTCTCCTACCCCTCTCTCTCCTTCTGCCCTCCCTCCGTTCACCTTCCTTTCTCCCTCTCCTTCTCCCCTCTCTCCTTCCCCTCTCTCTCCTTTCCCCTCTCTCTTTCTACACCTCTCCTTCCCCTTCCTTCCCCTCTCTCCTTCTCCCCTCTCTCCTCCCACCTTCCTTCACCCCTCTCCTTTTGCCGTCTCTCCTTCTCCCCTCTCTCCTCCCTATTCCTTCCTCTCTCCTTCCCTCTTCCCTCCTTCTCCCCTCTCTCCTCCCCTTTCCTTACCCCCTCTCCTTCGGCCCTCTCTCCTCGCCCCACTTCCTTCATCTCTCTCCTTATTCTCCCTCTCCTTCTCCTCTCTCTCCTTCTCCCCCTCTCCTTCCCCCTTCCTTCCCCTCTCTCCTTTCCGCCCTCTCTCTTCCCCTCTCCTTCTACTCTCGCTCCTTCCCCCTCTCTCCTTCCCCCTTCCTTACCCTCTCACATTCCCCCTCTCTCCTACCCCTCTCTCTGCTTCTCTCCTCTCTCCTGTCCCCTTCTTTCCCTCCTCTCCTTCACCCCTCTCTCCTTCCCCCTCTCCTTATCCTCTCGCCTTCTCACCTCACTCGTCCCCCCTTCCTTCATCTCTCTCTTCCTCCCCTCTCTCCTTCCCACTTCCCTTCTCCCTTTCCTTCTCCCCTCTCTCCTTCTCCTCTCTCTCCTTCCCCCTTCCTTCCCCTCTCTCCTTTCCCCCCCACTCTCCTTTCCCCCATCTCTTTCTCCCCTCGCTCCTTCCACCCTCTCTTCCCCCTCACTCCTTCCCCCTCTCTCTTTCTCCTCTCTCCTTCCCCCTTCCTTACCCTCTCACATTCCCGCTCTCTCCTACTCCTCTCTCTCCTTCTCTCCTCTCTCGTGTCCCCTTCTTTCCCTCCTCTACTTCACCCCTCTCTCCTTCCCCCTCTCTCTTTCTCCTCTCTCCTCCCACCTTCCTTCCTCCCTCTCCTTCCCCCCTCTCTCCTTCTCCCCTCTCTCCTCCCTCTTCCTTCCTCTCTCCTTCCCTCTTCTCTCCTTCTCCCCTCTCTCCTCCCCCTTCCTTCCCCCCTCTCCTTCGGCCCTCTCTCCTCCCCCCACTTCCTTCACCTCTCTCCTTCTTCCCTCTCTCCTTCTCCCCTCTCTACTACCACCTTCCTTCCCCTCTCTCCTTTCCGCCTTCTCACTTCCCCCTCTCCTTCTCCCCTCGCTCCTTCCCCTCTCTCTCTTTCCCCCTCTCACGCCTTCCCCTCTCTCTTTCTCCTCTCTCCTTCCCCCTCTCCTAACCCTCTCTCTCCTTCTGCCTTCTCTCCTTTCACCTTCCTTTCTCCCTCTCCCTCTCCCCTATCCCCTTCCCCTCTCTCTCCTTCCCCCTCTCTCTTTCTACATCTCTTCTTCCCCTTCCTTCCCCTCTCTCCTTCTCTCCTCTCTCCTTCCCCCTCTCCTGACCCCTCTCCTTCTCTCCTCTCTCCTTCCCCCTTCCTTGCTCCGACTTCCCTCCTCTCTCGTTCCATCTCTCCTTCCCCCTCTCCTTCTCCACTCTCATTTCTCCACTCTCTCCTTCCCCTCTCTCTCCTTCTCCCCTCTCTCCTTCCCCCTTCCTTCCCCTCTCTCCTTCTCCCCTCTCTCCTCCCACCTTCCTTCCCCCCTCTCCTTCCCCCCTCTCTCCTTCTCCCCTCTCTCCTCCCTCTTCCTTCCTCTCTCCTTCCCTCTTCTCTCTTCCTCCCCTCTCTCCTTCCCACTTCCCTTCTCCCTCTCCTTCGGCCCTCTCTCCTACCCCCTTCCTTCACCTCTCTCCTTCTGCCCTCTCTCCTTCTCCCCTCTCTCCTTCCCCCTTCATTCCCCTCTCTCCTTTCCGCCCTCTCTCCTACCCCCTTCCTTCACCTCTCTCCTTCGGCCCTCTCTCCTACCCCCTTCCTTCACCTCTCTCCTTCTTCCCTCTCTCCTTCTCCCCTCTCTCCTACCCCCTTCCTTCACCTCTCTCCTTCTTCCCTCTCTCCTTCTCCCCTCTCTCCTTCCCCCTTCCTTCCCCTCTCTCCTTTCCACCCGCTCACTTCCCCCTTTCCTTCTACCCTCACTCCTTCCCCTCTCGTTCTTCCCCCTCTCTCCTCCCCTCTCTGCTTTCCCCTTCCTTACCCTCTTACATTTCCCCTCTCTCCTACCCCTCTCTCTCCTTCTCTCCTCTCTCCTGTCCCCTTCTTTCCCTCCTCTCCTTCACCCCTCTCTCCTTCCCATTCTCCTTACCCTCTCTCCTTCTCACCTCACTCCTCCCCCCTTCCTTCACCTCTCTCTTCCTCCCCTCTCTCCTTCCCACTTCCCTCCTCCCTCTCCTTCTCCCCTCTCTCCTTCTCCTCTCTCTCCTTCCCCCTTCCTTCCCCCTCTCTCTCCTTCTCCCCTCTCTCCTTCCCCCTTCCTTCCCCTCTCTCTCCTTCTCCCCTCTCTCCTTCCCCCTTCCTTCCCCCTCTCCTTCTCCCCTCTCTCCTTCCCCCTTCCTTCCTCTCTCTCTCCTTCTCCCCTCTCTCCTTCCCCCTTCCTTCCCCTCTCTCCTTCTCCCCTCTCTCCTCCCACCTTCCTTCCCCCCTCTCCTTCCCCCCTCTCTCCTTCTCCGCGCTCTCCTCTCCCTTCCTTCCTCTCTCTCCTTCCCTCCCCTCTCCTTCCCTCCTCTCTCCTTCCCCCTCTCTCCTTCCCCCTCTCTCCTTCCCCCTCTCTCCTTCCCCCTTCCTTACCCTCTCTCATTGCCCCCTCTCTCCTACCTCTCTCTCCTCTTCTCCCCTCTCTCCTGCCCCCTGCCTTCCCCTGGATCCTTCTCTCCCCTCTCGTTCCCCCTCTCCTGCCCCCCTCTCCTTCTCCGCGCTCTCCTTCCCCTTGCTTGCTCCTACTTCCGTCCTCTTTCCTTCCATCTCTCCTTCTCCCCTCTCTCCTTCTACTCTCTCTCCTTCCCCCTTCCTTCCCCTCTCTCCTTCTCCCCTCTCTCCTTCCCCCTTCCTTCCCCTCTCTCCTTCTCCCCTCTCTCCTCCCACCTTCCTTCCCCCCTCTCCTTCCCCCCTCTCTCCTTCTCCGCGCTCTCCTCCCCCTTCCTTCCTCTCTCTCCTTCCCTCCCCTCTCCTTCCCACCTCTCTCCTTCCCCCTCTCTCCTACCTCTCTCTCCTCTTCTCCCCTCTCTACTGCCCCCTGCCTTCCCCTGTATCCTTCTCTCCTCTCTCGTTCCCCCTCTCCTGCCCCCCTCTCCTTCTCCGCGCTCTCCTTCCCCTTGCTTGCTCCTGCTTCCGTCCACTCTCCTTCCATCTCTCCTTCCCCTCTCCTTCTCCCCTCTCTCCTTCCCCCTTCCTTCCCCTCTCTCCTTCTCCCATTTCTCCTTCCCCCTTCCTTGCTCCTACTTCCCTCCTCTCTCCTTCCATCTCTCCTTCCCCCTCTCCTTCTCCCCTCTCTCCTTCCCCCTTCCTTCCCCTCTCTCTCCTTCTCCCCTCTCTCCATCCCCCTTCTTTCCCCTCTCTCCTTTTCCCCTCTCTCCTCCCTCTTCCTTCCTCTCTCCTTCCCTCTTCTCTCCTTCTCCCCTCTCTCCTCCCCCTTCCTTCCCCCCTCTCCTTTGGCCCTCTCTCTTCCCCCCACTTCCTTCACCTCTCTCCTTCTTCCCTCTCTCCTTCTCCCCTCTCTCTCCTTCCCCCTTCTTTCCACTCTCCCCTTTCCACCCTCTCTCTTCCCCTCTCCTTCTACTCTCGCTCCTTCCCCCTCTCTCCTTCTCCCCTCTCTCCTTCCCCCTTCCTTGCCCTCTCACATTCCCCCTCTCTCCTACCCCTCTCTCTCCTTCTCTCCTCTCTCCTGTCCCCATCTTTCCCTCCTCTCCTTCACCCCTCTCTCCTTCCCCCTCTCCTTACCCTCTCGCCTTCTCACCTCACTCCTCCCCCCTTCCTTCATCTCTCTCTTCCTCCCCTCTCTCCTTCCCACTTCCCTTCTCCCTCTCCTTCTCCCCTCTCTCCTTCTCCTCTCTCTCCTTCCACCTTCCTTCCCCTCTCTCCTTTCCCCCCACTCTCCTTTCCCCCATCTCTTTCTCCCCTCGCTCCTTCCACTCTCTCTCTTCCCCCTCTCACTCCTTCCCCCTCTCTCTTTCTCCTCTCTCCTTCCCCCTTACTTACCCTCTCTCATTCCCCCTCTCTCCTACCCCTCTCTCTCCTTCTGCCCTCTCGCCTTCCCCCCTCCTTGCCCCTACTTCCCTCTCACTCCTCCCCCCTCTCTCTTTCTCCTCTCTCCTTCCCCCTTCCTTACCCTCTCACATTCCCGCTCTCTCCTACTCCTCTCTCTCCTTCTCTCCTCTCTCCTTCCCCGGTCCTTCCCCTCTTTCCTTCCCCTCTCTCTCTTTCCCCATTCTTTCCCCACTCTTCTTCTCCCCTCTCTCCTCCCCCTTCCATCCTCTCTCTCTCCTTCCCTCCACTCTCCTTCTCCCCCTCTCCTTCCCCTTCCTTCCCCTCTCTCCTCCACCCTCTCTTTCTCCCCTCTCCCCTACCCCCTTCCTTCCCCTCTCTCCTTCCCCCTTCCTTCCCCTCTCTCCTTCTCACCTCTCTCCTTTCCTCTCTCTCCTTCCCCCTTTCTTCCCCTCTCTCCTTTCCCCTCTCCTTCCCCCCTCCTTCTCCCCTCGCTCCTTCCCCTCTCTCTCCTTCTCCCTCTCTCTTTGTCCTCTCTCCTTCCCTCTTCCTTCCCCCTCCCCTTCCCCCTCTCTCCTTCTGCCTCCCCTATCCCCTCTCTCTCCTTCCCCCTCTCTCCTTCCCCCCCTCGCTCCTTCCCCATTCTTTGCCCTCTCTCTCCTCCCCATCTCTCCTTCCCCCTCTCCTTCCCTCTTCCTTCTCCCCTCTCTCTTTCCCCATTCCTTATCCTCTCTCCGTCCCCCTTCCTTCCCCCTCTCCTTCCCCCCTGTCTCCTTCTCCCCTTTCTCTTCTCCCCTCTCTCGTTCCCCTTTCCTTCCCCTCTCTCCTTCCCTCCTCTCTCCTTCTCCCCTCTGTCCTTCCCCCTTCCTTGCTCCTTCTTCCCCCCTCTCCTTCTCCCCTCTCTCCTTCCCCCATCCTTCCCCTCTCCTCCCCCCTTCCTTCTCCCCTCTCTCTTTCTCCCCTCCTCCTCTCCTTCCCCTCTAGCTCCATCTCCTCTCTCTCCTTCCCTCTCTGCATCCCTCCTCTCTCCTTCCCCCTCACTCTTTCCCCCTTCCTTCCCCTCTCCCTTTCTCCCACTCTCCTACACCTCTCTCTCCTTCTCGCCTCTCCTTCCCCCTTCCTTCCCCCCTCCTTCTACCCTCTCTCCTTTCCCCACTCTCTCCTACCTCTCTCTCTCCTTCTCTCCTCACTCCTTCCCCCTTCCTTCCCCCGTCCTTCTTCCCTCTCTCCTTTCCCCCTCTCTGCTTCCCCCTATCCTTTGCCCTTCCTTCTCCCCTCTCCTTCTCCCCTCTCTTTCTCCACCTCTCCTTCCCCCTTCCTTCTCCTCTCTCCTTAACCCATCTCTCTTTCCTACCTTTTCTTCTCCCCTCTCTCCTTCCCCCTTCCTTCCACCCTCTCCGCCACCCCTCTCTACTTCCCGTTCTCCTTACCCTCTCTCCTTCTCCCCTCTTTCCTTCCTCCTTCCATCTCCATTCTCCTTCTCCCCTCGCTCTCCTTCCCCCTTCCTTTCCCCTCTCCTTCTACCCCTCCTTCTCCCCTCTCTCCTTCTCCCCTCTCCTTCTCCCCTTGCTCCTTCCCCTCTCTCTCCTTCTCCCTCTCTCCTTCCCCCTCTCTCCTTCCCCCTCTCTCTTTCTCCTCTCTCCTTCCCCCTTCCTTCCCCCTTCCTTCCCCTCTCTCCATCCCCGCGCTCTCCTTCTCCACTTTCTCCTACCCCCTTCCTTCCCCTCTCTCCTTTCCCGCCTCTCTCCTTCCCCTCTCCTTCTCCCCTCTCTCCTTCCCCATTCCTTACCGTCTCTCCATCCCCCTCTCCTTCCCTCTTCCTTCTCCCCTCTCTCGTTCCCCCTTCCTTACCCTCCTCCTCCCCTCTCTCCTCCCTTCCCTTCACCCTCTCCTTCTTCCCTCTCTCCTTCTCCCCTCTCTCTATCCCCCTTCCTTCCTTCCCCTCTCTCCTTTCTCCCCCTCTCCTTCCCCCCTCGCTTCTTCTCCTCTCTCTGCTCCCCCTCTCTGCTCCCTCCTCACTCTTTCCCACGTCCTTCCCCTCTCTCATTACTCCTCTCTCCTACCCCTCTCTCTCCTTCTCTCCTCACTCCTTCCCCCTTCCTTCCCCTCTCTCCTTCTCGCCTCTCCTTCCCCCTTTCTTCGTCCCTCCTTCTCCCCTCTCTCCCCTCTCCGCTCTCTCCTTCCCCCTTCCTTCCCTCCTCTCCTTCATCCCTCTCTCCTTCCCCCTTCCTTCCCCCTCTCCTTCTCCCATCTCTCCTTCCCCTCTTCCTTGCTCCTTCTTCCCGCCTCTCTCCTTCTCCCCTGTCTCCGCCCCCTTCCTTCCCCCCCTCTCCTTCTCCCCTCTCTCTTTCTCCCCCCTCCTCCTCCTCTCCTTCTCCCCTCTTTCCTTCCCATCTCTCTCCTCCCCTCTCTCCTTCCCCCTCTACTTCTCCACTCTCCTTCCCCCTCTCCTTCTCCCCTCTCTCCTTCCCCCTCTCCTTCTCCCCTCTCTCCTTCCCCCTCTCCTTCTCCCCTCTCTCTTTCCCCATTCCTTATCCTCTCTCGTTCCCCCTTCCTTCCCCCCTCCTTCTCCCCTCTCTCCTTCTCCCCTCTCTCCATCCCCCTTCCTTCCCCTCTCTCATTTCCTTTCTCTCCTACCCCTCTCTCTCCTTCTCTCCTCACTCCTTCCCCCTTCCTTCCCCTCTCTCCTTCTCGCCTCTCCTTCCCCCTTTCTTCGTCCCTCCTTCTCCCCTCTGTCCTCTCTCCCCTCTCTGCTTCCCCCATTTTTCCCCCATCCTTATCCCCTCTCCTCCTCTGCGCTCTCCTTCCCCCTTCCTTCCCTCCTCTCCTTCATCCCTCTCTCCTTCCCCCTTCCTTCCCCCTCTCCTTCTCCCATCTCTCCTTCCCCTCTTCCTTGCTCCTTCTTCCCGCCTCTCTCCTTCTCCCCTGTCTCCTCCTTCCTTCCTTCCCCCCTCTCCTTCTCCCCTCTCTCTTTCTCCCCCCTCCTCCTCCTCTCCTTCCTGCTCTCCTTACCCTCTCTCCTTCTCCCCTCTTTCCTTCCCCCTCTCCTTCCCCCCTCTCCTTCTCCCCTCTCCTTCTCCCCTCTCCTTCCCCCCTCTCCTTCTCCCCTCTCTCCTTCCCCCTCTCTCTTTTCCCATTCCTTATCCTCTCTCGTTCCCCCTTCCTTCCCCCCTCCTTCTCCCCCCTCTCCTTCTCCCCTCTCTCCATCCCCTTCCTTCCCCTCTCTCCTTTCTCCCCCTCTCCTTCCGCCCTCGCTCCTTCCGCGCGCTCTCTCCTCCCCCTCTCTGCTTCCCCCTCTCTCCTTCTTCCTCACTCTTTCCCATTCCTTCCCCTCTCTCATTCCCCTCTCTCTCCTTCTAGCCTCACCCCTTCCCCCTTCCTTCCCCCCTCTCCCATCTCTCCTTTCCCCCCTCTCTGCTTCCCCCTATCCTTCCCCCTTCCTTCTCCCCTCTCCTTCTCCCCTCTCTCTTTCCCCAATCCTTATCCTCTCTCGTTCCTCCTTCCATCCCCTCCTCCTTCTCCCCTCTCTCCTCCCTTCCTTCCCCCTCCTTCTTCCCTCACTCCTTCCCCCTTCCCTTCACCCTCTACTTCTCCCCTCTCTCCTTCTCAGCTCTCTCCAACCCCCTTCCTTCCACCTCTCCTTTCTCCCCCACTCATTCCCCCCTCGCTCCTTCCCCTCTCTCTTCTCCCCCCTCTCTGCTTGCCCCTCTCTCCTTCTCCCTCACTCTTTCCCCCTTCCTTCCCCTCTCTCATTCCCCCCTCTCATTCCCCCTCTCTCCTACCCCTCTCTCCTTCTCATCACTCCTTCCCCCTTCCTTCCCCTCTCTCCTTCTCACCTCTCCTTCCCCCTTCCTTCTCCCCTCTCTCCTTCCCCCTTCCTTCCCTCCTCTCCTTCATCCCTCTCTCCTTCCCCATTCCTTCCCTCTTCTCCTACTCCCATCTCTCCTTCCCCCCTTCCTTGCTCCTTCTTCCCACCTCTCTCCTTCTCCCCTGTCTCCTCCCCCTTCCTTCCCCCTCTCCTTCTCCCCTCTCTCTTTCTCCCCCTCCTCCTCTCCTCCTCCCCTCTTTCCTTCCCCTCTCTCTCCTTCTCCCCTCTCTCCTTTCCCCTTCCTTCCCCGCTCTCCTTACCCCCTCTCCTTCTCCCCTCTCTCCTTTCCCCTTCCTTCCTCCCTCTCCTTCTCCCCTCTCTGCTTCCCCCTTCCTTTCCCCCTCTCATTCTCCCCTCCCTCCTTCTCCCCCCCTCCTCCCCCTCTTCTTCTCCCCTCTATCTTTCTCCACTCTCTCCTTCCCCCTTCCTAACACTCTCTACTTCTCCCCTGTCTCCTTCCCCCTTCCATTCCTCCCTCCTTCCCACCTCTCCTTCTCCCCTCTCTCCTTTCCCCTTCCTTCTGCTCTCTCCTTCTCCCTTCTCTCCTTCCCCCTTCCTTTCCCCCCTCCTTCTCCCCTCTCTCCTTCCCCCTTCCTTCCCACCTCTCCTTCTCCCCTCTCTCCTTCCCCCTTCCTTTCCCCCCTCCTTCTCCCCTCTCTCCTTCCCCCTTCCTTCCCACCTCTCCTTCTCCCCTCTCTCCTTCCCCCTTCCTTCCCACCTCTCCTTCTCCCCTCTCTCCTTCCCCCTTCCTTTCCCCCCTCCTTCTCCCCTCTCTCCTTCCCCCTTCCTTCCCATCTCTCCTTCTCCCCTCTCTCCTTCCCCCTTCCTTCTGCTCTCTCCTTCTCCCTTCTCTCCTTCCCCCTTCCTTCCCACCTCTCCTTCTCCCCTCTCTCCTTCCCCCTTTCTTCCCATCTCTCCTTCTCCCCTCTCTCCTTCCCCCTTCCTTCTGCTCTCTCCTTCTCCCTTCTACTCACCCCCTTCCTTTCCCCCCTCCTTCTCCCCTCTCCTTCTCCCTTCTCTCCTTCCCTATTCCTTCCTCTCTCTTCTCCCCCTCTCTCCTTTCCCTCTCTCCTTCCCTCTCCTCTCATTCGCCCCCATCTCCTTCCCCCCTCGCTCCTTCCACCCCTCTGTCCTTTCCCACTCTCTCCTTCCACCTCTCTCTTCCCCCTCTCTCCATCCCCCTTCTCTCGATCCCCCTCTCTCCTTGCCCCCTCTCTTCTTCCCCCCTCTCTTCTTCCCCCCTCGCTCCTTCCCCCCTCGCTCCTTCCCCTTCTCTCCTTCCCCCCTCACTCCTTCCCCCCTCGCTCCTTCCCCCCTCTCTCCTTCCCCCCCTCTCTCCTTCCCCCCTCGCTCCTTCCTCCCCTGTCCTTCAACCCTCGCTACTTCCCCTTCGCTCCTTTCCCCCTCTCCTCCCCCTCTCTCCTTCCCCCCTCTCTCCTTGCCCCCCCCTCCTCCCCCTCTCTCCTTCCCCCCTCTCTCCTTGCCCCCTCTCTCCTTGCCCCCTCTCTCCTTCCCCTTCTCTCCTTTCCCCCTCGCTCCTTTCCCCCCTCCTCTCCCTCTCTCCTTCCCCCCTCTCTCCTTGCCCCCTCTTTCGCCCCTTCTCTCCTTCCCCCTCGCTCCTTCCCCCTCTCCTCCCCCTCTCTCCTTGCCCCCTCTCTCCTTCCCCCCTCGCTCCTTCCCCCCTCTCCTCCCCCTCTCTCCTTGCCCCCTCTCCCCTTCCCCCCTCGCTCCTTCCCCCCTCTCCTCCCCCTCTCTCCTTCCCCCCCTCTCCTTCCCCGCTCGATCCTACCCCCTCTCTCCTTCCCTTTCTCTCCTTCCCCCCTCGCTCCTTCCCCCCTCTCTCCTTGCCCCCTCTCTCCTTCCCCCTTCTCTCCTTTCCCCCTCGCTCCTTTCCCCCTCTCCTCCCCCTATCCTTCCCCCCTCTCTCCTTCCTCCCTCTCCTTTCCCCCTCGCTCCTTCCCCCCCTCCTCCCCCTCTCTCCTTCCCCCCCTCTACTTCCACCCTCGCTCCTTCCCCTTCGCTCCTTTCCCCCTCTCCTCCCCCTCTCTCCTTCCCCCGTCTCTCCTTCCCCCTTCTCTCCTTGCCCCCTCGCTCCTTTCCCCCTCTCCTCTCCCTCTCTCCTTCCCCCGTCTCTCCTTCCCCCTTCTCTCCTTGCCCCCTCGCTCCTTTCCCCCTCTCCTCTCCCTCTCTCCTTCCCCCCTCTCTCCTTGCCCCGTCTCTTCTTGCCCCCTCTCCTTGCTCCCTCTCTCCTTCCCCCCTCGCTCCTTCCCCCCTCTCCTCCCCCTCTCTCCGTTCCCCCCCTCTCCTTTCCCCCTCCTCCCCCTCTCTCCTTCCCCCCTCTACTTCCACCCTCGCTCCTTCCCCTTCGCTCCTTTCCCCCTCTCCTACCCCTCTCTCCTTCCCCCGTCTCTCCTTCCCCCTTCTCTCCTTGCCCCCTCGCTCCTTTCCCCCTCTCCTCTCCCTCTCTCCTTCCCCCTCTCTCCTTGCCCCCTCTCTCCTTGCCCCCTCTCTTCTTGCCCCCCTCTCCTTGCCCCCTCTCTCTTTCCCCCTCGCTCCTTCCCCCTCGCTCCTTCCCCCTCTCCTCCCCCTCTCTCCTTGCCCCCTCTCTCCTTCCCCCCTCGCTCCTTCCCCCCTCTCCTCCCCCTCTCTCCTTGCCCCCCTCTCCTTCCCCCCTAGCTCCTTCCCCCCTCGCTCCTTCCCCCCTCGCTCCTTCCCCTTTTCTCCGTCCCCCCTCGCTCCTTCCCACCCTCTCCTTCCCCCTCGCTCCTACCCCCTTGCTCCTCCCCCCTCGCTCCTTCCCCTTCTCTCCTTCCCCTCTCGCTCCTTCCCCCCTCTCTCCTTCCCGCCTCGCTCCTTCCTCCCCTCTTCTTCCACCCTCGCTCCTTCCCCTTCGCTCCTTTCCCCCTCTCCTCTCCCTCTCTCTTTCCCCCTCTCTCCTTGCCCCCTCTCTCCTTCCCCCTTCTCTCCTTTCCCCCTCGCTCCTTTCCCCCTCTCCTCCCCCTATCCTTCCCCCCTCTCTCCTTCCCCCCTCTCCATTCCCCCTCGCTCCTTCCCCCCTTCCTCCCCCTCTCTCCTTCACCCCCTCTACTTCCACCCTCGCTCCTTCCCCTTCGCTCCTTTCCCCCTCTCCTCCCCCTCTCTCCTTCCCCCTCTCTCCTTGCCCCGTCTCTTCTTCCCCCCTCTCCTTGCTCCCTCTCTCCTTCCCCCCTCGCTCCTTCCCCTTCGCTCCTTTCCCCCTCTCCTCCCCCTCTCTCCTTCCCCCGTCTCTCCTTCCCCATTCTCTCCTTGCCCCCTCGCTCCATTCCCCCTCTCCTCTCCCTCTCTCCTTCCCCCCTCTCTCCTTGCCCCGTCTCTTCTTGCCCCCCTCTCCTTGCTCCCTATCTCCTTCCCCCCTCGCTCCTTCCCCCCTCTCCTCCCCCTCTCTCCTTCCCACCCTCTCCTTCCCCCTCGCTCCTTCCCCCTCGCTCCTTCCCCCCTCGCTCCTTCCCCCCTCTCCTTGCCCCCTCTCTCCTCCCCCTCTCTCCTTCCCCTTCTCTCCTTCCCCCCTCGCTCCTACCCTCTTCTCTCCTTCCCCCCTCGATCCTCCCCCCCTCTCCTCTCTCTCTCCGTCCCCCCTCGCTCCTTCCCCTTCTCTCCTTCCCCCCTCGCTCCTTCCCCCCTCGCTCCTTCCCCCCTCGCTCCTTCCCCCCTCGCTCCTTCCCCCCCCTCTCCTTCCCCCCTCTCTCCTTCCACCCTCGCTCCTTCCCCTTCGCTCCTTTCCCCCTCTCCTCCCCCTCTCTCCTGCCCCCTCTCTCCTTGCCCCTCTCTCCTTGCCCCCTCTCTCCTTCCCCTCTCTCTCCTTCCCCCTTCTCTCCTTCCCCCTCGCTCCTTCCCCCTCTCCTCCCCCTCTCTCGCCCCCTCACTCCTTCCCCCCTCACTCCTTCCCCCCTCTCCTCCTCCTCTCTCCTTCCCCCCCTCTCCTCCCCCTCTCTCCTTGCCCCCTCTCTCCTTCCCCCCTCGCTCCTTCCCCCCTCTCCTCCCCCTCTCTCCTTCCCCCCCTCTCCTTCCCCCCTCTCCTCCCCCTCTCTCCTTCCCCCCCTCTCCTTCCCCCCCTCTCCTTCCCCCCCCCTCCTTCCCCCTCGCTCCTTCCCCCTCGCTCCTTCCCCCTCTCTCCTTCCCCCCTCGCTCCTTCCCCTTTTCTCCTTCCCCCCTCGCTCCTTCCCCTTCTCTCCTTCCCCTCTCGCTCCTTCCCCCCTCTCTCCTTCCCCCCTCGCTCCTTCCTCCCCTCTTCTTCCACCCTCGCTCCTTCCCCTTCGCTCCTTTCCCCCTCTCCTCTCCCTCTCTCCTTCCCCCCTCTCTCCTTGCCCCCTCTCTCCTTCCCCCTTCTCTCCTTTCCCCCTCGCTCCTTTCCCCCTCTCCTCCCCTATCCTTCCCCCCTCTCTCCTTCCCCCCCTCCATTCCCCCTCGCTCCTTCCCCCCCTCCTCCTCCTCTCTCCTTCACCCCCTCTACTTCCACCCTCGCTCCTTCCCCTTCGCTCCTTTCCCCCTCTCCTCCCCCTCTCTACTTCCCCCGTCTCTCCTTCCCCCTTCTCTCCTTGCCCCCTCGATCCTTTCCCCCTCTCCTCTCCCTCTCTCCTTCCCCCCTCTCTCCTTGCCCCGTCTCTTCTTGCCCCCCTCTCCTTGCCCCCTCGCTCCTTCCCCCCTCGCTCCTTCCCCCCTCTCCTCCCCCTCTCTCCTTCCCACCCTCTCCTTCCCCTCTCTCCTTCCCCCCCTCTCCTTCCCCCCTCTCTCCTTGCCCCCTCTCCTTGTCCCCTCTCTCCTTCCCCCCTTGCTCCTTCCCCCCTTGCTCCTTCCCCCCTCTCCTCCCCCTCTCTCCTTCCCCCCCTCTCCTTCCCCCCTAGCTCCTTCCCCTTCTCTCCTTCCCCCCTCGCTCCTTCCCCCCTCGCTCCTTCCCCTTCTCTCCTTCCCCCCTCGCTCCTTCCCCCCTCGCTCCTTCCCCGCTCTCCTCTCCCTCTCTCCTTCCCCCCCTCTCCTTCCCCCCTAGCTCCTTCCCCTTCTCTCCTTCCCCCCTCGCTCCTTCCCCTTCTCTCCTTCCCCCCCTCTCCTTCCCCCCTAGCTCCTTCCCCTTCTCTCCTTCCCCCCTCGCTCCTTCCCCCCTCGCTCCTTCCCCTTCTCTCCTTCCCCCCTCGCTCCTTCCCCCCTCGCTCCTTCCCACCCTCTCCTTCCCCCTCGCTCCTACCCCCTTGCTCCTCCCCCCTCGCTCCTTCCCCTTCTCTCCTTCCCCTCTCGCTCCTTCCCCCCTCTCTCCTTCCCCCCTCGCTCCTTCCTCCCCTCTTCTTCCACCCTCGCACCTTCCCCTTCGCTCCTTTCCCCCTCTCCTCTCCCTCTCTCCTTCCCCCCTCTCTCCTTGCCCCCTATCTCCTTCCCCCTTCTCTCCTTTCCCCCTCGCTCCTTTCCCCCTCTCCTCCCCCTATCCTTCCCCCCTCTCTCCTTCCCCCCTCTCCATTCCCCCTCGCTCCTTCCCCCCCTCCTCCCCCTCTCTCCTTCACCCCCTCTACTTCCACCCTCGCTCCTTCCCCTTCGCTCCTTTCCCCCCTCTCCTCCCCCTCTCTCCTTCCCCCGTCTCTCTTCCCCCTTCTCTCCTTGCCCCCTCGATCCTTTCCCCCTCACCTCTCCCTCTCTCCTTCCCCCCTCGCTCCTTCCCCCTCTCCTCCCCCTCTCTCCTTCCCACCCTCTCCTTCCCCTCTCTCCTTCCCACCCTCTCCTTCCCCTCTCTCCTTCCCCTCTCTCCTTCCCCCCCTCTACTTCCACCCTCGCTCCTTCCCCTTCGCTCCTTTCCCCCTCTCCTCTCCCTCTCTCCTTCCCCCCTCTCTCCTTGCCCCCTCTCCTTGTCCCCTCTCTCCTTCCCCCCTTGCTCCTTCCCCCCTCTCCTCCCCCTCTCTCCTTCCCCCCCTCTCCTTCCCCCCTAGCTCCTTCCCCTTCTCTCCTCCCCCCTCGCTCCTTCCCCCTCTCCTTGCCCCCTCTCTCCTTCTCCCCTCTCTCCTTCCCCTTCGCTCCTTTCCCCCTCGCTCCTTTCCTCCTCTCCTCTCCCTCTCTCCTTCCCCCTCTCTCCTTGCCCCCTCTCTTCTTGCCCCCCTCTCCTTGCCCCTTCTCTCCTTCCCCCTCGCTCCTTCCGCCTCTCCTCCCCCTCTCTCCTTGCCCCCTCTCTCCTTCCCCCCTCGCTCCTTCCCCCCTCTCATCCCCCTCTCTCCTTCCCCCCCTCTCCTCCCCCTCTCTCCTTGCCCCCTCACTCCTTCCCCCCTCACTCCTTCCCCCCTCTCCTCCTCCTCTCTCCTTCCCCCCTCTCCTCCCCCTCTCTCCTTGCCCCCCTCTCCTTCCCCCCTCGCTCCTTCCCCCCTCTCCTCCCCCTCTCTCCTTCCCCCCCTCTCTTTCCCCCCTAGCTCCTTCCCCCTCTCTCCTTCCCCCCTCGCTCCTTCCCCCCTCGCTCCTTCCCCTTTTCTCCTTCCCCCCTCGCTCCTTCCCACCCTCTCCTTCCCCCTCGCTCCTACCCCCTTGCTCCTCCCCACTCGCTCCTTCCCCTTCTCTCCTTCCCCTCTCGCTCCTTCCCCCCTCGCTCCTTCCTCCCCTCTTCTTCCACCCTCGCTCCTTCCCCTTCGCTCCTTTCCCCCTCTCCTCTCCCTCTCTCCTTCCCCCCTCTCTCCTTGCCCCCTCTCTCCTTCCCCCTTCTCTCCTTTCCCCCTCGCTCCTTTCCCCCTCTCCTCCCCCTATCCTTCCCCCCTCTCTCCTTCCCCCCCTCCATTCCCCTTCGCTCCTTCCCCCCCCTCCTCCCCCTCTCTCCTTCACCCCCTCTACTTCCACCCTCGCTCCTTCCCCTTCGCTCCTTTCCCCCTCTCCTCCCCTCTCTCCTTCCCCCGTCTCTCCTTCCCCCTTCTCTCCTTCCCCCGTCTCTCCTTCCCCCTTCTCTCCTTGCCCCCTCGATCCTTTCCCCCTCTCCTCTCCCTCTCTCCTTCCCCCCTCTCTCCTTGCCCCGTCTCTTCTTGCCCCCCTCTCCTTGCCCCCTCGCTCCTTCCCCCCTCGCTCCTTCCCCCCTCTCCTCCCCCTCTCTCCTTCCCACCCTCTCCTTCCCCTCTCTCCTTCCCCCCCTCTACTTCCACCCTCGCTCCTTCCCCTTCGCTCCTTTCCACCTCTCCTCCCCCTCTCTCCTTCCCCCATCTCTCCTTCCCCCTTCTATCCTTGCCCCCTCGCTCCTTTCCCCCTCTCCTCTCCCTCTCTCCTTCCCCCCTCTCTCCTTGCCCCCTCTCCTTGTCCCCTCTCTCCTTCCCCCCTTGCTCCTTCCCCCCTCTCCTCCCCCTCTCTCCTTCCCCCCCTCTCCTTCCCCCCTAGCTCCTTCCCCTTCTCTCCTTCCCCCCTCGCTCCTTCCACCCTCTCCTTGCCCCCTCTCTCCTTCTCCCCTCTCTCCTTCCCCTTCTCTCCTTCCCCCCTCGATCCTCCCCCCCTCCTCTCTCTCTCTCCTTCCCCCTCGCTCCTTCCCCGCCTCTCCTCCCCCCTCCTTTCCCCCATCGCTTCTTCCCCCCCTCTCTTTCCCCCCCTCGCTCCTTCCCCCCCTCTCCTTCACCCTCTCCTTTTCCACTCTCTCCTTCACCCTTCCATCCCCACTCTCCTTCTCACCTCACTCCTCCCGCCTTCCTTCATCTCTATCCTTCTCCCCTCTGTCCTTCCCCTTCCCTCACCCTCTCCTTCTCCCCTCTCTCCTTCTCCCCTCTCTCCATCCCCCTTCCTTCCCCTCTCTCCTTTCTCCCCCTCTCATTCCCCCCTCGTTCCTACCCCTCTCTCTCCTTCTCTCCTCACTCCTTCCCCCTTCCTTCTCCCCTCTCCTTCTCCCTCTCTCCTTCTCACCTCTCTCCTTCCCCCTTCCTCCCCCTGTCTCCTCCCACTTCCTTCCCCTCTCTCTCTTCCCCCCTCCTTCTCTCCTCGCTAGTTCCCCCTTCCTCCCCCTGTCTTCTCCCCCCTCTCTCCTTCCCCTTCCTTCTCCCTTCCTTCCCCTTTCTCATTCCTCCCTCTCTCCTAACCCTCTCTCCTTCTCCCCTCTCTCCTTCACCCCTCTCCTTTCACCCCTCTCCTTCCTCCACTCCTCCCCCTCTCCTTCTCCACTCTCTCCTTCTTCACTATCTCCTTCTCCCCTCTCTCCTTCCCCTTACTTCCCCCCTCCTTCTCGTATCTCTCCTTCCCCCTTCCTTCCCTCTCTCCTTCCACCTCTCTCCTTCCCCCACTCTCCTTCCAGCTCTCTCCTTCCCTCTTCTCTCATTCGCCCCCTTCTCCTTCCCACCTCTCTCCTTCCCCCTTCTCTCCTTCCCAACTCCCTTTCCTCCCCTCTCTTTCGCCACCATCTCCTTCCCCCCTCGCTCCTTTCACCCCTCTGTCCTTCCCCACTCTCTACTTCTCTCTCTCCTTCCACCCTCTCCTTCCCCACATTTATGTTTCGCCCTCTCCTTCACCCCCCTTCACTCTATCTCCTTCC
The DNA here is from genome assembly GCF_037043375.1 of Chiloscyllium plagiosum. Taxonomy (NCBI): domain Eukaryota; kingdom Metazoa; phylum Chordata; class Chondrichthyes; order Orectolobiformes; family Hemiscylliidae; genus Chiloscyllium; species Chiloscyllium plagiosum. Next base: position 40,125,987 of record NW_028270180.1, read on the forward strand.
GACAATCCTCCTCCCCCTCTCTTTCACTCCCTGTCCATCCGCCCTTCACCCCTCTCCTTCCACCCTTCCCCCTCTCCTTACCACACTCTTTCCCTCACTCTTTCCCCCTCTCTCCTTCCCCCCTCAACATCTCCTCCCTCCCTTCCCGCTCCTTTCCCCTCTCTCCTTCCCCCAACTCGTTCTGTCATCTCTCCTCTCCAGTCTCTGCCTCCGTCTCTTGCCCCTCTCCTTCCCCCCTCCTTCTCCCTCTACTTCCCCCCCTTTCCCCCACTAACCTTCGCCCCCTTCCCCCTCTTCTTCCCCTCTCTCCTTCCCCCTCTCTCCTTCCCCCCTCTCTCCTTCCCCCCTCTCTCCTTCCCCCCTCTCTCCTTCCCCCCTCTCCTGCCCCCCCTCTCCAACCCCTCTCTCCTTCTCTCCTCTCTCCTTCCCTCCTCTCTCCTTCTCCCCTCTCTCCTTCTCCTCTCTCCCCTCCCACCTTCCTTCCCACCTCTCTCCTTCTCCCCTCTCACCTTGGCCCTTCCTTGCCCTCTCTCCTTCTCACCTCACTCTCCCCCTTCCTTCCCCTCTCTCCTTCTCCCCTCTCTCCTTCCCCCTTCCTTCCTCTCTCTTCTCCCCCTCTCTCCTTCCCCCCTCTCCTTCCCCCTCTCTCCTTCCCCCCTCTCCTTCCCCCTCTCTCCTTGCCCCTCTCTCCTTGCCCCCTCGCTCCTTTCACCCTCTCCTCCCCCTCTCTCCTTCCCCCCTCTCTCCTTGCCCCCTCTCTCCTTGCCCCCTCTCTCCTTGCCCCTCTCTCCTTGCCCCCTCGCTCCTTTCCCCCTCTCCTCCCCCTATCCTTCCCCCCTCTCTCCTTCCCCCTTCTCTCCTTTCCCCCTCGCTCCTTTCCCCCTCTCCTCTCCCTCTCTCCTTCCCCCTCTCTCCTTGCCCCCTCTCTCCTTGCCCCCTCTCTCCTTGCCCCTCTCTCCTTCCCCCCTCGCTCTTTCCCCCCCCTCTCCTCCCCCTCTCTCCTCTCCCCCTCTCTCCTTCCCCCTTCTCTCCTTCCCCCCTCGCTCCTTTCCCCCTCTCCTCTCCCTCTCTCCTTCCCCCTCTCTCCTTGCCCCCTCTCTCCTTGCCCCCTCTCCTTGTCCCCTCTCTCCTTCCCCCCTCCTCCCCCTCTCTCCTTGCCCCCTCTCCTTGTCCCCTCTCTCCTTCCCCCCTCCTCCCCCTCTCTCCTTCCCCCCTATCCTTCCCCCCTAGCTCCTTCCCCCCCTCTCCTTCCCCCCTCGCTCCTCCCCCCTCTCCTTGCCGCCTCTCTCCTTCCCCCTCGCTCCTTCCACTTCTCTCCTTCCCCCCTCGCTCCTTCCCCCTTCTCTCCTTCCCCCCTCGATCCTCCCCCCTCTCCTCCCACTCTCTCCTTCCCCCCTCGCTCCTTCCCCACCTCTCCTCCCCCCTCCTTCCCTCCTCGCTTCTTCCCCCTCTCTTTCCCCCCTCGCTCCTTCCCACCTCTCCTTCCCCCCTCTCCTTCCCCCTCTCCTTTTCTACTCTCTCCTTCACCCTTCCATCCCCTCTCTCCTTCTCACCTCACTCCTCCCGCCTTCCTTCATCTCTCTCCTTCTCCCCTCTGTCCTTCCCCCTTCCCTTCACCCTCTCCTTCTCCCCTCTCTCCTTCTCCCCTCTCTCCATCCCCCTTCCTTCCCCTCTCTCCTTTCTCCCCCTCTCATTCCCCCCTCGTTCCTACCCCTCTCTCTCCTTCTCTCCTCACTCCTTCCCCCTTCCTTCTCCCCTCTCCTTCTCCCTCTCTCCTTCTCACCTCTCTCCTTCCCCCTTCCTCCCCCTGTCTCCTCCCACTTCCTTCCCCTCTCTCTCTTCCCCCCTCCTTCTCTCCTCGCTAGTTCCCCCTTCCTCCCCCTGTCTTCTCCCCCCTCTCTCCTTCCCCCTTCCTTCTCCCTTCCTTCCTCTTTCTCATTCCTCCCTCTCTCCTAACCCTCTCTCCTTCTCCCCTCTCTCCTTCACCCCTCTCCTTTACCCCTCTCCTTTCACCTCTCTCCTTCTTCACTCGCTCCTTCTCCCCTCTCTCCTTCCCCTTACTTCCCCCTCTCCTTCTCCTATCTCTCCTTCCCCCTTCCTTCCCTCTCTCCTTCCACCTCTCTCCTTCCCCCACTCTCCTTCCAGCTCTCTCCTTCCCTCTTCTCTCATTCGCCCCCTTCTCCTTCCCCCCTCGCTCCTTCCACCTCTCTTCTTCTCCCCTCTCTCCTTCCCCCTTCTCTCCTTCCCAACTCCCCCTCCTCCCCTCTCTTTCGCCCCCTTCTCCTTCCCCCCTCTCTCCTTCCACCTCTCTTCTTCTCCCCTCTCTCCTTCCCAACTCCCCTTCCTCCCCTCTCTTTCGCCCCCTCTCCTTCCCCCTTCTCTCCTTTCCTCCTCGCTCCTTTCCCCCTCTCCTCTCCCTCTCTCCTTCCCCCCCTCTCCTTGCCCCCTCTCTACTTGCCCCCCTCTCCTTGTCCCCTCTCTCCTTCCCCACTCGCTCCTTCCCCCCTCTCCTCCCTCTCTCTCCTTCCCCCCCTCTCCTTCCCCCTCTCCTCCCCCTCTCTCCTTCCCCCCCCTCTCCTTCCCCCTCTCTCCTTCCCCTTTTCTCCTTCCCCCCTCGCTCCTTCCCCTTCTCTCCTTCCCCCCTCGCTCCTTCCCCCGTCGCTCCTTCCCCCCTCGCTCCTTACCCCCCCTCTCCTTCCCCCCTAGCTCCTTCCCCCCTCTACTTCCCCCCTCGCTCCTCCCCCCTCTCCTTGCCGCCTCTCTCCTTCCCCCCTCGCTCCTTCCACTTCTCTCCTTCCCCCCTCGCTCCTTCCCCCTTCTCTCCTTCCCCCCTCGATCCTCCCCCTCTCCTCCCACTCTCTCCTTCCCCCCTCGCTCCTTCCCCACCTCTCCTCCCCCCTCCTTCCCCCCTCGCTTCTTCCCCCCCTCTTTCCCCCCTCGCTCCTTCCCACCTCTCCTTCCCCCCCTCTCCTTCCCCCTCTCCTTTTCTACTCTCTCCTTCACCCTTCCATCCCCTCTCTCCTTCTCACCTCACTCCTCCCGCCTTCCTTCATCTCTCTCCTTCTCCCCTCTGTCCTTCCCCCTTCCCTTCACCCTCTCCTTCTCCCCTCTCTCCTTCTCCCCTCTCTCCATCCCCCTTCCTTCCCCTCTCTCCTTTCTCCCCCTCTCAGTCCCCCCTCGTTCCTACCCCTCTCTCTCCTTCTCTCCTCACTCCTTCCCCCTTCCTTCTCCCCTCTCCTTCTCCCTCTCTCCTTCTCACCTCTCTCCTTCCCCCTTCCTCCCCCTGTCTCCTCCCACTTCCTTCCCCTCTCTCTCTTCCCCCCTCCTTCTCCCCTCGCTAGTTCCCCCTTCCTCCCCCTGTCTTCTCCCCCCTCTCTCCTTCCCCCTTCCTTCTCCCTTCCTTCCTCTTTCTCATTCCTCCCTCTCTCCTAACCCTCTCTCCTTCTCCCCTCTCTCCTTCACCCCTCTCCTTTCACCTCTCTCCTTCTTCACTCGCTCCTTCTCCCCTCTCTCCTTCCCCTTACTTCCCCCTCTCCTTCTCCTATCTCTCCTTCCCCCTTCCTTCCCTCTCTCCTTCCACCTCTCTCCTTCCCCCACTCTCCTTCCAGCTCTCTCCTTCCCTCTTCTCTCATTCGCCCCCTTCTCCTTCCCCCCTCGCTCCTTCCACCTCTCTTCTTCTCCCCTCTCTCCTTCCCCCTTCTCTCCTTCCCAACTCCCCCTCCTCCCCTCTCTTTCGCCCCCTTCTCCTTCCCCCCTCTCTCCTTCCACCTCTCTTCTTCTCCCCTCTGTCCTTCCCAACTCCCCTTCCTCCCCTCTCTTTCGCCCCCTCTCCTTCCCCCCTCGTTCCTTCCACCTCTCTTCTTCTCCCCTCTCTCCTTCCCCCTTCTCTCCTTCCCAACTCCCCTTCCTCCCCTCTCATTCGCCCCCTTCTCCTTCCCCCCTCTCTCCTTCCCCCCTCTCTCCTTCCCCCCTCTCTCCTTCCCCCTTCTCTCCTTCCCAACTCCCCTTCCTCCCCTCTCTTTCGCCCCCATCTCCTTCCCCCCTCGCTCCTTTCACCCCTCTGTCCTTCCCCACTCTCGACTTCCCCCTCTCTCCTTCCGCCCTCTCCTTCCCCACATTTATGTTTCGCCCTCTCCTTCACCCCCCTTCACTCTATCTCCTTCCGACAACCCTCCTCCCCCTCTCTTTCACTCTCTGTCCATCCGCCCTTCACTCCTCTCCTTCCACCCTTCCCCCTCTCCTTACCACACTCTTTCCCTCACTCTTTCTCCCTCTCTCCTTCCCCCCTCAACATCCCCTCCCTCCCTTCCCACTCCTTTCCCCTCTCTCCTTCCCCCAACTCCGTTCTGTCATCTCTCCTCTCCACTCTCTGCCTCCGTCTCTTGCCCCTCTCCTTCCCCCCTCCTTCTCCCTCTACTTCCCCCCCTTTCCCCCACTAACCTTCGCCCCCTTCCCCCTCTTCTTCCCCTCTCTCCTTCCCCCGCTCTCCTTCCCCCCACTCTCAACCCCCTCTCTCTCCTTCAACCCCTCCCCCTCTCCTTCCCATCTCTTCTTCCCCCTCTCCTTACCCTGTCTCTACTTTCACCCTCTCTCTGTCCGCCCCCTTCCCCCACTCTCCTTCCCCCCTCTTTCCCTTCCTCTCCTTCCCCCCTCTGCTTCTCCCTCACCTTAACCCGTCTCTACTTTCATCCCCTCTCCTTCCCCCTTTCCTTCCCCCCCTCTCCTCACCCCTCTCCATCTTATCCCTCTATCCCTCCCTCCTTCCCACACTCTCTGTCTGTATCTTGTATATTTTTTACCCCCTTGTCACGAAAACAATCACCTTGTGCTGCAAAATATTTCCATCTCCCCCACTTCAAATACCCACGAGTCACATTGCTGTGTGTGGGAGGGTTTTATTTGTTTAAAATATCAACAAAAGATTCTGGAGAAGGTGTGAGAGAGGGGACAGAGAGAGAGAGAGAGAGAGAGATCCCCTCCCAGATACTCAGGGATTGGGCCAACCTGGGCCTTATTTATGTGATTATCACATTTGGTCACCCTTGCTGCAATGTCGGCCACTCTGCAGGTGGTTTGAGACACAGCAAGATCCCACAAGTAGTATTATTCTGATATTAGAACAAGTCATTAGATTAGATTACATTTCAGTGTGGAAACAGGCCCTTCAGCCCAACAAGTCCACACCGGCCTACCGAAGCGTAACCCACCCATACCCCTACCCCTACATTTACCCCTTACCTAACACTACGGGCAATTTAGCATGGCCAACTCACCTGACCTGCACATCTTTGGACTGTGGGAGGAAACCGGAGGAAACCCACGCAGACATGGGGAGAATGTGCAAACTCCACACAGTCAGTCGCCTGAGGCGGGAATTGAACCCGGGTTTCTGGCGCTGTGAGGCAGCAGTGCTAACCATTGGGCCACCGTGCCGTCCACCCCAAACCCCAAACTTCAAACCTGTTTTAATAAAAACAGGGCCCCAGTTAACCAGATGCCCCTAAAACCCAGGGTCCCCCAGACGAGATTAAACCTCGAGGTAAATAAACACACAAACCACGTGAGCCACCACAGCGTGCAGCCTGTCGACCAGGCCTCAGGCCTCAGGACCATGTCCCCTCTGGAGAAAGTTCTTGTTCAAAGGTCTCCTGATCCTAAAGTTTCTCTCTTTGAATCTTCAAGTGGCCTGTGGGAGGAAAGAGACAGCATTAGTTGAAAGGCAAAAGAGGAAAATCATTACAGAAAGATTGCACAGCAAGATCCCAGGTAATTCCTCTTTCAGTGACACAGATAATCTCTCAGCAACATCCAAACACAAACATATCGGGCGATGAGCTGAGTTTGCATGCTAAATTCTTGGAAAAACTTTGAAATGCCGGATTAGCTGATTAAAACACTTACTGCCTACATTGGTAGCATTGGGGCAGCTGGTGCACAGCAAGATCCCACATGCAACAATGCAGTAGCAGGTAATTACTCTGATCATTTCTCCCCTCTGTGATGCTGCTTCAGTTTAATTATTTCCTGTCACCCCAGAATCAAACACTGCAGCAATTTCACAATCTCAAAATGCCTCTCCCTCTTGATCCCCTTCTGTTTCCCCAGCTCTTTCAACTTTTTAAACCTTTCTCTCACTCTCTTGCTCTCACTGTCGAATTTTCTCAGCCTGCCCTCCCTATAACCCACATTACTCTGACTTTATGACAAGTCTTTAGAGAGTCTCACAGCACTTGAGTTTTAATTTTCCCCTCAGGGAGTCCTGCCTCTCAGATCCTGGGAATTGACAAAGTTTAGCCCCAGGCTTCAAACCTGTTTAAAAAACAACAGGGCCCCAATCTGACAGGAGCCAGTTAACCAGAGGCCCCTAAAACCCAGGGTCCCCCAGAGGAGATTAAACCTCGAGGTAAATAAACACACAAACCACGTGAGCCACTACAGGGTGCAGCCTGTCGACCAGGCCTCAGGCCTCAGGCCCGTGCTCCCCCTCTGGAGGTTGTTCTTTCCTGGCCTCGAACATTTTGGATCTTCATGTTGCAGCTTTCCAAACAAAAGTTCTTCAGTATAAAAGAGAGAAAAGATTTGTTGAAAGGAGGAGCGAGAGCATTTTGAAGGCAAGTTACACAGCAAGATCCCAGGTTTAAAAGCACACCCTGCCCATCCCCAATGTATTAATGTATCTAACACAGTCAGTAGTTAGGATGGAACATGGTGTGGGAGGAGATCTTACCAGGGATTGGAGGGGGATAGTGAGGGAAAGGCATCAGATTATTACACTCTGCAGTGACCTGGGACCAATTGCCTTTTACTGAAAACAGTTCCCAACTTGTATGTGCCTGTAGCTCCCTCCAGTCTGAAACCCTCATTACCCTCTATCCTGTCTCTTGTCCCTGAGCTTATGGTGTATTCATTCTGTTATTGACCCTACAGTCCCACGGGCACTAATTTTCCTCACAATTCCAACTGGAGACCTTCTCTCATCCACGTGAAGGAATTGGACCCTGACAATTCCATTTACACTGTCTCCCATCAATCTTCATAGGATCCATATCACAGAGGTTAGACAGTGTTCCCAGCAAACACTCCCAGGGCAGAGGGAGCACAGGGTTCCATACAAAATAAAGCTCCCATTAAACTGTCCCCATTTAAATCTCCAGGGCGGGTAGTGAATGGGGTCAGATACAGAGTAAATTTCCCTCGACACTGCAGCATTTCAAATTCCCAGGCCATGTTCAGCGTGGCGTTAGGTACTGATTAAACCTCCCACTTCCCCCATCCTGTTCACATCAAACTCAATCAGGATAGCTCCATCACTGTGTGAGATACAGAGGATGGGTATATTTTGATTTCAGCCCCAATCCAGTTGGTGATGATCACGGCCTTGTTAAGTGTGTTTGGGAATGGGGAGGGAGCTGCTAGCAGGGTGATGTTGGGATAGTGGGGAGCATAGCTGCCTTCCAAGCAGTTGTCCCGGATGCGATTCCCGGCCATCGTGGTTTGTAAACAGCCTTTTAAAGGGAAGGCACTGGGATAAATCGAGGAAATAAATCTTTCATTCTGTGGTAAACCGGATCTGTCAGATTGCTCCTTGCTTTTCCTGGCGATGGTTCCTGTGAATTGCAGTGTGGAACCGAGCAGCATTGCTCGGCATCTCGGAAGCTTTCCCCTCTGCTGCTTCCCATTTCTTATTGAAATATTGGTTGCAGCACAAGGATGGGTTTGTTTTGTTTGAAAAGTGAGAGACTGCTCCCGTCAGGAACCTGAAATAATTACAGAAGCCGCTGGAAACACTGAACAGTTCCAACAGCTTCTGTAGTGGTGGGGAGGGAGGGTTAATGTGTCAAATCTATACA